>NW_004955533.1:1526992-1530247 GCF_000276665.1 Chinchilla lanigera | reverse complement strand
TTGACAAAGTGCAACACCTATTCATGATTAAAAACCCAACAGAAAATTGGGTTTATCTTAATCTGATAAAAGCCATCTATGACAAACCAATATCCAACATCATACTAAAAAGTCAAAAACTGAAAGCTTTCACTCTAAAGTCAGGAACAAGACAAGGATGTCCACTAACGCCACCTTTGTTCAATATAGTTCTGGAAACATTAGCCAGAACAATTAGACAAGAGAGAGAAAAAGAAGAAATAAAGATAAGAAAAGCAATTGAATTATCATTATTTGCAGATAACATAATAGTCTACTTAGAAGATCCCAAAAATTCCACCAAAAGACTTGTAGATTTAATAACCAAATTCAGTAGCTTATTTGAATACAAAGTCAACACTCAAAACCCAATATATTTCTATACACAAATAACAAACCCATTGAGAGAGAAATTAGAGAAACCCTTCACAATAGCACCCAAAAAGAAATACTTAGGAATCAATCTAATGAAGGAAGTAAAAGTTCTTTATATTGAAAATACAGTACTCTGAAAAAGAAGATCAAAGAGGATATCAGAAAATTGAAAGATATCTCCTGTTCTTGGGTAGGGAGTACCACTATAGTGAAAATGGCCATACTCCCAAAACTGTTATACAGATTTAATGCAATTCCAATCAAAATTCCAATAGCATATCTCACAGAATTAGAGAAAACAATCCTAAAATTCATTTGGAACCAGAAGAGACCTAGAATAACAAAAGCAATTCTGGGCAACAAAGTTAAATCAGGAGGTATCACAATACCTGACTTGAAACTATACTACAAAACTATTATGATAAAAACAATATGGTACTGGCAAAAAATACCAGACCTGGGGATCAATGGAACAGATTAGAAGGTAGAGAAACACCTCCAAACATACTCAGCCACCTTATCTTTGTCAAAAGGGCCAAACACCTTCACTGGAAGAATTAGTTGCTTTAATAAAAAGTGCTGGGAAAACTGGATTTCCACATTCCAAAGATTAAAACTAGACCATATCTCTCACCATGCACTAAACTAAAATTGAAATGGATCTGAGATCTACATATTAAAACAGAAACACTAAATCTGCTGGACAAGAGAATAGCTAAAATTCTTGAATACACAGGTGTGGGTAAAGGCTTTAGTAACAAAACCCTGATCACACAGGAACTATTACAAAGAGTCAACAACTGAGATCTCATCTTATTAAAAAGTTTTGCACAGCAAAAGAAACCACCAACAGAGTGAAGAGACAACCCACAGTGGGGAAAATATTTTGCCAACTGTTCCTCAGATAAATAACTACTATCTAGAATATACAAAGAACTCAAAAACATCAG
Source organism: Chinchilla lanigera (assembly GCF_000276665.1). NCBI lineage: Eukaryota > Metazoa > Chordata > Mammalia > Rodentia > Chinchillidae > Chinchilla > Chinchilla lanigera. The sequence continues at coordinate 1,528,904 of NW_004955533.1, read as the reverse complement.
ACCTCCTAAATTTAAAGACCCAGTCCAAAAATGGATATCTGAGATGAATATGCCCTTTTCAGGTGAAGAAGTACAAATGGCAAATAAATATATGAAAAGATGTTCAATATCACTGGTCATTCAAGAGATGAAAATTAAAACAACACTGAGATTTCATCTCACTCCAAAAAAATGGCTATTGTCAACAAATCAACCAATAACAAATGCTGGAGAGGCTGTGAGGAGAAAGAACACTTCTCCACTACTGGTGGGAGCATAGACTGGTACAACAACTGTGGAAATCAGTGTGGAGATTCCTCAAAATCTAAAACTAGAGGTTCAACTCAACCAAGTTATTTCCCTTCTTGGTATCTTCTTAAAAGAATTAAAATCATCAAACCACAGTGATACAGGTCCACCCATGTTAACAGCAGCACAGTTTATAACAGCTAAATCTTGGAAACAGCCCAAATACCCAACCAATGAATGGATAAAGAAGATGTGGTTTTTTTATACAATGGAGTACTACTCTGCCATAAAGAAGGATAAGCTAAATGGATGCCCCTTGAGACCATACTCTTAAGTGAAATAATTTGGACACACATGTTTAATACTTCAGTTCTCTGAAATAGTTTATTAAACTATTGTCTAATAAATAAATAGTTTATTAAACTATTAAACACATGTTTAATAGTTCAGTTTCTCTGTGAGAAACTGAAAGTGTAAATAAGGACCTAAAGGTGTAACAGATACTGGGAAATGGGAAGAAAATGTTCCAAAGGGAAGGGAAACAAGGGATGGGGACAAGAAGGAAGGGAAAAAAGAATAGGAGGGGAAAATGGAAGCAAAGCTTTTGTAAATAAGGAGAGGAAGAAGGTTTGAAGGGAGGGGAGAGAAATCGGAAAAAAAGAACCAAGTACAAATTCCATATGATGAATGTTATCATTATGTACATCTAAAGTGTACCAATATAATTCATTTTTAAAAATAAAGAAAAAGTTTAAAATTCCCAATGATGTGATTATTATACATACATAAAATGTACCAATAAAATTACTTTTAAAAAGAAAGCCCCTATGTTCACTTTCATTCTGAAGAAAAGCAGCACGTAAAGCCAAAAGCAAATCGTTCTCCTCAAGCTCAGCGGTCACCTTTGTCCCTGTCCTAATGACGCACGGAGGGTATTTCTCTGCCTTGGAAGATGCAAAGGAGTCGAGGTCCTCTTCTCAGAAAAGTGAAGACCAAACGTGGGGCTCCGGAGCTGGAGGCACAGATCGGGAGACCAGGGACAGGTCTCACGGCCAGGGGTGCAGCGGCCCCAGAGTGAGGCCTGCTTCCTTTTATTGCCTTTTTTGGTTGATTCCCTGTAGGTCAGGACCATTGTTAAGAGAGGGTAAGAACATGACCCTCACATCGATGCAAACTGAGGGCACCTCACATGTTTGTTCAGCTTGTTAGAGGAAGCCAGTGAGGGGCCACGCACTCCGCACAGGCACAATCAGATCTTCGAGGACGGGAGCAAGATCAGGCAACGGAGGAGGAAGTGAAGAAAGAAGAAATGCAAACACGTACTGAAAAATTCTGAAAAGCACAGTTTGAAAAAGAATGCGCATTTAATTTACAAATTGGCGAAGCCTGGACAGCACAGCTCACAGCCAGTGTTCAGTGTCACCTGAGGAACAAGAATCACTTGCCGTGTCGCACGTTTTCCAATCAACTGTAAACAAAGAGAGTTGCCGATGACCTAGGAGCTCCCAGATATCCCCGTCACAGGACAGGAGACACCGTGCCCTGACCCCTGCTTCCCTCTCCCGCACAGCGCTGAGCAGCTAGTGGGCGGACTGTCCGCAGAGAGCGGGAAATACCAGTCCGCCCCAAGTGGCCTGAAGGGGTGGAGCCGCTCTCAGGAAGACGGCCCTAACAGAAAGAACTG
>NW_004955533.1:1512020-1525992 GCF_000276665.1 Chinchilla lanigera | reverse complement strand
ACACACACACACACACACACACACACACACACACACACGTGTCTTTTCCCTAATCTTTTAGTGACCCATCCTTTTCCCGTGGTACTCCAAATACCAGAGTCCTCTTACAATGCCCCCTCCTCTCCTCAGCTGACAGGAATTGACTCGCAAAAAGGTAAACCGTCCCTCTTAAAAGAAAATGCAGGTGTTGGCCTTAGAGGCAGCGATCTGGTTGGATTTTCCTGTGGAAGAAGAGGAGAGGCAGAGGGGTACTTGGGGGGACCCAGTGTAGCACAAGGATTTCCAGCCCATCTTCCCACTGTTTTCTTTTCCCCTATTAAAGCTTATCATACCCTCACCCCTTTAAGGTAGAAATCTGAGGCACAAAAGAAGCCCCTCCATCCTCCTCGGGGCCGGCCTTGAATAAAGCTATCTCCTCCCTCTAAGTTCTGTGAGTCTACAGTCACACAGTGAGCAGCACAGACCCTACAGTTCGGTATCACGTGCAGCACGTTTTTTGCAGTTTTGTTCACTCATTTATTTAGAGACAGGGTTTCACTAAGTTACTCAGGAGGGACTGGAACTTGCAGTCCTTCCGCCTCGTCCTCCTGTGTGCTGGGACCACAGGCCTGCGCCTCCGCACCCGGCTCAGCACAACTTTACACAGTCAATCTCATCACCCCCCAGTGTTCTTTGACCTTGCTCATCCTCTTCACAATGGGGCCTGCAGGCCGGGGATACAGCTCAGCAGCATAGCGCCCTCCTGGCAAGTGCAAGGTTGCGAGTTCGATTTCCAGCACCAAAAAAAAGAAAAAAAACACACAATGGGGTCTGCACAAACTCACTCAAACTCCCAGAAGCTAAAGGGTTTGCTGGGCCGTGCATACCTGGTAACTCCCACCTAGCCTCAGCTGTGCTAGCGTGAACAGACTCACAACACTGGTTCACGTCATCCTTTTGTTGTGTTTAAGCCTTACACAGCCTAATCACTGCGATGAACACTTGTGTTTTATTTTTTTCATTTTTCACGTATTTTGATGAAACAAGAAAGGCAAACCCAATCAAACCCAGCCCTGCCCTATGCCCCAGCCCCTTGGGAAGCTCTGGGTGGGCAGACGACCAAGCTCCGGGTCTGACACTCCGCCTCTAGGCAGGGCCTTCTTGCTGTGTCCTCCCTTGGCAAGTAGGAGGGCAAAGGGGGCCCGGCTCACTTCCTCCACCCCTTTATAAGGTCATTAATCTCATTTATTTTAATGGGGGCATCCACATCCGGATTTAATCTCCCTAACGGTCCTACCTCTGAATGCTGGCACAGTGGACTTCATTTCCAACATGAATTCTGTGACACAAACATTCCAACTACAGCTGCTTTTCAATGCTTTGGGGCGTGCACCCGGAGCTGGGACTGGTGGATCACGGGGCGATTCCATTGTTACCTTCTTGGGGAAGTTCCCTACTGACCCACGCAGTGGCCGCCCAGTCTTTCATTCCCACAGAAGCCTGTGCGCAAGGCCTCCGGGCTCACCCCACCTTCATCACTGCTTGCGACCTTCTGGCTCTCCGTAGCAGCCATCCTAACTGGTGCGATAACACAGGCGACTTCTGGGCCTCCTGTATTCTATCTGGTGACGCTAGCACAGCATAGGCTGTCGCTCTGAGTTTGTTCATGGGACGTTAGCAGATCTGACACGACAGGGCCTTGGGTGAGCTCCTACCCTCTCCCCTCCCCACTTCCACCCTGTGGGAACCTGTAAGACTGCACAGGTAAGGACAAAAAGAAAGAGAAGTAGAGGCAGCAAGAGGGGCTCCTGCACCAGCCAGCAGCTGCCCACCCCCATGCAGAGCTGAACCAGCACCACCAACACCCAGCCCAGGGCCAGGTGGTGGGCACGGAGCTTTGTGTCTGGGCCCTGCGGCACTGGCGGATACTCCACAGGGACCCAGAGAGCTACTGAAAATACACCACCAGCAGTGTTTCTGTACAGTAAAATGCTATGTAAGTAGCTCAAGGGTATAAACAAGAGCTATGGTCATCCACGGAGATAAATCTCAAAAACACGCTGGGCAAACAGAGCTCCAACTTTCAGCATTTACAAAACATGGACTTAGTTATCCAGACCCACAGGGAAAGTCTAAATGCACGCATCAGGGAGCCTCCTCCCAAGAGTGGGAGGAAACAGGATACCGGCTGGGCAGAACGTGCCCCGCACACGGACTTCTGTGGCAATTTGCTCTTTGAAAGGCCAAAAACGCAATCAGTGCCGCCTGACTCAGGATTCCAGCTGAGCAACAGCGCCTGAGTGGGAGTTACGCTGTGGAGATGAGGCTCCCAGAACTGCAGGTGATAACCAAGTCCTCCCAGGCCAGCAGGGCACAGGCAGGAGCTGCGTTCCTCGTTATGACGATACATGTGGAAACTCAATTACGGACTTGAGGTGCAAACGTTCACACATAAAATCTATTGTGTTCATATCAGCAAATATTCAAAAATGTTTCTTTTTATCTTAATCCAGATTTTTCTGACATTTAAAACATTATTCGGTTCCTTGCTATACTTAGAGATAAAGCATTCTCTCTCCCTCTCTCTCTCTCACCCTCTTTCTTTCTCTCTCTATATATATACCATGCACTGTTCTGAATATCTTAAGTAATATATGAAATGCTAAGAATTCATGCCAAAAAATTCCTTTTTCTATTTTATTATCTTTTTGAAGCTAAGTTAAGTTTGTCATATTTAGAAATATCATTCATCCAAAATGGACCAGGAAAGTGACCTAATGCTGGAAAGACTTTTGCAAAATTTCTGGAAATTTTTCTCACAAAAATAGAGGGAACTATATTCATGGAAGTGCAATGTTTGTGAGCTCTACACTTATAAAATAAAAGTATTCTGAACTCACCTCCCCTCTCTGAGGAATGAACCCAAACCCTTGCGTTCAGGAGCCCAGGGGCTCTGCCCCGCAGCCCAGCTGGGACAGGGACTTGGGACATCAGTCGTATAGCGGCTGTGGTCACTGGCGGTGGGTGTGGTGCGCTTCGGCCCTCCAGGGTCCGCACAAGTCAGAGCCGAGGTCTGATGCAGCTCCACCTCCAGCACAGCAGAGGCCAGTCTGCCCTCCTTACTCTCCAGATGCATGTCTCGCTGCCGGTCTTCTCTCTAGAGCCAACCAGAAAACCACTGTTAGCGGAAGGCAGCCTGAGAGACATTATACCGTCTGCACCTTGAGGAATCCATACAGCTAGGCGGCACAACCGGAAGGCTGCTTGCAACAAGACCTTTTCGGTGTCCACCATTCTGACATCACACAGGAACCATATGTTTGTCTCTAAAGATGAACATTTCAGTGCACTTCCCACTGGCCACAACCTAAGTATTCAGCAACACAGCATTAAAGAAACTGTCAGATGTGCGTCATACAAAATACTTTGCAACCATGAAAATAATCGAGAGGGATGTTTACTGATGTAGGGAAATGTAAACGATATGGAAACACTGATGCTTTGTGAAAATTTCTACACAGATATTTTTACTAAAATAAAAATGTACAAATTATATAAATGGAACACAAGACCAAAAATATACATCCCCCAAAACCTGCCTACCTCTGTGGTGAAGGTCCAAACAGCTGAGGGTTTTGTCCTTTGTCTTTGTCTATGCTGTGGTTTTCCCTTTTTGTTAATCTAGCAAATATCTTTGTAATGAGAAAATAATAACACCAATTATGAAAATGAGGAAAATCATTGTACTTGTGAGGTTATGGTGTCCTATTTTTTGCATTATATTTCAACCCATTTACTGTTCTATCTTTTTTTACATTCTCTGATGCCCTATAATTCCAGCACTGACCTTGGCTCTGCAGAGGCCTGGCTTGCTATTCTGATCCTGCTGAGTAACACTTTGATCTGCTCTCTGACCTCCTCTCTTATCCTTTTAAATAATTTGCATATGTGGCTCATGTATCCCCCCTCCTGGGTTCCCCCAGATTGGCTTCAGTGGAATTTGGAGTTTGGGGAGGCACTTTGTTGCCTCCCACGGAGGTTGCCACAAAGCCAAAGCTCAGTGCACACTTCACTGGGGTAGAGTTCATAGCACTGAGAAGCAGAGGTGTGTCGGGAGTTAGCACACAAGCATCCTCTGTTCCCAGATTCACACACGGCATGTGCCGTGCCCAGGACAGTGGGAGTTTAGCAAGACTTGAAGCAAGTACAGAGTAGGTGTGTTATGTCTATAGCTAAGCACCTGGTGCTACCGCTTGGATCTGGAACTCCCCGAGGGCCATGTGTTGGGGCTTGGTCCCCAGTCTGTGGTGCTGTTGAAAAGGGGCAGAACCTTTAAGAGGTGGGGCCTGGTGGGAGGTGTGCACGAGGGGCAGGTTCTTGGATAGACAGAGGAGCCCTGGCCTCTTCCTTTCTCCTTCCCATCCCTCCCCAGTCATGAAAGGAATGGTTTTTGCTCTGCCATGTGCTCCCACAATGATGGGTCACCATGGGCCCGAAGACATGGAGCCACACAGTCATGGACTGGAAGTTCTGAAACTGTGAAAACCTTCTTCTCTTTATAAATGCCTCAGGTATTTGCCATGGGGACAGAACACAGACTAACACAGTCAAGGCACTGACAGCTGGGCAGCCATGCTTCTTAATGGAGTCAGAATGAATTTCAAAGACAAAAAGAACACTGGCACTGACTGAAACCCAATGATCGAAGATGTCTGCATGTCCTTCTCACAACAGATACTTCTTTACATTCTAGGCCCCCACAAACCTCAGCACAAAACAACAATAACAAAAACAATAGAAACGTGAAAAGACAAGGCAACAAAGTGCCTCCCAAAACTCCGAATTCCACTGAAGCCAATCCAGGGGAACCCAGGAAGGAGATACATAAGCCACGTATGCAAGTTATTTAAAAGGATAAGAGAGGAGGTCAGAAAGCAGATCAAAGAGTTACTCAGCAGGATCAGAAAACTAAACAGATAATTGAACAGATAATGGAAGTAATAATCAAAACACGCAGGAACTTTCAGACAACACTAATAAAAAGCTAGCTGAGCTACAGAAAGTGAATGACCAGTTTGCCAAAGAGTTAGAGCCCTTGAAAGGGTTTCAACCTGAAATCCAAGAGATTAAAAATTACATTGAGAGCATGGACAGCAGAAGTGACCAATGTGAGGACAGAATTTGAGGACTAGAAGATGACACTCTCAGAGATCAACTATCAAAGCAACCAAGGAACAGGAAAAATGGATCCAACAGCTAATAGAAGACACAAAAGACTAACCTAAGAGCAACTGAGTAAGTGAAAAATCAGAGGACATCACAAATGGCATGAAAACCTGGTCATAGAAAGAATAGTAGAAAACTTCCTAAACATAGGGAAAGAAATAAACATATAGATAAGTGAGGCATATTGAACTCCAATAACTATGACCAAAACAGAACCTCTCTGCACCACACTGTACACAAAACACAAGAAGTTAACAATAAGAACAAAATCTTAAACACTATTAGAGAAGGCAACAAATCACATGCAAAGGTAAACCCATTAGAAGAACAGCAGACTGCTCAACCCAAACCTTAAAGGCCAGGAGGGCTTGGAATGCAGTGTTTCAAGCCCTAATGGAGAACAACTCCTAACCCAAATTAGGTATTCTGCAAAACTTTCCTTAAAATTGATAGAGAAATAAGGTATCTCCATGACAAGGAGCACCCCAGGAAATGCATGACCAAACCAGCATTACAAAAAAGTCTCAAAGATACCCTAGAAAAAGACAAGACAACAATGGCAAAAAGTCAGAAAGAATAAATACACCTGATAGGATGAGCAGTTAAGCAAAAGGGGAAAAAAAGAAATAAACCACTAGAAAATAATTTGCAGTGACAGGAATAGGTCAGTACCTTCCAGTATTCACTCTCAGTGAGTGGTCTCAACTTCCCTATTGAAAGACACAGATTGGCAGAACAGATTTTAAAAATCCTATGATACACACTGTACAAGAAACACATTTGATTCAAAAATAATTTCACAGATGAAAATTCAAAAGATGAACAACGTCCCACGCAATGGGAACCCAGAAAAAAAAAGCAGAAGCAGCTATCCTAATTTCAAAGTGATTTCCAGCCAAAACTGATCAGAAGAGATAAAGAAGATCAATACATATTGTTTAAGGGAACTATTCAACAGAAAGCAATAAAAATTAGGAACAATATATGTACCAAATATCAGTGTGTCCAGCTTCATAAAACACACACTAATAAATATGAAAAATCAGATAAACAACAACACTATTGTAATGGAGGACCTCAATACACACTGTCACAAATAGATCAACTAGACAAAAAAAAAAAATCAACAAAGAAACATCAGAGTTGAATCAAACTTTCAAACAAATGGCCTCAGTAGATATCTAGTGTCTTACCCAACAACACAGTATACATTCTGCATAACAGCACATAGAATTTTCTCTGAAACAGACCACATACTCACCCATAAAGCATGCTTAAGTAAATACAAAAGAATCAAAATTATCCCATGCATATTATCAGATCATAGCACAGTGAAACTAGAAATCAGTGGCAAAAGAAACCACAGAAACTATGCAAACACAAGGAAATTAAGCAATATCTTCTTGAATAATCAATGGGTCACACATGAAATTAAGGAAAAAAATAAGACAGCTCCTACAGTCCAATGATAATGCCAGTGTGACATGCTAGAATCTATGGGACAAAACAAATGTAGTCCTATGAGGGACATTCAGAGCCCACATCAGAAAATCAGAGCAAACGCAAATAAATAACCTAATGATGTATGTCAGGGTCCTAGAATAATAAGAATAATCCAAATCTAAAGCTAATATGAGTAAGGAAATCAAAAAGATCAGAACAGATATTATTGAAACTGAGACAAAGAAATGGTGCAAAAAATCAATGAGCAGAAGGGATGGTTCTCTGAAAAGAGAAATAGATAAACCATCAGCTAATCTTACCAAAATAAGGAAAGAAAAGACCTGAATCATACAATCAGAAATGAAAAAGGTGAAATCACAGCAGATTCTGCTAACATCCAGAAAATCACTAGTAACTACTTTGAGAACCCATACTCCAATAAAATGAAAAATTCAGGGAAAATGGGTAGATTTCTGGATACCTATGAATTACCAAAGCTGGGCCAAGAAGATTTAAAAATCCTGCACAATCCAGTACGAAGTGAACAAAAAAAATCTACCAAGGAAAGCTAAGTCCTGACAGATTCACTGCCAAACTGTAACTTTAGAGAAGACCTCAATACTTGTCAGACTCTTTAATGAAATTAAAGGAGGGGCAGTGCTCCCAAAGTCGTTCCTAGAAGCAAGCATTATCCTCACTCCAAAACCAGGAAAGGACTCAACCAAAAAAAAAGAACTCAGGCCAATTTCTTTAATGAACATAGATGCAAAACCTCAATGAGACAATGGCAAACATACAGCAGAAAGCTATCAAAAAGATCATACGTCATGACCAAGCAGGATTCATTCCAGGGATTTCATGATGTGTCAACATATACAAATCAATAAATGTAATATACCGCATAAACAGAAGCAAAGATAAAAGTTATGTAATCATCTCAATAGATACAGAAAGAGCATTTGACAAAGTGCAATATCCATTCATGATGAAACCATGAAGAGAATGTGTATGAAGGTCTTTATATCAATCTGATAAAAGCCACCTATAACAAGCCAATGGTCACCATCATACTAAAGGGAGAGAAGCTGAAATCCTTCCCTCTAAAATCAGAAAGAAGATGCCCACTATCACTAGTCCTATTCAGTACAGTTCTCAAACACTAGCCAGAGCAATCAGGCAAGAGAAAGAAATAAAAAGGATGTAGATAGGAAAGGAAGAAGTGAAATTATCATTATTTGCAGATGACATGATGTCCTACATAAAAGACTCCAAATACTTCACCGAAAACCTCCTAGCATGAAAAACCAAATCCAGTTGACACAAGTCAGCACTCAAACATTAACCGTCCTCCTGAACACTAACAATAAACTCATCACGAGAGCAATTAGGGAAACAACACATTTCACAATAGCATCAAGAAAAATTACTTAGGAAATAACCTACCCATGGAAATGAAAGACCTCTACAAAGAAAGATACAGTACTCTGAAAAAGGAGACCAAAGAGGACATCTGAAAATAGAAAGATAAACTGTTCCTGGGCAGGAACAGCCAATATAGTAAAACTGTGCATACTTCCAAAACTCATACATAGATGTAATGCAACCTCAATCAAAATACCAACAGCATTCCTCACAGAACTAGAGAAAACCATCCTAAATTCACATGAAACCATAGAAGACCTAGAATAGCAAAAGCAATTCTGGGCAGCAAGGGCAAGGCAGTGGGTCATCACAATCCCAGACTTCAAGTTATACTACAAACTAAGTGATTAAAGCCCACAAGGTGTTGGGGGAAGAAGACTGCGGACCAGTGGAACAGAGGAGGTGATGCACAAACAACTTCAGGACACGTAGCTGTGCTATCCTGACAAAGGGGCCAGACACGTTCCCTGAAGGAAAGACCGCCTCTCACAGTGGTGCTGGGGAACCGGCTTCCACAGACCACATATCTCCTACCATGCACTAAACTAAAATAAAAATTGATTTAAATGTTTAAAAAGAAACAAAGGAAATACTTAGGAATCAGTCTACCAAAGGAAGTAAAAGATCTATGCAGTGAGTTAGGATGTGCTGTGTACATGAACCAGCTCCACACCAGGAGATGCGGTTATTATGTACTGAAGAACATACTAATAAAAGTCTTTAAAAATAAAAACAAGGAATGAAACTCCTCATACCACCCAGCGACAGCTCCCGGGGCACTAACCCAGGAGACGGGCGCTTCCCCTCACAGGAGCCCAGCACTGCAGCACCGATGCTGCCCCACCACGGTCTGAAAGGTGCCGCCTGGGGGCGCGTGCTCTGCACCCTGGCGGGGTGCACGGCTGGCACCCCTGGGGCGTGGGGTGCGGTCCTCGCGGCTCCCAGCCCTCTGCTTCCCTGCAGGTCGCTGGCAGGGGCAGCAGCTACACCCCACTGCTAAAGTGGAAGCAAGGCCAGAAGAGGCGAGGGTCTTGGCGAGGTCCTGGAAGTCAGCCTTACGTCCCCAGCTGGGGCTCCGCTTCGTAGTCTACGACGCGAAGCACCTAAGTGGCAGTTCGGAGTCGCAGCCATGCACTCCTTTGTCTTGGCTATTTGAAATGAACTCTATCCCCGCGTTGTTTTAGCAGAATTCTGTCCTAAAGAAAACCTTGCTTCCTGGTCGCCGCCTTGTCCGAATCGTGGGCATTCCATAACAACCTGGTCATGACAGCCCAGTTTTTCTAATGTTGTTAATGTGCTATGCAAGATCAGAAGTGCGAGTATGCAGGGCCTATACAGACACTGCCCGCCCAAAGACCAAGCCCTGCTCCTGCGGTAGGTCGTTCAGGGAGTCGGTGGCTAAGTGGGCTGTATGTAGTATGCACATTACATGATTCAGAACAAAGAAATGGTCCAAGGAAACTCCAGCTCGATGACTTTGCTTTTATTTACGTAACTCTTACGTGCAGCCCTGTAATGTGTAACAGAACACAAAACTATAGCAAATATTACATTGCTGTATAAGCAAGGAGTATTGTATGTAGAAAAGGACAGAGGATCTATCAATAAGATGTACAGAACTGTACCAGAAACCTGACAGGTCGTAAGTCCCAGAAGCTGATCATAAGTCCAAACGGCGCTCCTCAGTAGTAAGTCCGAACAGTCATTAAATGGACAAGTCGTTAAACAAGGACTATCTGTACTAGACATATTATCAAAATAGTTCAGTGAAAATGATTTGTTTTTCTTAAAACACGTGCTCTAATAACCTTTAAAATAAAATACAGCAGCCACCAATAAATCATCATATCTGCTGGGTTCAGGCAATATTGATCCCTCACTTGTCTGAAAAGGCAGGGATGAAAGTTATTCAGAAAATCCAGGACATCTTATGATATAGCAATGGTATAGAAAGTGCTCATCAATAATCATGATTGAAAAACAGATGCAACCCAGATATAATTTTTTAGCAAATCAATAAAGCATCTATTCCTGTACTTTCTCACACGCCCTTTCCTGGCATCTTAGCAGCTTCCATGAATTCTGCTAGGCTACATCAATCACATAATTGGGGACTGGGGATTTAGCTCAGCAGCACAGTGCCTGCCTGGCAAATGCAAGGTCATGAGTTTGATTCCTGGTACTGGAAAAAAACAAAAAAAAAAAAAACAAAAAAAAAACACCACACAATTGATGTTGCCAGAAGCTGCACTGCGGATGTACAATTTGGGCTCCTTCATGAAGAAGCTTCTGCAGACCATTGCCAGGGACCAGTGAAACTATAATACTACCACTCGGATATCACAGAACCACGAACTTGCTCGGCTCTGTAAAAAACATGGGAAATGCCAAATATCCTCCACAGGATGTCCTTGAAACTGACCTTAACGGACCCACTGTTGTGTCTGCCTCTGCAGTGAACACGCTGGAGGACAGAAAGACATAAAAAATATGTAATAAAGAGGCTGAGTGCCCAGGAGCATAAGACAAAAATACAACAATCACAGTGCCAAGAGTAACAGTGATAACTAATTGCTCAGGTGTTTTCTGTGGTTTGGAAGTGTCCATACAGCCCTTTAGAAAACATGTGCACCCTTATGATACGAGACCTCTCTGCATATCAGAAAGTCTCAAAGGTAACATCACCTCTAAAGAGTTTGTTCATATCTGAGAATTTACTTAGCTCTAAATGGATCTGTTTTATCATCATGCAAGGTGCTGTTGAAAGCAAAGAGTTCTTAGAAGTGACCCCAGTAGAAAGAATGTATGGATCTGTTTTCCGGTCCTTTGGCACAGCCGTTCTGCCTATATCATGTGTGATCAACAGGTCTCATACGACCATGCTCCAAATCACCCCCTTCTGCATCCACACAGACCAAACATATTTTTTGGATACTGAGGCTGCTCTATTTGCCTCAATATCCAAAAAATCTCAAGTAGGTTTTCTCCAATATCAGACATTATAGAAATAATATAAATTTTGACGACATTTGTCTCTTCATGAATGCTGTATTTATTTGTACAATATCCTTAATGAATGTGCCTAAAACACTATAGACTCTGGAGGTGTAGCTTAGTGGTACAGCACTTACCTAGTATGTGTGAGGCCCAAGGTTCAATCCCCAGCACCACAAAAAAAAATAATAATAATAACAATAATAATAAATGAAATTAAATTAAATACTATAGGCTATAAGCACTCTTTGTTTAATGAGCAAGTTCCATTTCTTCAGCTAAGTCATTAAACAGTTTGGTCACTAGATGAAGAATTGTACATAGTGTGTACATTATAATATTCAGAACAAAGGAATGGTCAACTTGATGACTTGCTTCATGTGCATGACCGTTACATGCAGTACTACAAAGTATAACAGAACATACAGCTGCAGCAGTACACTATCCAGTACAATCAGCAGAAATTACAATACTCTATAAACAAGGAGTGCTGTACCAAAGAAGACACTGAGACTTTATCAACAAGATGTGCAGAACTGTACACACAAAAAGGTAGGTAAGTGTGAGCAGCAGATCATGCGTCCGAAGAGCACACCCCGACTGTAAGTCTGAACGGTTATGAAACAGGTGTGCTGTTCAACAAGGAAGACCTGTCATAATGGAAGGCTTCAGTTGGACCTCACTCTCCCAGCCCCCACCGCCTGCCAGCAGGGCACTCAGCTCAGCACCACAGCTGTCCTGGGCAAGCAGGGATGTGGCAAAGGAGATGAGGTAGGACAAGGAACCTTGCAGGTCCTGGGACACCTGGAGACACCTGAAAATTTACACCAGACCTTCAAGGACTCTGCCCACTGAGGTGCAGGCTGCCAGAGAGCTTGGGCCAAGGGCGTTTGTTAAAGTCCTCCCGCCCGGTGTCCGAGGCCTCTCTCCACCCCATAAAAGGTGCCCGCTTCTCTCTGCTCCCTTCAGACGGCCTCGGTCTGCCGGCGCCCAGCACAGTAAACTCCGCACCGTGCTGCCTTCTCACCAGCCTGGTGGTCTCCGCTGGTCCCCCCACTCATGTCATGGGTTATAATATGAAACTGTGAACCGGTGAGACTTACGTAAGCTTTTACGTGCATTTGGAGATACAGGACTTAGTAATTCTCTTGAGGAAAATTTGCCTACCAATTTGAAGCGGAATAACTGAAAAAGAAATAATACAGGGTGCTTTTAGATTTTTGCATGCCTATTAAGAATTGTGTACAAAGTGAAATGCCTGTGCCAATCCTCAGCACAACCAATAGAATCTCAAATACGGAAAGATGTTAGAAAAAAATTTAATTGTCATTAGTACATGTCTGCAGTGATAACGACTGCACTCCTCGTGGAGAGCTGGTACATGTGCGTAGCACACCTTCATTCCTTTACTCCTAGATGTTTTTCAGTGAGGGGTTAAAAACAATGGTGCAGGCTGAAGGTGACAGGAGGGTGTCCTGAGAAGGCAGACAATGGAGGAGGCTTCACCCCATTGGCGCCGGGGACCCCAGAGCACTGGAAAGCTGTCTGTGAGAGAGAACTGCAAACCTTCCAGGAATACAGAGGAAATCTGGTTTGGGGAAGAGAGTGTGACTCAACTAATAAGGTGGATGCGGAAACTCAAGATTCCACTGGATGCTTCGGTGCTTGCTACTGGAACTGGAAATGGTGTTTTCTTGGTTAAATTTGGAGTTCTTTTGGTGTTATGTGTTTGAGCCAGATTTAAAAGAGATTTTTAAAGGTCTTGTAATTGATGGACACACCTAAACAGGAAGTAGCAGTGAAGCAGTCGGACCGCCCTGAGAGGCCCCCAGCATGAGCGGAGGGCTGGATGGGTTGTGAGAATGCACTAAACAGGTGGTGCCGGGCACGACACTGAAAAACAATCCCCAGATCTGCAGTTCCAGATGTTGCTATCCCAAAGCATCAAGCTCCCTGAAGTCTAAACTCCTCCAAGAAAATCACAATCCTAGAAGATTACAGTCTCAAATGTTGACATCCTGGAAGCCAGAATCTTGAATTCCCATTGAAATTCCCACCGAAAAAAAGGCTTACATACGAGGGCAGAACGCAGAATGCTGGGGAGGGACTCGGGTCTCTCCAGTTGCATGCATGGCAGTGGCCTCCTGTTCCAAAGAACGTACACTGAGAAGCCGGTTAGCACTGTCGTGGGCGTGTGTGTGAGGCAGCTTCCACAGGAGACCATGTCTGAGTCTACGTGGAGTACGTGGAGAATATCCCCCAGTGTGGGTGGGCACCACGGACTAGGCCTGAGGCCTCAAGAGAACGATTACAGAAAATGAACTGGCCTCGCGGCGGTGGGACAGAGTTTTCTTCGTTATTCTGGACACCAGCTCCTGGCCTTGGCCCTCTAGGACTCAGCGCCCCGTGCTCAGCCTTTGGGTCTTGGACTGAGAGCTACACCCCCGGCTTCCCTGCTGCCGAGGTCTTCGGGTGTGGACTAAGCCATGCTCCTGGCACCCCCGGCTTTCAGAGAGTCTGCTGGGGGACTTCTCAGCCACCATCATTATGTGAGCCAGTCCCCCCATACATCGCCCTCACATAGTAGCTACATACATATTTTACTGGTTTTGTGTCCCTGGAGAACCCTAAGACGGATTTGCTTCCGGGGAACCAAGTATTGTCACTTCTTACTGAATTCCTTACAACACAACGGGCGGAATCGGTGAGTTTATGCTCTTGAAAAAAGTCTGTGATAACTTCTGCATTCTTAGGCTACTTAACGGTGAAAGACAAAACTTCGAAAGCTAGTTATGTTGCTGTGAAAACAATACTGTTTAGTTGTAATACTCAGATTTTCTTTTTGTAATACAGAGGATCGAGCACAGAGCCTCACACACGCTAGGCACGAACTCGTCCACTGAGCTAC
>NW_004955533.1:1491839-1492323 GCF_000276665.1 Chinchilla lanigera | reverse complement strand
TTCTGAGCAACAAAGGCAAGTCGGGGGCATCACAATCCCTGACTTGAAATTATACCACAAAGCTACTGTGATAAAAACAAACAAAAAACAGCATAACACTTGCCAACAAAACAGACCCGAGGATCAAAGGAACTGATTAGAAGACACAGAAACAACTCCAAACACACTCAGCCACCTTATCTTTGACAAATGAGCCAAACACCTTCACTGGAAGAAAGATAGCCTCTTTAATAAATGGTGCTGAAGAAACTGGCTTTCCACATGCCAAAGACTAAAGCTAGACCTTTGTCTCTCATCATGCACTAAACTAAAATTGAAACAGATCGAACATCTAAATATAGAACAGAAATACTAAATCTGATGGATGAGAGAATACATAGAACTCTTGAAGACACTAGTGTAGGCGAAGACTATGAACAAAACCCCAACTGTACAGGAAATATCACAAAGGATCAACAACTGGGATCTCACTTTATTAAAAAGT
>NW_004955533.1:1448230-1491704 GCF_000276665.1 Chinchilla lanigera | reverse complement strand
AAAAAATCAGACCCTCCCAAATCCAAAGACCCAATCCAAAAATGGGCATCTGAATACACACTTCTCAGATGAAGAAATACAAATGGCAAATAAATATATGAAATTTAATATCACTGGTCATTCAAGGGATGCAAATTAAAACATCAAGATTCCATCTCACTCCAGAAAAAATGGTTATTATCAACAAATCAACCAATAGCAAAAGCTGGAGGGGCTGTGGGGAAAAAGGAACCCTTCTCCATTGTTGGTGGGATTGTAGACTGGTGCAACCACTATGGAAATGAGTGTGCTGACTCCTCAAAAAACTAAAACTGGCAGCTCCACTCAACTCAGCTATTTCCTGTCTTGTTATCTGCCCGAATGAATTAAAAGCACCACACCACAGCAATATATGCATACTCATGTTTATAGCAGTACCGTTTGTAATAGCTGCATCTTGCCAACAACCCAAATTCCCATCAACATATGAATGGATAAAGAAGATGTGGGGGTTTTTTATACAATGTAGTATTAGCCGTAAAGAATGATAAACTTGGGACATTTCTAGCTAAATGTATGGATCTTGAGACCACACTCAAGGGAAATGTATCAAACACATTTGTAAACATTGCATTGTTTCTCTGGTGTAAGAAACCCAAAGTGCATATAAAGACCAAAACATGTAATAGATATTGTGAAGTAAGGAAAAACTGTTCAAATGGGAAGAGGAAACACAGAGAAGGGAAGGAGGGGAAGGAAAAGAATGGAAACAGCTTTTTTAAATAAGGAGGGGAAGAGCGACTGAAGGGAGGGCAGGGGGAAAAAGAATAAAGATATATCATGTATGGGTATAAATTCTCTTATCATGAATGTGATCAGTATGTGTATCTGTACGTACCAATACAATCTGATTTAAAAAAAAAAAAAAAAAACTAGCCTCATACATAGGTAGTTGGGGAGGAGGGACTTCTTAGATACTAGGGAGGGACTTGAAAACCCCAGGTAAGACTTTAAGAACCACAGTTCTAAACACACACTAGCCAGCCCCCTGATGCTGAAGTCGGCCACATGCCTAGCTCAGGCCAAAAGGAACATGGGTAGGGGTGGCAGTGAAGCTCGGAGCCTTCTTTCACTCAGCTGTCACAACTGTGACATGCCTGAGCCTGGAAGAGAGGCCTATGAAGCAGAGCCCTGCTGTAC
Organism: Chinchilla lanigera; assembly: GCF_000276665.1. NCBI lineage: Eukaryota > Metazoa > Chordata > Mammalia > Rodentia > Chinchillidae > Chinchilla > Chinchilla lanigera. The sequence goes on along the minus strand of NW_004955533.1, from coordinate 1,490,525 downwards.
CCCAAGTCCAGAACCAACCAGCCAAGCCAGGTGCATGAGAAACACTGTTCCCTACACATCATGGACTCTGGGGACACTTGTTATGCACCAAAAGCTGACTGATAACAAAGAATTCGTGATTATAAAATAATACCACTCAGCTCACAGAAATGTTGAGCCGCAGGGGAAACAGGAGTAAGCACGGCATTAACCAATTCGATCAAGTATAATTTCCTTCTTTCATTTCCTACACCAGTGTTGAACTTCATGTCCTTGAATAAAGAAACTGTCTCCTAACATGAAACACAAATTCTCAGTGGGTGTGTAGCACACACCTGTGAGGCAGGAGGATGGTGAGTTCAAGCCAGTCTGGGCAATTCAAAGGAGACTTAGGGAGACCCTATCTCAACATAAAAATTGAAATAAAAAATGGCTGGGGTCAAAGGGCAGCACAGGTCACGCAGCTCAGTGCAAAGGCCCTGGATTCAACACACAATATCCCCATCACACAAAGAAAAACACAAATGCTCAGTCAGGTACCATTCACCTCAAGCTCCAGTGCATGAGGCCTGCCAGCTAGCTTTTACAGAGCATTTCCTGTTCTTCCCTCTGTAGGAGTTTGCCACACAGGAAGCTCAAATCCACCAGGTGTGGTGGTGCACACCTGTAATCCCAGTACTTGGGAGGCTGAGGCAGGATTACTTTTGAGTTCGAGGTCAGCATGGGCTACACAGTGAGGTCAAGGCCAGCCTGAACTGCACAGTGAAACCCTGTCTCAACAAAATTAAAACAAAGCAGCAGCACAAATCATACTGGCCAAGGACATCTGTGACCCAGGCCAACAGGGATGTATGATACCCAAGCGTGGTGGCACACACCTGTAATCCCAGCACTCAGGAGGCTGAGGCAGAGGGTTGCTATGAGTTCAAGGCCAGCCTGAACTACATAATGAGACCATTTCTGAAACAACAAAAAAGGTCTGCGTGAATGAACCATGGGCTAAGAAGTCAGAGAAGAGGTCCCTGAGCCTCTTGGGTCCCGACGACTATTCCTCTTGGAACGCCCATCGTTCTGAGGATCACTTCTTTGCCACTGAGTTTGTTAAGACTAGACTGGCTTAACTCCTGAGGTATCAAAGACCAGGGTTTACTTTCTGGTTCTAGTCCATATAGCAGTGCTCTGTAACTGGGTAAGAAAGCTCAGCCTGCACTTTTGTGGCAGATGTTTTATTTATAAGGAATTAAAATTTCAGCATATACATGGCACAAACATTATATATAATATGCTTTCCGTGATAGAAGGTACACCTGTGAAGAAGGGGCAATAAAACAGCCTTTTTAGTTCTGGTTTAAATAATATCTGGATGCATTCAAATAATACTGGGCATTTAATGTCTAAAAAGCTTTTAATAAACAAGTTCAGAGTAAAATCAGTTGAAATATGTATATATGATTTAACTGTTACACAGCATTTTCAATATACAACAAGATGATGCACGACACCTGAAAGGAAGGAAAAGAGAATCTATTGCACCCACAGTGAAAAGGCTTTATTTGTTTTGGGGACACTGCAATTCAGTATTTATATAAACATTTACACACTTTAGTAAACACAGTCTTACATGTAATGCAGCATTATGGGGTGAAAAGACCCTTCAAAGTCTCAAAAGGAACATCAAGAGCCCACATGATGTTCCACGTGCACAGGCTGATTCCCACTGTTACTCCATCACTCTGATCGCAGCGGTCAGGATCCTCCTTCCTCCCTGCCGAGGACGCGTGCTTCTCAACGGATCCAGCAGCCACTTCTCACCTGAACAGCGTCGTGTGGCTTCAGGATGGCTCGCTCCGCCTCAGTGCCCTGTTAAATAATCTTGCGTGGAATCGGAAGCAAACGAGTCCACGTCCTCATTGTCCGAGTCGTCGCTGCTGTCGTCGGCAGCCGGCTCTCCCGTGAGGGCGATGCGGGCATAGTCATCCGTGTCTATGGATTTGCAGAAGTGGATGGCATACTTCAGCTTCTCCTCCAGCACCTGCCTGCAGGAGTACCTGGGCAGCTTCAGCAGGAAGAAGCAGGTGTAGGACTCAGGAAGGAAGTGGTCAGGAGGGTTGTATTTATCTAACACCTATTGCCAGAAACATGAGATCATCAGAGACTACGTACAAGAACAGGTAAAACTGCAAATCTATTTCACTGTGTTCATCAGACTTGCTTTTCAGAAAAATCTTATTTTTGGCTATGAATAACAAAACATCAGAACACAGATTCTAGCCAATTTTAGAAATAAAAAAGAGTAACTGATTCCTAGGACTTACCTGTTGTGAAAAACAGCAATTGCTGACATTATTTTCTAGTCAGTCCTATGAAGGGGTCCAGCGGGAGGGCAGCACCAGCGCCCCCCCAGCACAGGAGGAGTCCCGCCCGGCCGGCTGGCTCTGGCCTGGAGTGGGACTCAGCTGGAACCTGAGCCCATGACAAAGCTCCCAGGAGCCCACCTGCCCATGTTTGGGCACTCCAGAGTAAGGTATGAGGAGGCAGCAAGAATTATGGGTAAAATCGAGCAACTACTACTGTTTGAGCAGAAAACTACATGTGCTCTCAGAGATGCTCCTGAAAGACCACTCCTGGCCAGGGGTGCAGCCAGCCTGTGCCGGCGAACATGTGTAAGGGTACCAGGAAAGTGGGTCCTCTGCTTGGTCCAGCCTCCCACTCTATACTGCTGCCAGGGCCTCAGGCAGAGAGGGCAGTGTTAATCCTTTCCTTCTCAGTGGCTGCAAGGTAAACTGGACTTGTTTCTGACCACCGGACCACTGAGTAGGACCCAATGTAGAAACTTGTTTTCAACTTGATGAGCAGCCTCATTTTTCTGTTAGTAACATACTTAGTGATTAAGCTGATGCAACCAGAGCATCAAACCAACGCTCGATATAATGTGTGCATTCAAATCCTAGAATATGCTGACATAACAGCAGTATGGCTGGACGTGGTGGCACACACCTGTAATCCCAGCACTTGGAAGGCTGAAGCAGGAGGATTACCACAAGTGCAAGGCCTGCCCAGGCTACAAGGGGAGTTCAAGAACAGCCTGAACTATACAGTGAGACCCTAACTCTGTGCTCTGGTGAAAGATCAAAATCCAAGATCTATGATGAAATCTGAGCCTTCAAGTCAGAGAAGTTGGATGTTTTCCACTTTCATTTCCATAAAGAAACAAGAGACTTGCTTTCAATCTACTGCACGGTCATGTGCAAGGGGCACACTACCTCAGTTGCTGTCAGCCCATGCCCCCATAGGCCCAGGGAAGAGCCCACCTGGATGACGAAGTCTCTGCCCCGGAAGTCAGCGATGGTCCGGGGCAACCGAGTCCGGCCCCACACAAAGCGAAGGAAGAGGGAACGCTCTGTGTTGGAGAAAGACTCCATCACCTCCCAGAACCACTGGATCAGGGACGCGGAAGGCTCCACCCCTTTGTACGTAGCCACCGACTTTAAGAGATGCAGGGGGATGTCTGGGCTGCCACACACCTGCAGAAAGACACTCCCATCAGGACTGGCTGGCGCCTCTGGCACTTGTTATTTTCTAAGAGTTGACCCTGTTTTTCTCTATGAAGGGCTGTTCGCAGTTGAGAGAAGGCCCCAGGGAAGGCCCCGGGTGGACACAAACACAGTCCTGAACTAGAAGCTCATGTACCCTGAGCAGGAAAGGACACACACTTACTGTGACTTCATTTAACACCATGGACACCTTACACCTTGAAATGCAAGGATTTCACTAAGAAATTAACTAGTGATCCTGATAAATGTGCCACTATACGAAAGGCATTTGACGGGCAGCTTTACAGAAGATAGCATACCATCGTCTCCAGTTCGTATCCAGTGAACAAAGAAAGAAGGGGGACTGGCACCACGCGGGCCATCCCCTCCCGAACAGCAGCCACCTGCTCATCAAATTCGTGGAGCCTGAAAGAAAAAGCTTGCGTTACCCTTCTATCTTTAGTGGCGCTGACTGCTCTGCTAACACCATGCCTACCCTGCCACACCGCTGCCTCCTGCATCACCGCTGGGAACAAGCTGAGAGCAGTGCCTTCAGGTAACAAAGGTGCGCACTTGTAGCCCTGGCACAAGTGAGCTCCTCATGACTCTGAGTTCATCTAGATTATGGCACACAATGTAACTTCAGTGACCGAGGACTGCTGCACACACTCCCAGACACCATTCTCAACATCTGCAGGGAACCCAGCAAGGAGTCAGAATGCGACTCTGCAGGATCAAGGAGGGTGAGAAGCCCACCTATGGCCCCAGGCCCGGCCCCAGGCCCTGTGCACCCTCAGGGCAGACACTGTTCCTGGCACTTGTGACTAAAACGAGGCTCCGAGGCAGACAGAACACCTGCCAGGACCACCCCCAACCACAGCCCAGCCAGTGAAGCCACCAGGAATGCAGGCCCTGGACAAGCCACCTTGCAAGCCTCCGACAGCACCACTGAGCAGCAGGAGCAGCAGCATCAACTGGCCACGTCCCACCTGAGGGGCACAGTGAAGGCATGCGCTGACACACACTCACCCCGTCCTTACAGCACTGAACAAGCAAGCAGAGGGACACCCCGCTCCCGCAGGGCAGTCTGCTAACACAGCGTGCTTGCTTCAGTCTCCCACTGTCAGCCAGAATACTTCAACTAGAATAACTTTACTTTGACTCCTGCTTATTTTGTGACCACAATCAGCAGAAGGTAAAGGCAAATCCGTTAGCGTTTTTGCTATATATGACACTTCTTATAGAATGGAGATATCCAAGCATCTATTTTCTGCAATGTCTGCTATTTAGTAAATCAAAGCAATCAAGGAGATGACCACAAACCTATAGTTTATTGCCAGCCGGACATACTCTGCGCGGTTGTCCAGGGTGATGTGTGTGTACTTAGAGCTCAGCTGGATGTCCTGGCCGCTGGCACTTGGCACTGTGAAGGGCAGGCTCATGGCCTCAAACTCCTCTGAGGTGGCTTCATTGTCACGGATGTACATGAGCCCAGGGATGAAATCTTTATCCACCTTCAAGGAGAAAGAATTCGTGTGCTGAATGCAGGTTTTCCTGTATCGCAGACCACAGGCCGCCCCAAACCCAGCCAAGCATGGTGGGCACTGGCCTGCCTCGGGTACGCCTGGAGGATGCAAGCGTGTGGCACACAAGGAGAAACAAAAGCAAGCTACAAAACGCCCTTCTCAAGGAGATGAGGAAGTAACTCGCAGTTCAACAGAGCTCTTAAAACTAAGCGTAATTCACTCGAACTCTCCCACTTGTCCCCAAAGCTGCCTGTCATCTGTTTCTCCTTCCCCATCTTCAAATACATTGTCTTCTTTTATTAAAAAAATAAAGATAATAGTAATAACAGCAACTGCCTGATGACAACCCTCCTGAAGCCATTCATGAGCAGCACGACAGCCACACGGAGGGCCTGGCTGTGGCCGCCGCGTCAGGTCCTGCTCTGTGAGCCTGAGGTGTGCGTGGTCAGCACAGGCTGAGCTCTGCACAGGAAGCTGAGTGACCCTCCTCGGCTGATGAGCCACGCCAGCCACAGAGCGCCACACAGGTGTCTACCGCCTTCTGGACGTTCTCTGTAACTGGAAAGTGGCTGGCTGTGAGTCCGCTGGACACCCAGAAGACTTGCCCCTAGCAAGACTGCAGTTCCCCCACCGCCCAGGCTGTCACCTCGCTGAGGTCTGCGATGGTGAGGCTCATCCCAGCCAGCTGCTTCCACACCGGTTCAGCAAGGTTGAGGCTCAGAGGGCTCCCGGTTCGGATGGCGATGCCCAGCAACACTCCTGATCATGAAAACGTAAGAGACAGAAGATACTTGCCGTGGATGGCAGTGGGCTTCTCGTTCACTCGAACAGGCCACGGAGCACCTGCTCTGCATTGAGGCCCCCGTGCCTTTTAAACCAACATCACCCCAACTCAGCGGCCTAAGTCCACCCCTAAAACACGGTGCCCTCTTCTAAATTCATAATTTACTTTGCTTCCCACTAATTCCTCATGGTCCTTCCACATGTAAGATTAAGTACAATAAAGTGATTCTCATTCCTCTGAAGGCCAAGGAGAGCTGGAGCTTCTCCAAGAAGGTGGGTGCTCTGCCGGGGAGAAACCATGGGCCACCAGAGACAGGAGTCCTCTAAACAGACTCACACAGAACAGAGAGACCAGGGAACCAGCCCATTGCCAAGACCACCCGGGGCTCACCCGATTCTGAGCTTCAGATACATTTAGAATGCACAGATACAGTATTTCTGATCTTCTGAGTGCCAGAAGAAGCCTCCAGTGTGACTGGAAGTCCTGCCAGGCCTGTGCATCCTCGCAGCTGCGTGTGAGTGCCACGCTCCTGAAGGCTCACCGTTACAAAGCCCTAAAGTGAGGCAGGCTCAACACCACCTCCTCACTTCCACAATATCAGGGAGTCACAAGGCGATTATGAGAAAACATTCAGAGAGCAGACAGCAAGAAGGCCCACCCAGAAAGCGGAACATGCTGCTGTGCACGAGCGCCTTGGCGGCCGGGTTGAAGAGGTAGCAGTCACGGTTGGCCCCGGACTCGTCCCTCCCATTGGGGGTCACGATGAGAAGAGGGGTGAGTCCGTTCTGTAGCTCCTCACAGATCTCTGCTATGGACTCGCTGTAGCCACCTCCACAGTCATCCACAGACTCGCCTGGAGGGAGGACACAGTGTGTGTAGGCCACCACCAAGGCCAGCGCCTGCCCCGCTGCTCATGTGCCCTCTGCCTGGGGTCTGCCTTCCTGGCAGCTGCAGGCTCTCCCAAATACGACAGGTTCTCACCCACAAACTTGACCTTCCAGACGCGGTGAGGGAGGAGGAGGCTGTCAGGACTAAAGGAGCTCATTTTGGCGCACATCTGCCCAAAGACGGACTTCGTGCCGTCAGGGCCGGCCAACCCGCCTTTACTTCTTGAGCGCTTGACCTGGACAGGAGGGAAGAGAACAAGTGGCTGCTGCAGCGCGAGCCCACAGGGGGACGCACCTGCGGAGAAGGACGCCAGCTCCTCAAGCCGCGCGCTCACCCCCACTGGCTGCCAGGTGCCCCCGCACTCTCTGCGTCTGTAGGATGCGAATGATTCCCACATGTAGAGCAGCGTAAGCAGAGCCACAGGCAATGGTACACACCCCTCATGCGGACACATCTCTGTGAGCACCAGTGGAGACAGAGGACTCAGCCATCTAACCCAGCGCCTCATTCCCTCCGAGCCTTCGTCCGGCTCCACAGCTGACTCTCCTCCCTCTCCCATGCCACGAGCCTCGAAGGACCTGAGGTATCCTTCACATCTTACTCAGGCGCCAGCAAGTGTGTGGGGAGGCCGTGTGCAGAGGCCCGACGTGGGTGCTGCCCAGACACCAGTGACCACGGCCCCTCGCCTCACTCAGCACAGCACACCCAGGACTGGTGGTGTCTACACACGCCTCCCAACAGTGACCCCAGGGACCACACTGTACACACAGGGCAAGGGAGGCCCGCGCCTCCACCAGCGACCCCCACCTCCCGGCCACAGCCCCCACGGAGCTCCAGAAGCAGCCTCTTCCTGTGGGCTGGGGTGGGCTCAGTGCTCAGATTCAGACAGAATATGCTCTCAGCCAGGACAGTCGTCCTCTCTTACTCGTCAGCTGTGCCAGCTCTGGGCCGTGGCAGCTCTCCCACACGCACGTCCACCTTCTGTGTTCACAGCTCTCCCCCTAAGACTTGGACTGAGCCAGTGTGGACTCGGCTCTTCCTACAGTGCTCAGCCCTGGCTGTGCTTCAGAACCACCTGGGAAGCTTAGTCTAAGAGGATGACACACGAAAAGCTGAAGAAAAAATAGTATTTTTATATTGACTTTTCCTGTGAAGCCCTCACCACCTTAAACTTATTTTAAGTGAGTTCTAGGTTGAGTTTAAACAGTCTAAATTCTCCTTACAGCATAAGGATCACAGTCAAGACTAAAAATATAAGAATGACAAAAACTCAGACGAATTCTAGCTCTTAGGAGGCTGAGGGCAGGAGGATTTCAAATTCAAGGCCAGCCCAGGCTATTCAGTGAGACCCTGTCTCCAAATACCAATTTAAAAAGGGCCAGGGACATATCTGTTGGTAAGGGGCTTGCCAACATGTACAAGGCTGTGGGTTCAAGGCCCTATGTTAAAAAAAAATAGTTTCCTAGAAAAAGAACTTTCCTCTGAAGCACACCCTGAGCTGTCTCCTCTTCATCGCTACCTGCTCTTTAAGCCACGCATCACTCCCAGGAGACTGAGCTACAGAAAGCGAAAGGAGTGTGTCCAGGTGTCACAGCTTCCTGCTCAACCACTGTGCTTCTCCCCTGTTGGCGGAACCAACTCGCAGAGGGCACCTAACCTTGGTTTCTCCCAGAACAACAGCCACGGGACACACGGCTTCCACACTAGGAGAAAAGCCTGCTCTGCTCAACCAGTGGAGACGCCACGCTGCTGCTCCAGCTCAGCGCCAGTAGCCTGTGTTCACCTTGGACTCACTGCAAGCTTCCCTCATGCTCTTCTTTTAGTCAAAGGTGCTTCTATTTCTACATTTGGAGACCCCCTGGTTTCAGGAGAGGCCACCACCCTGAGCTGCGGCTGCCTGGCTGTGGTGCCCTGAGCTACAGCAGCCCTCGCGGTCAGTCCACATCCACACCGCCTGCCTCTGCAAAGCCCGGCGGAATCTGCCATTTATCCAGCGTGCTCTTCCAAACATGCAGTGCACATTGTTGTAACACAAGGCTGGGGATGTGAAGACAAGAAGGAAAGGAGGACTCATGAAAACAAGACGAGAGAAACACAGAAGCACGTGCCCAGCCTGGAGAGACAGTCGAGGCTTCATGATGCCTTCCAGCCTTGGAGCCCAAGTGCGTGCCCAGGCCCCGCCTGAGGAGCGTGTGTCTGCTGAGGCCAGCACTGGCCCAGGAATGCTCCAGTGTTCACACTAGATGATGCGTTACTCACTGGCTTTCCTTAACTTCTAAAGTTTACAAATGATCATCCAAGGTGGGGAAATAAAAGCTTTTTTATGAACATAATTAAACCACCCATTTATCTGTGGAACTGGCTGACTCTGATAATCTATTACTCTGACGTTAGTGGAGAGACCAGTTCTACCAATGTGGTCACATGCGCTATCCAACAAAGGACAAGAGTTTGATGTCTTAATTCAAAATGCCCTCCAGTGTAACTCTGAAAAAAATTTCTAGTCATGGAAGCAACATCAGGGTAAAAATCATGTGTTAATAAAAAGATTCAGAAACAAAGGATTTGTTCTTCGTGGCTCTGTTTCCGATCCAAAGCCAGTTTCATTTGTGCATTAAATGTCAAATGCCACCCACTATCACCATCAGTCACTGGGATTCCTCTTTATTTTTAACGTATTTTTTACACTGTAGGTCTCCATATACATGGCAGCAGTACAGATTCAGAAGTGCCCTACTTCTCCTTGCTTCTGAGACAGCCCTGGTGATTCTGGCCTATGCAAACCCGAGAGCAAGGGAGAGTGGGAGCCCCGCAGGCATGTGAACTGTCACAGTCTGTAACTGACTATGCACCGAAGGCTGTGGCCACTCACTTGTCTGAACTTAAAGTGGTGACTGGAGATGCCCGGTACAGCCCTACCTGTATCAGAGAAAGGGGGCAGTCTTCTAGCCCCACTGGAAGGCTCCCCCAGAGGAAGCTCGGCACAGCCCTCAGCAAGAGAGCAGCAGACAGCTGTGAAACACAGGGGACCTCACAGAATCTGAGAGTACAGCACAGGAGATGGGGTGCACGAAGTGGACATAAAGCACGTTCCAAAGAGTAATCCAGCTCTGCTTGTAACAAACGTCCATCCCTCCACACACACAAATGGCACGGGAGCAGTTACCGCATGCAGTGGGAACAGGGCTGATATCTGCTCTTCCCTTTTTTGCTTCTCTACATTTATGCTTTTGGGTTATCTGAAAGGAGTCATTCTCCTGACATAAAGAAGAGCATTTACATTCCTATCAGGAAGCCTCAGCATCACAGAACCACATGCACAGGAAGTGCCACCGAGGAAGGCAGCGCTTGCTGTGTGAAGTCCGGGCACAAGGAGGGGGACTTTGGGCACTCTCTTCCTCCGCACCACCAAAGCACCACTTCAGACACGGTCGCACTGGGCGAGCAGCTTCACACATTACCTGGATTCGGTTCAACTCCACGACAGGCCCATGCTGACGATCTCGCACCATAGTTGCTTGCACTACTTTTCTGAAAGCTGCCTCCTAAAATGTGTCCAACAGATAAAATTTAGAATCTGATCAAGAAAGCATCAACCAACAAAGAAATCGTGTCACTGTTTTAACTTCTCCAGTTCTTCAAAGTCAGACTGCAGAAGAGAAGGCTCACGGCCGTCTCCCAGGTGGTGAGGCCACAGAGGAGCAGCCCAGCACTGCTGTGCACGGGCCGAGGCATGGCCCCGGGGAGAGCTAGACAAGGCACAGACAGGGCCGGGGCCTGTGCGCACCTCTCTGGCTCAGGGCTACAAGGCCAGGTTCCCCGCCAAATCACAGGTCCACTAACCACGCCACAAAGCAGCAATGGGTCAAGGAGTCCGTGGGTCTGGCCAGACCAGAGAGAGAACGTGCTGCATCCACACACTGCGACACTGTGTGCCCATAGTAAAGGTAGACAGCACTCAGGCGCAGGCACTCCACCACCGGGAGGGAGAGGATCGCAGGGGCACCCAAGGAGAAAGGTTCCTGTCCACATTTCCTCCTGCTCCCACCAACAGAGAAAGGCTCTCATCCTCAAACAGAACCCTCAGCACTACGGCACCCTCAGGCGCACATCCAAGACACTTATACCCGTCTTGTTCAACACAAACTGTTCTAGCCAAATGGAAATAAAGCCAATCCTAAAAAAACACCCGTCTGGACAGGACTCCACATCATTTAAACTTCACTACAGCATTAAGAACAGATCATATTCTTTGACAAAAAATGTATCAGAGTCACAGACTCTTTAGGATTAGAGAGATCCTCAATGCACCTTCTACACTTTTTCTCCTACACAAAGATCCCTCTGCTATGAATCATTTCATCAAGTTCCTTGACAAGATACATGACAACTTCCAATATTGGGGACCCTGTGACTTCCGTCAGGATTCCATTTCTAGAAAGATCTAATTATTACAAATGTCAATGGGTCAAGACCTGCCTGTGACTTTCAGATTCTCATCCTAATTCTCCCCTTGCCCTCAGTTATAATTGTTGCTGGGCAAGGATTCCACCTCATACACCCTGGCAGGGTTTCTGTCTAAGCCATCTGTAACTCTTGGTACCCTCTGCTGGGCAGCCCTGGAGAAGCAATCACCGGAGTCAGTGTGGGACTTGCCATGAAGCCTGGAGGGCAGGCAGAGAGCTAGTGATGAGCAAAGCCTCCATCCATCCTTTTGGGGTGGTGGGACAAAAAGATTACCAGGAAAGAATGTAGCACCATACTATTCATTTTTAATATAAACTCCAAAAAGGAAGACATGGCCGTCTGATTTTTCATATATATAGTCTAAGTACTCAGGCTAGCACAGTCAACAGGCAATGAATACTTGCTAAGAGAGATGGATTAGTCTACATCTCAGGATCGCTTATGTAAAGATTTCTACAAAAATACCTTTCCCTGGGAAATCAGAATCCCCCGAAGAGTGTCAAACCCAACAGAAGGTCCAAGTCCAGTTTCGTCGAGAGAGCCCTCCAGGTCAAACATGGGAATACAGGGGCAGAAGAGCTCTGAGATGTGATGTAGCAGCAGCAGCCGGTTCCTCAGGGCAATTATAGGGATTTCTTGCAAATGATTATACTCCATGGGAACCTGAAACATTTAAACTATGCTCTGTCAACTGAGCTATCAAGTACCCAGAAAAGCCACAGTTTTTAAACAGATTCTACAGGAAGAAAAAAAAAAAAAACAAAAAAAAACCTCTCCCCCAGAACAGAAGCACTAAAATTTCTGTGTTTGGTTTGCAAAGCTTGTTTTGAATAACACTCTGGAGAGTTTGAATGAGCCACGTAATATAAAACAAGATGAACAACAGAAGTAATAGTTAACAGAAATATATTTACTAAGAAACATGTAAGCCAGGCATGTGGCATACGAGTAATCCCAACAGTGTGAGAGGCTGAGGCAACAGGATCACAAGTTTGAGCCCCACCCTGGGCAATTCAGTGACATGTGTGATCCTGTCTCACAATAAAAAAGGGCACGGGATGCAGCTCGGTACAAAGGCCTGAGTTAAACAAAGAAACAAAAAACCCAACTCATATGAGACACGTACTACAAAATAAATTTCTGTAGTTTATGAGATGAGAAAGTGACACATGGACACACATATGATGCTGACACACATATGATGCCAGCATCAGTACTGAAGTGTTAAAGGCACGTTTATGCTATGAGCCTGAACATATAAAAGTAAGCATGTGTGGCTGCACGTGCATGCAATACGCAGGGCCTAACTCTGTCACCAAGCACTCCTTCCTCACCATCCACTCCACCAGGACTCACCTGTGCAGGGAGCTTGCCAGCACTGGCAGGCTTGCTGGTCGACCAGGCAAGGGTATGTGCAGAACCACAGGCCACACGGTTGACTTTCTTACCCTGCAGAGTGGCTACCAAGCGAGGCCTCTGGATGGCATTTGTTGTTCCATCTCCTAGCTGTCCCTCATCATTGTCACCCCACGTATAAACCTCACCTAAATGGAGGAAATGCAAAAAAAAAGAAAGAACGAAAACTGGATACAGGACCAGTGAGCCCACAAGTGCCAGTGTCTTCCTGTCAGTGTCGCCGTTCACTGCCCTTCTACTCAGTGCTGGCAATCACCTCCCTCAATACCAGCTTCACGCGTGGTCTGGCTGCGAACACAACTTACCACACACCAGAAGAGCACAGTACATCTTCTGGGATCGCACAGCCCTAGCCAGCCAATATGTTTTCTCTGGATGGCCAGGAAAGGCACAAGACTTCAGTAATTCTCTATAAGAAGTAACATCAGTGTAATATCCCCAACAACCCAACTTGTTCTTGCATATTGAACCGGACGGAAAGTCAGTCCTCAAAGAACCAACTCCAGTGTTTAACATACATGTAATTCTTTATACATATTTACTCTTTACGTTTATTTCTATGTCTATAGAGGTCCTATTCACAGTAGCACCCCCAGTCTCAGGTCAGAGCATAGGCGTCATCCCAGGTTTCCCTTGCCACACTGATGACTCCTTTCCTTCTTGGCACACCTGGATCCTACTACCCCGTTCTCCCTCACACGACGGTTAGCCGCTTCTATGCGTAACCAGGGCCCCATCACTGTTCCCTTTCTCCTCTCCCCTGTACTACAGCCACACAGCGCTGAGCTGACCCCACTGGGCTACAGCGGGTGTGGGGATACCCTCACTCTCAAACTCAGTAACTCCTTCGGCTGTGCTCACCTCTGCAGAGAGAACCCCCTCGATTTGTTCGTGGTGGGTGCCTACTCAATGGCTTTAGGCCTGAGCTACTGAGTAAGTAAGCACACTGCTCGTGATTACAGGGACTCAAGCATTACAGAGCTGTGCTTGCTGGCTGCAAGGCACTCTGGGGAGGCTAAGGACCTGATGAGACTCATCAGTGGGCGGCTCCAGAGGACACGAATCTCTTCTCTACCCTAATCAGCAGTGACTCAACCTTATAATACTTTTATAGTAGGTTCCAGTGTGAAAAAAGTATGATGATCCTGGTGAACAGCAAATCTGGTGTCTACAAGATGAATAACTACACAAAGAACATACATACACATTCCCTGATTCTAAGCAATGAAGTCTAGGGCACAGGGACCCCAACAGCAATGAGACATTATCACCTGGGGTTTGTCCTCTAACTTTCTCCTTTAAAGACACCAGTCCTCCTTAGGAAAATGGCTAATTCTAGGCTTGAGGCACAGAGAGAACAGAAGCAGAGATCACCCTGAGTGCCAAAGGAAAGGAGTACTCACTGCCAGAGACGGAGCAAAAGGAAATCAAGCTAGCCAAAGGCCTTTAACACTTCAGTACTGATGCTAGTCAGCATCATCTGTGCATCCATGTGTCACCTTCTCATCTCATATACTACACAAATTTGTTTTGTAGTACATGTCTCACATGAGTTGGGGTTTTGTTTCTTTGATGCTTTCAAGCATCAAAGTAAGCAGTGGAGAGTTAAGTACAGCCTGTTGCATGCACTAGGGAACCATGAACCCACTCATAGGTGAACGGATGAGAAAAGTCACTTAGATACGTTCAGAATGCTCTTCCCACACAGCAATTACAAAAGCTGTACGCAGTGGCAAAGCCTGAAGACACCACCTTAAGTGGCTGGAGTCCATGTTAGGAGTGCACCCAGGAAGAGGGAATGACTGTGAATGAGGAGGTTCAGGCTGACAAAGAGGGATCCTATTCAGCGGGGGGGATCTCTGAAAGAGGTGTTGGGAAATCTACACAGCACAGAGAATCAGAGGCAACACAGAAAAAGTGGTGAGCGACTTGCAGTGGCCCCCAGACACAGGTCGGAGCCCGACTCTGCAAGCTGCGGCGAAGGCAGGGGGCGCTGTCAGGTGCACCCCACAGTCCACCTCAGCAGAGAGCCGCACCTCACACACACTGGGGATCCGTTCAGGAGTTTGGCCCGGGAGCCACTCGCCCTGCAAGGCAAGCCAGCTCCAGGGAAGGAAGTCCACACAGTGCCAAGCAGTCTCTCAGACTGCAATGGCTGAGGGTCCTCACAAGGGGGTTCCCGCTGCTGGGGATGAACTGCTCTGGGAAGCAAAAGGCTTGGGACAGTTCAAACCCGGGCTCCCTGCGGCTCCCCACCACACTGGCACTGCACAGATCAGTGCTGGCTGGGCAAGGACTCTGACACAGGCTGTGGAGAAGAGTGGCAAGTCACCAGCTTGTCTCTGTAGGCCTGCCTGCTCCCCCCTACACGCTGAAGCATCCTGGGTACAAGCAGTGCTTCAATCTCCACCCCACTCCTGGATACACGACTTCCCTGGCATGGCACACGTAACACTGAGGCTTTACCGAGACAACTTGGATGTCTGCCACACCCTGCCACGTGGGCACATGGGAAGGCTCTGACTGAATGGTCCATCTAAGGCAGAAGTCGGCAGGTGGAGAGGCTCCCACCTGGACACTCACCACCTCTACCTGGCACAGGCTGAGGCCAACGCACTGAGTGTGCAGCTGGCCTGCACGCACACGGGAACCAGCACTATCAGTGAGTTGCAGGTGGACATTGCCACCTTCCTGGGCACACAGAGCATCTGGGGCAAAGAACACAGGCCAGGAAGAGGCCTCTACCCCAGCCCTTCAGCCACGAAGAAGCCTCTGACTGGTTTCTCCCCCTCTCGTTCTTGCTTTTTAGTTACCTACTCTATTTTTTACTTCATTATATTCTTAAAACTTCCACCAGGCACAGTGGCACATGACTGTGATCCAAGCACTCAAGAGGCTGAGGCAGGAGGATCACTGTGAGTCTGAGGCCAGCCTGCACTACATAATTGATTTCAAGGCCAGCCTGAACTGCACAGTCATACCCTGTCTCAAAAAACAAAATAAAACAAAACTTCCTTCACATTTTTTGTATCATACTTTAAAAGGACCTTTTCTCTCTTTTTTCTACGATCTTCTTTTTACTGTTATCATGATCCATTTTGCTTTTATTACTTCGTAACTTTTTAGGCTTATTCTACATTATTTGGATCCTTTGTAGCTCACTGACATAAAATTGTGGTATTTCTGACAGGACCGTCCCTATATTCCCTAACTGATTTATCATCAATCTATTGTTTACTATTTCTACTTTTCTATATTTTTCATTCTTTTTCTTCTTAAGTCTTTTTTCCTATACTATAATTCGATAGAACACCAACCTCCATTCCTCACCTTCCTTTTCCTCTTTTCTCAGCAATTATTTTACCTTGTTTTCTTTTTTTTTTGAGACAGTCTCACTATTTATTTAGTTCAATTTTACTAATTTCATGATCAATTTTACTAATTTTAACTGATTTACTAATTTTAACAGTCTAACACTTTGACCTCTTTCCTTCCTTCGTTAGTGCTATGATTATGGTAGTTCTTGAAGGATTGTTTCTGTGTTTTATCACCGTTTTACCTTTTGCTGTGGCTGTTCATGCTGTTCATCTCCTTCCCCTGAGCAGTCCCAGGGACCACGCCTAGCACAGTCAGTGGGTGGACTGCTGCAAACCTTTGCCTACAATCCCCTTGGGAACAAATGCATCTTACTCTAGCCACAACCTAGTCTAGCTCCAACTTTAGAGGGTACGTCAACCTAAGGAACAAAAAGATAAAAATCCACCAACCACACAGCCACCAGGCACTACTGAGGACAGCCTGGAGTGGTCCTGCTCCGCACACATCCCCACAGCAAGAGCAGAGAGAAACAATACATTGTTGTGGACACTGCAGCTATAAGGGCTTCAGGATACATAACTCCAGTACCTTTGCAGATAATACACTGATGACAAGACTGAAGGTGTAATCACAAGGACAGCACTCCACATACTTTACTGTCTATAACACACTTGCATGATTAGCAGAGGGACCCCCACCCTGCAAGTCACACAGCACACACTTTATCAAGTCCTAATCACAGGCAGAGAAGTCACAGGGCAATTACACTGCTAAGTCCAGACAGAATTAGTTAAAACACCTCTCAACAAATCAGTAGTCTAGGGCACAGCATCAAGAGAAGATGACTCCCCAAGGCCCTGCCCTAAGAGTGGCAGACATACGCATGCCAACAGATGCACAGATCTCAATGCAGAAATGTAAGAAACAATTAACAAGGTGATATAGTTCCTCCAAAAGACAACATGTCCACAGCAATGGTTTCCAATGACAAAATAGCAAACAATTCAAAGGGAACAATTATAAAACTGGTCAGTGAGGACCTCTGAGAAGATGGCGGAGCTCTCCAAGATTTGAAATGCGACACTGGAAAATAACAACTTGGGGAAAGAAAGGAGAGCAGTGGATCCCTGGAAACCAGGAGGGACCTAATGGGAAATTGGAGCCTACAGAGAAACTGAAGAGGCAAACCACAATACAGAAAAAGGGAGGGACAATCAGCACTTTTCTCCCTGGTTCCTGGCTCACAGTGTGAGAAAGGAAGATCGAATCTATAGACACAATGAAAGCGGCAACTCCAGAGTCCTCCAGGGAGAAATGCACCAGAGCAGGGAGTGTTGTACACTACAGCAGGCAGTGAGGGGCTCCAGTTCAAGCAACTGCTGTGCCCCTGGAAAGTACACTTGGTCAGGCACCGTTTTAGGGAGGGGCCAATTGAGCCTGGGGTTCAGAGAAGCTGCGGGTTGGCTTCATGTCAGGGTTCCCACAGTTAAACTACCACAGTGACAAGCATGGTGAGGAACCATCATAGCAGACGTCCACAGTTAGGGTGCTGTGGGCAGGCCAGCTAGAGAGCCCCAGAGTGTTATATGCTCAATGACTGAGGCCGCAAACTCGTGACCAGACATCAGGTGCAGCCTGAACTTCTGTGGGTTTGAAAGTCCCAAAAGCAACTCCCCACCGACCCTATCTCCAGCATGGGTCTGGGCTCGACTGCCTCCTTTGCCTGCCAGCAAGAGCAGTCACCCCTAAAATAAACACTGCCACCACTGCACACACGCCGAAAGAGAGCCATGCTAGAAACCACACAGAAGCTTCGTTCTACTTTTTTAAGATTGTGTTTATTTTCACTGACTGTATTAGTTTCTTTGTGAGGGTGAACATATCTGTAGTTTTTTTTGCTTTGTCCCTCTTTTTATTTTTTCATTTATTCTTTCTTTCCTGTTTTCTTCACCAGTTTCCCCCACCCCCAGTACTGGGAATCGAACTCACAATGTTGCGCTTGCGAGGCAGGCGCTGTGCTGCTAAGCTAAATCCCCAGCCCCTTCACCAGTTTTTTAAACTTGAGTAATCTTCCTCTGTCCTTCAGCCTTGCTTCTAATTTTTTTCTTTTATTTCTCTATTCTTTCCTCTTCTCCCTTTTAATTTTCTCCCCTTAGGGTAACATTGCTATATTGAGTGCATATTTACTGTGTATAATCTTCTCATTTGTCTTAGATTTTGTTATGTAACTATAAATATTATACACAGGGTTAAAAGTAGCAAACTATTAGTTATCACAGTTTGTCTTTTTCAGTCTATGTTTGATGCTGCTACTTTAGCCAAGGTGACATAATTGCTGTGATCAATTGATTTTCCTTGTAGGACAATCCCTGCAAAGTCTAGGGTAAATAAATAATACTACAGTCCAATACCAAAGAACTATACTCCAGGTCAAACAGGCTGTACCAACTCATCCTTAAGAAATAGAGGAGGCAGGATCCTGGAGAGACTCAAAGGCCAAAAGCCAGCTAAGTCTAGAAGACATCTCTGAAAAGTAGTCATTTCCTAAAGAGGTCTCAATACTAGCAATGAAGCTACCTACCATAGGCAATTTATGGGCATCAATGCAGAAAACAAATAAAAATGAAAAAACACAGAAGCAAGATGCAACACCTCTCCTCCAGCTGGCCCAAGGCAAATCCAAGAGGCACTGAAGTAGACGAAATCAAAATCCACCCAGCTGAACTTTCTGAAATGGTACCACTGAAAGTAACAAAGCAAATGAATGAGTCTCTATTAAAAACACAAAACACCAGAATTACACAGATAATTAAAGAGGTGATGACCATAATAAAGGACATGGCTACAGAATCTAGAGTAGAAACAGATAAAAACAAGCGAGGACCTTAGGACAATGATGCAAATAATGACTGTCCAATATAGGAAAGAATTAGGTTCCATAAAACAGATTCAAATAGATACCCAGGAGATTAAAAATGCTATTGAAAGTATGTACAGGATAATTAGCCAATGGGAATACAGAATATCAGATCTAGAAAACAGGGTTATAGTTAGCAATAATCAAATGAAATACTTCTTAAAAACAGCAAGGGACCATGAAAAATCAATCTAATACCTGCTAGATGGTGCGAAGCAGAGTCACAGAAGATGAACTGGAATCAATGAAAAATCAAAAGAAGCACGAAGGGCATAAAAATCCTGTTCACAGAAGTAGGAGCAGAAAACTTAACAAGTAAGGAAAAAAGAATCTGACATACTGGTAAGTAAGATATCTAGAACTCCAATTAGCTACAATGAGAAAAAAAAAACACCATGGCATATAATAGTCAAGATCCCAGAAATATGACACACAAACTGAACATTAAAAGCTGAGAGAGAAAAGAAACAAATCACTTACAAATGAAAACCCAACAGAATCACAGCAGATTTCTCAACACAAAGTCTTCAGTCAAGAAGAACTTGAAGTATTACAAGCCCTATAAGAAAACAGCCACTAATCCAGATTGATGTACCCTGCAAAAGTATCTTTCAAAATTGATGAAGTAAGATACTTCCATGACAAAAAACACCTGAAGAAATTCATGACCACCAAACCAGCACTCCAAGAATGGGGAAGGATATTCTAGAAAAAGACAATGAAGACAATTCCAAGAATACCAACAAAATGAATCTACTTAATCGCAGGCAGGGCAACTGCTTTAATTGCCTGCCTTGCATGCAATTAAACAGAAGGGCAAAAAAGGGAATCAACAACAAGAAAATAATATGTTGACAAAAACAAGTCAATTCCCATCAGTTATAACCATCAAGAGAAACAGACGGGCAGGCGGATCAGGAAGCAGCACCCAACAGCACGCTGCATGTAAGAAACGTCCAACTCAAAAAGAAATGCGCAGGCTGGAAGTTAAAGGGCGCAAAGCAGTATTCCACGTGACAGGAACCTACAAAAAAGCAGCAGGAGCTACTGTATTTGCACACAAAATGTGACTTCAAACTAAGACTGATCAGGAGAGACAAAGAAGGTCACTATACAACTTGTTAAGGGAACAATCTACAAGGAAGAGAGAAAAACAAACAAACAAAAAATACATATATATATAAATTATAATGGAAGACCCTCAGTACTCCCCTGTCACAAACAGATCAACTAGACAAAAAAAAAAACAAAAATCAGAGCTGAACCAAACCTTTTAACAAATGGTCTTAGAAGATATCTATAGAGTGTTCCACTCAACAACACAACATACATTCTTCTCAGCAGCACATAGAACTTTCTTTAAAATAGACATACTAGAGCTGGGTATTTAGCTCAGAGGCACAGTGCCTGCCTGGCAAGCACAAGGTCATGAGTTCGATTCCTGGTATTGGGGGGAAAAGAAAATAGACATACTAATTCACACAACATGCTTATGTAAATGCAAAGGAACTGAATGAAATTATCCCATGTCTATTGTCAGACCATAGTGCAATGAAATTGGAAATCAATGGCAAAAGAAACCACAAAAGCTACATAAACAGATGAAAGTTAAGTAACACCTTCCTGAACAACAAATGGGTCATAGATAAAACTAAAGAAATTAGACAATTTCCACAATTAAACTATAATGTCAATAGATATATCGAAACTTACGAGACACAATGAAAGTAGTCCTAGGAGGGAAATTTATAGCAGTAAATTCCTACATCAGAAAAGACTGAGTGCAAATAAATAACCTAATGTTGAGCCTTAAGCTTCTAGAAAAAGAAGAGCAAGTTAAGCCTGAAGCTCATACAAGAAATCATAAGAATCAGAGCAGAAATTAATGCAACTAAGAAAACAATATAGATAATCAATGAATTAAAGAGTTGGTTCTTTGAAAGATTAAATAAAATAGACAAACTCTCAGCCAACTTTAGCAAAAGCAGGAAAGAAAAGACCCAAATTCATGTAATTAGGAATGGAAAGGATGAGATCACAACAGATCCTGCTGAAAATCAGATCATTACTACTTACTTGGAGAACCTACACTCTAATAAAATAGAAAATCCAGGTGAAAAAGACAGATTATAGACACATATGATCTATAAAAGCTGAATCAAGAATATATAAAATTCTAAATAATCAATATCAGGCAAATAATCCAAATATCCAAATATCATCCAATGATCCAAATATCAGGCAATAAAACTAAAGAAGTAAATTTTTTAAAAACTACAAACAAAAACCTAGGTACCAATGGATTAACTGCTGAACGTTATGAGAACTTCAGAAAAGATCTAATGCCACCACTCTTCAAACTCTCTAATGAAATTGAAAGGAAAGCAATACTACCAAATTCATTTCTAGAAGCAACCATTACCCTAAAACCAAAACCAGAGAAGGATCCAACCAAAAAAGAGGGCTACAAGCCAATCTCCCATGCAGAACAGCCAAAGACATTCTAGTGCTTCTCTTTCAGGACGAATCTCCAAATCTTTCCAAACACTTCCCACAAGCCATTTCCAAAGGCTTCTGAGCCACATGGTCAGATGCAATCACAGCAACAACTCCACTCCTGGTACCAAATTGTCTTAGTTATTTTTCTCTCATTGCTCGGACAAAATACTTGATGCCTAAAATTAAAGAAGGAAAGGTTTACTTATCTCACAGTTTGTAGCAGTTTCAGTCCATACTCAGCTGGCTCCAAGGCAGAGTGGCACATGGCAGAGGGCAATAGTTCATGGCAGTGGAAGGCAGCAAAAGCAACAAGAGCACACGGGGAGGAGTAGCAGCAAGCAGCCTCTTTCCCTCCCTTACACTGTATGCAGACTACCTGCCCCAGGGCAGGTGTAGCACTCGCACCCATAATCCCAGCATTGGACCATGGATCAATCATAAACTCTAGAAGCCCACCCCATGACTGCATTAGGCATTGGGGGACACCCAGACACAAACCATAACAGACACACAAGTTTAAACATCGCATTGTTTCTCTTGTATGAGAAACCGAAAGGGTAAATAAAGAAGAAAACGGAGGACAGACACTGGCAAGTAGAAAGAACATGTACAAGTGGGAAGGGGAACAAGGGAAGAGTGAGGGAGAAGACAAGGAAGGGAAAAGGGATTTAAAAAACAGAATGGCCAGGCATGGTGGTACACACCTATTATACCAGCACTTGGGAGGCTGAGGCAGGAGAACTGCTGTGAGTTCAAGGCCAGCTTGGGCTACCAAAGTAAGTTCAAGGCCAGCATGAACTGCATAGCAGAAAACCTGCCTCAAAAAGACAAAAAACAAAGAATGAAAGGAAGAAAATGGGAACAAAGCTTCTTCCTTTTTTTTTTTTGGTCCCCCGCCCCCCAGGTATGGTCAATCAAACTCACAACCTTGCGCTTGCCAGGCAGGCACTGTGCTACTGAGCTAAATCCCCAGCCCCCGGAACAAAGCTTCTGTAAATAGAGAGGGGAAGAAATATTGAAGGGAGGGGAAGTGAACGGGGAAAAAAAGAATTAAGCTATATTAAGCACAGGTGCAAATTACCAATGATAAATGTGAGTACTATGTATGGCAATTATGTACTAATAAAAAAAATTTTTTTAAAGCTGGACTGGTGGTGGTGCACACCTATAATCCCAGTACTTGGGAGGCTGAGGCAGGAGGGCCACTGCAAGTTCAAGGTCAGCTTGCGCTCCAAAGTAAGCTCAAGGCTAACCTGAACTACATAATGAAGCTGTGTCTCAAAATGACCAAAAAAAAAAAAAAAAAAAAAAAAAAAAAAAAATTAAATCCTTATAAAAAAAGGTCAATGACCTCAAAGAGGATACAAATAAAGAAGTGAATGAAATAAAGATGACAGCTCAAAATATGAATAAGCATTTCAGCAGAGACAGATTCTGGAAATAAAACAAACAAAACAGACATCCTAGAAATGGAAAGCTGGATAAATCAAATTTAAGAACTCAGATGGCTTATAGCATATGGAAGACAGAAAAAATGTCATGGCTTAACAATAAGGTAGGCATTATCACATTCAGACAGTAATACAGAAAAAAAATAAATTGAAAAATTATGAACAAAAAATTGGCAAACCTCTAGGACATGACTAAAAGACAACGTTTTTGACTTGTTGGAATAGATAAAGAGATGAAAACTAAATGCATAGAAAATCTACTCAGTGAAATAATAGAAACTTTCCTAAATCTTGAAAAAGTATGCATAACCAGGTAGAGAAGGACTTTAGAGCCCCAAACAAGACTAGAACAAAAAGAATACTGAAAGATATTCTAGATAAAAATGTCAAATCACTTACAAAGTCAAACATATCTGAATAACAGCAGATTTCTCAGCAAAAACTGAGGGCCAGAAAGGCACAGAATGATGTATTACAAGGTCTGAAAGAAAGTAAGTGCCAACCTAGATTACTGTATCCAGTGAATCTATCCTTCAGAATTGAAGGAGAAATAACACATTTTGAGATAAGGATAAGAATCACATGATCATCTCAATGGATGCAGAAAAGGTCGCTGATTAAATTTAACATCCTTTCATAATAAAAGCTCTGGAGAAAACAGGTACAGAAGGATCTTACCTCGACATATATGGCCTTTATAGAACATCATACTGAATGAAATAAAGCCGAATGTATTTCCTCTAAAATCAAAAATGAGACACGGTTGTCCACTGTCTCCACCTCTGCTCACTACAGTATCTGATTAGCCACAGCAATGAGGTAAGAGAAAGAAATAAAGCAGATACGAACAGGAAAAGAAAAAGTCAGATTATTTATAAACAGTATGAACCTTTACTTAGAAGACCCTAAAAACTCTACCAGCCAACTGTGGTGATACATGCCTGTAATCCTCACACTTGGGATGCTGAAGCAGGATTGCCATGAGTTTGAGGTCAGCCAGAGCTACATAGGAAATTCAAGACCAGCCTGATCTCTATAGCAAGACACACTGTCTCAAAAAAAACCCACAAACCTACCAGAAGCCTTTTAGGTATGATAAATAAATTCAACAGGACGTAAAAATCAATAGCTTTGTTATATACCAATCACAAATCTGCAGAGCAAGAAGTCAGGAAATTAATTCCATTCACAGTAACTCCAAAATAAAATGCCTAGAATCAACCTAACCAGAGATAAAGAATCTGTACAAGAGAAATTATAGACCACTGAAAGAAAGAAACTGAAAAAGACACCAGAAAGACTCTCCATGTTCATGGATCAGCAGAACAAATACTGTTAATATGGCCATACTACTGAAAGTGATCTATAGAGTCAATGCAATCCCCATCAAAGTACCTGTGACCTTCAAAGAACTACAAAAAAATTCCTAAAATTCATAAAGAAACATACAAGACCCAGGACTGGCTAAGGAAATTCTGAACAAAAAAGGTAATGCCAGCTGACTTCAAAGCACACTGCCCAGCCACAGTAACCAAACAGACACAGACCCGCGGAATAGGATGGAAGACACAGAAACGTCCCACACAACTACAACCATCTGATCAGACAAAAGAGTTAAAAAATATGGTAGAGAAGAGACAGCCTCTTTAACAAGTAATGCTGAGAAACTGGATACCAATCTGTAAAAACTGAAACTAGACCCTATCTCTCATCCTATACAAAAATCACTTCAAAATGGACAAAAGACCTAAGAACTGAAACTTTAAAACTGCTGAAACATAGGATCAGGCTGGCCTTGAATTTACTATGTAGCTCTGGCTGGCCTCAAACTCATGGCAATCCTGCTTTAGCCCCCCAGCTTGAAATCATAAGCACAGGCAAAGGCCTTCTCAAAAGGATTCTAAGAGCACAAGAAGTAACAGAGTTGACAAAGGGGACTACATCAGATTACAAAGCTTTTACACAGCAAAGGAAATCATAACTGACAGAGTAAAGACCTACAGAATGGAAGAAAATCTTTTCCAGGTACTCTTTTGACAAAGGATCAATATCCAGAATATATTAAGAACTGAAAAAAAACAAAGCAATTAACTCAATTAATAATGGGCCAATGAACAGACACTTCTGAAGAAAAGAAATACAAATAGCTGAACATACACTAAGTACATGAAAAAACATTCGCCTTTAGCCATCTGGGAAATGCAAATCAAAACTGAGATTGCATTCACTCCAATCGGGATGGCTATCACCAAGAATACAAAACAAGAAAGGCTGGTGAGAATGCCTGGGGAAAAGCAACCATTACTACACTGTCAGTGGAAACGTAAATTAGCATAGCCACTAGGGAAATCCATATGGTAGTTCAAGAAACTCAAAACAGAGTCACAGTTTGATCCACCTGTATCATCTCTTGATATATCCCTGAAAGACTCAGTCAGCACACTATACGGACACCAGCTCACCCACCAGCTCCACCCTACTGCAACCCAGTGTGTAACAGCTGAACTCATCCCAGAGGAAAGCAGGTCTCAGCAGGGTCACAGTGTACACATAGCACACGGAGTCAGGCGCATGACCAAGCCTAAGACCCAGATCCCAGCTGGGGACCGTTCTGCAGCAGGTTTGTGTGAGGACCACACTGCAGTCAGCTCTGTTAGCGCTTTCCTTACAGCCACCCAACAGTCTCCATTCACAGGTGTAACACCCACGGCTGAAGACAATGGGCCTAAACTCTGCCTACCAATGGAGCCTCAGCACACAGCACACAGCACAAGCCCCTAGTACCGCTTCCCTCTTTACAACAGAATTATCCCCGAACAGCCCTCTCAGATTTACAGCCCTCAGTCCTGAAACACTGGGCCTCTGACGTACCATCCTCTGTGCAGCACACACAATGCAAGGAGCCAGTGGCAATGGCAATGACTTTCTTCCCCTGAAGTCCCTGGACCTGTCGAGGTCTTCGAACGTGGTCATCGGATCCGTGGCCCAGCCTGTGATAATCACCTTTGCCCCTGCACACAAAGACAGCATGTAACTCCAAAATGAAGGATATCTTGTCCCCACTCTGCCACCATCCTGGTGCAAGCCCTGAACACCTGGATGCAAAAAAGTCTGCTGCAGGGAAGTTATACTCCAGTCTATTGAAGGGTGGTTAATATACGTTCAATTAAAAATATTATTTTGGTGGGATTAAATAAACAGAAGCTTACCAAGTATAAACAGCTCCAGATTTGGTAAGAGCAACAGAAAACTGGGACCCACATTCCACTTTAACCACTCCAAGGCCAGTGAGAGAATCAATCTAGAGAGAGGAAAGTCCAATTAGATGAACTCCATCAAGATCACTGCTGACTACTGCAACCACACTGAGATTTAACCATTTCCAGCAGAAACTCTGAAAACCCGTAAGAGTATTTAGTAAGGGTTAGGGATATAGCTCAGCAGTGTAAGTGCCTGCCTGGAAAGCACAAGGTCCTGAGTTCAATCCCCAGTGTGTACACACACACACACACACAGAGTGTATTTCATAAAACTCAAAATCATATTCTACTTAACCAACGCACTCTCAAGAAGCGAACAGGGGCAGTGACTGGCGGCAGGTACGCTGGCAACGGAACCCAGCGCAGGTCACCAGTAAGGGGACACTTCACAAGGGAAGCTGCAATCCTCCCCTCAAGATGGAAGTGGAGGCACAATCCCTAGTCCTCTCTCAGACCCTAAGCTCCACAGGAAGGGGGCAACAGGCAACAGAGGACGGGGTGGCGGGGGCACCTGGGTCTTGTCCACTTGTCTGAGGCAGCCGAGTTCCTGTGCTCTCAGTAGTGCAGGCCTGCCCTGAGCCTCCCCTACCACACACCTGGCGCCCAACCCTCCACTCCGCACTCACTTTCCTCCTGATCACTTCTCCTTACCCAATAGGCGCTGCTCTTATTTTCTCTGTGAGCGTCCTAACACTTGTGTTCTTGTATTTAATCTGAATTAACAATTCATTCTCTTAGTCTCTCCCACCGCCAGGCCCATCATTATGGTTAACTACTTCCTCCTCCAGCCTGTCTAGTGTTCAGCAAGTCTTCCTTGGCCAAGAAAGAGCACACAGAATAGATTTTCATAAATGTGGAAACCCTTTGTAATGCACAATGTGGCTGCAAAACCATCTACCTGTACTAGATGAGATGAAAGGGGAGCCACTGAACATTATCAGTGGGCCTAGAGGACGAACTTTAATCTTATTTAAATTCAGTTGATTTAAATTTGAACTGTTACATGTGGCCAACACCCACTGCACCGGGCAGCACAGCTCTACGAAGAAAAGCTAAAAGCCGGGCTCAGCTCTTTCCCCTCTGAGTAGGCCCTCCGCGCCACAGGCCGCTCTGCTCTGTACCTGCAATCTGGGGCCTGGGTTCCTTTCACCAGACCCGTGCTCCCCAGTCTACGTACAGCATCTCAACTACACTTGCAGTGTGCACGTGCTGCAGGCCACAAAGCTATGGGTAAGTGACTTAAACATGTCAACTCCCTTAATCTCAACCACCCACTTACACGGCCAAAATTCAGTCTGGTAAAGCTAAGAAACTGCTTAGTCACTTGGCCCATGTAGAACAATGCAACAGACCCCTAACCCAGCCTGCAGACACGGGGTGCCACATAACCTCTGCCCTTGGCTTCTCGTGGGACGTGTCCAGTGCTGGTCTGGATCTGGAATGCCCTCTACAAGCCTCATGTGATCAGAGCTGGGGCTGGAGGAAGACGACCAGATCACAAGGGTGCTATACTCGTCATCAGGTTAGTCCACTGAGGAGTCCACAGCTAACTGTGATGTGCGGAGGTGGAGTGTGGCGGGGGGGCGGGCACCAGGAGTTTGACCTGGAAGACTGGGTCTCCTTCCTTTTTCCCTCTGCTTCCTGCCACTGTGGTGTGACCATCTTTCCTCTGAGGCAAGCGCTTCTACCATGCCATTTCTGCATTTGAGCCTGCCAACCATGCACTACAACTTGAAATGGTAGGGCAAACAAACCTCTTCTCGATGTCAGATATTCTGTCCCAGTGATAAGAAAGTGGCTACGATACCCAGCCGAACACAATCCTCTCCGCGAGCTCTAGACACAACACAGCACACCTATGTACCACCATAAACTGAAGTGACAGGAACAATGTCTTATCCAGTCCTCAAACAGGTAGGTCTACATGCTAAATAAAACTAGATGCTCTGCAGCACCCTGCTGGACTGCCGCCATTACCAAGAGAGTACACGCAGAACTTAAAATGTCTTCACGCCTTGAGGCCACTCACTTTTTACATGATTACCCAAAATATCTTCCGCAAAGTAGGCAAAGGTGAGGTTAAAATGCTCCCAAGAAGCACACAGAGGGAAGCAGCGGTGACGGATCCAGGGCTGCACCAGGGGGAAATACCTTCATGGGCACTTTGCAGCCGTCGCTGCCTCCTCTGCCGAGCTTGCCGTAGTCCCCATCCCCCCAGGACCAGACGGTGTCGTCATCAGTGAGGCAGAGGGTCTGGGCGTCACCACTCCCACAGGCGATATCTACCACACGGTGGCCCTGCAGCACCTCCACCTTCAGGAAAAGGGGCCAGGGTCAGCCAATCACACCTAATGAAGCAGTGTAAGTGACAGGCTTTGCAGTGTTGCTCCTCTTTCCTTGTGACTTAAGCCTCCATAAAGAACCAGGTAATTTTAATAATCCTAAGAGGCAAAAACAAAAAACACCTTCTTCTATGTGAACTATACAAATCTAAACTGCAGGAACCAACCCTGTACCACCTTGAAGGCTGCTCATTCACTCCTTTTATCATCAAAAACAACAGGGTTTCTAGAAGCCAAAACATTTTCCAACGTCCAAAGCAGTATTTATCATTAAAGTAGGTAGGCATGGTGGTACATGCTTGTAATCCCAGCACTCAGGGGACAGGCAGGAAGATTCCAAATTCAAGCCCAGCAAGGGTAACTTAGAATTTAGTAAGACCCTGTCTCAAAATTAAAAATATGAAAGGACTGGGGATGTAATTCAGTGCAAAGGATCCTGGATTCAATCCCCAGGACTGCCCCCAACCAAAGTTAACTCTTGAACAAAACAGGAGAGTTTTCAAAATCCACGTATTTTGATTCCCAAAACACTTTTGATTCCCAAAAAACTTAACTACCAATACCCTGCTGTTGACCAGAGGCCTTACTGTAACTTGACAGCTGGTCTGGAGGTTCTAGCAGGGGAACATAGCTACTCATATACCCTCGACCAAGGAAACAGTCCTCTTCTATCAAGGGTGGTCGTCTTCTTCAATCGAGCACACAGCTTCAGGAGGGACACACACGGAGCAGTAGGGGAAGAAGGGGACCTCTGCCTAGCCAGCCAGATCAGCCCAATCCACCCCGGTGATCAATGGGGTGACATATGTCGCATACATCGGCCTTACTATAACTTAAATGGCTCATTAACACATACTTTTTAATACATATTTTATGAACAATAAAAGATATGCGAGCCACAAGAGATCACCTTTTATTATGATATACAATTAAAAGGCCAGGTGAACTACTAACTTGTAGGTGACAGTATCATGTTTTAAACATCCTCACAATATTTGAGCTCACTGTAATAGCAACAGCAGGTAGCTATAAAATTATTACAGTAGTACAGTATGTCCTACAGTCAATATTATGCAGCTATGATTGAATGCCTCATCTTTGTATCTGTTTACATTCCTCTTAACCTCAAATGGCACCACAGACAGTCTGTAAATGTAAGTTTTCTTGATAAATTTTAACTTCGTTTGCAGTGCTGGTGTTCAAATTCAGGGCCCCCGTACATGTACATGTTAAACAAGTGCTCTACGACTGAGCTACATTTGCACCCTTAAATTTTAGTTTTTCATGACAGACTTATGAATATTTTGTAGTGCAAATGGTAACACAGACTATTATGTACACATATTTTATGCACTGATGACGTCTTTTTCTCAGCTTTTTTGCTGTGTCTAGGTTATATAGTTTTCCTGAGAAGCATTTTTCAAATTACAAGCTGCCACCCTCTGAAAAAAATTCTGCAATTTCAGTGGACCCATACAATTCAAACTCATGTTGTTCAAGGGTCAAACTGTATAAATAAAAGGATATTTCAAATACTACCATATTTAAATGACCCATGGAAGGAATACATGCCAAGATGGTTTTTTATTTCCATTAGAAAGAAAACCTACTTATAAAGAATGAGCCTACAGTCAAAAACCCTAAATTAAAAAGAACACAGTGGGGCACACTTCTGATATATGACCCTGGCAGCCCCCCAACCTCTTCAATACCACGAGCAAGCAGCCACTTAGGCCTGGGCCTGGGCCTTGCACTGTGGTGACTCCTCACCAGCTTTGGCTTTAACTGGTCCTCGCTGTCACTGTGTCCCAGGCGGCCATACCGGCCTTTGCCCCACGTGTACAGGTCTCCAGCTGCGGTGACGCAGGCACTGTGGGCTCCACCCGCAGCAACATCAACCACTTCAACTCCTCTCAGAGACTCAATGACCCGAGGACGGTCACACGGACTGTGAGAAAAGACACCAACGTTAGAAATGCTCTTTTCTTCCTAAATATTTTTAACTACATTAAACACAATGTCTCCTGTGTGTTGCTCATTTAGTCAGTGTCCACCTCTTAAAACACATGTTCCCAACCAAGTAATTATTAAGCCAGTCCCTAAGAACTGTTCAGATCTGAACCCAAACTTCCTACCTAAGGAGTTACTTTAAAAAAATATCAAATGCAAAACCTAAAATATTTACTACCTGACCCTTTACTGAAACAAAGATTCATTTAAGAAGTCTTAAAGTACGAACATCACTAGCATTTGTGACAAGCAGGATTAACAAACTTGTTACTAAGTTTTGAAAACTCCATATATTTTGGGTATCAGACCTTAGTCAAATTATGTGATTCAAGTATCTTCCTAGTTGGTGGCATGCTTTTTCAATCTCTTCAAATACAGTTCATAGTTTTTATAAAATACAATTCATCATATTTTTTAAAATGAATCATAGTTTTGAAGTTCTAACTGCAAATCTTTGTCATGTTTTCTTCTAGAAGTTTTTGTTTTAAATTTTACATTGGTTACTATTATTCATTCTGAATTAATGCTTAGATATGGTACAAGGAGTAAATTTAAGTTCATTTCTTATATAGTTTTTCACTTTTTCAAAACTAATAAATTGCTTCTGCACTTTTGAAAACTGTGTTATTAGAAACTGTGTTATTTTTTTCCATATTCATCTCACCAGTATTTGTGGCTCTATTCCTGGACTACCTGATCTACTCCTATAATACCAACACTATATAGCTGGCTCCTGCAGCTCTAAAATAAGGGTTCATGTCAGGCATGTCTTTGAAGGTGCTGAATCTAGGTATTTGGGGATAAACAAATTAACAATGCTGAATCTTCTCACCCATAAATACAATACACCTCCAAGATTTTAGGGTTTTTTTTAAGTATTCTCACTAATATTGTGTAGTTTTCTCTCTATGGGTCATGCATATTTTTTTGGTCAGATTTATCCATGAAAATTTCAATTGTGAACACAGAGTATTACAAATGGTATTTTTAAATTTCACTTTCTGATTACACAGAAACAAGTACGAAGACATACAGATGACTTATTTATGGATCATGTATTCTGCCATACTTTTAAACTAACATTAGTTCTAGTAGTGTTTTGGAGGTACATCCTATTCTCTGAACAGATAATATTATCTGCAAATAAAGACAGCTTTAATTCTCTTTATAATCTGGATGCCTTTTATGTCTTTGTACATTTTGTGGAGCTGCACTTATTACACATGCAGTACTTGTAGAATGGAGTGGCAGCCACAGACATCCTTGTCTCTTCCTAAAACTGACACTACTTAAGCAGAACATAAGCTCTAGGTTTAATAGAGATGTCTCTCATCAGGTTAAGGACGGAATCTTTTATCCTTACAATGCTGGAGGGTTTTATCAGAAACACAGAATTTACCAAACGCTATTGCCACTTCACCTACCTAGATACCATATGATTGATTTGTTTTACACTGATTGATTTTCCAATGTTGAATCAAACCTGCAATTTCCTGGCCACACTGTATTATTCTTTTGTATGTCATTGGACTTGATTTCCAAAAGTCAAGAATTTTTACATCTATGTTCTTGGGAAAAGTTGGTCTACATTTTCCTGATAATTGAGTTTGGTTTTGAAAAAAGAGTAACGCTATCTTCAAAAGTCAATTTGGGAGCATTCTCTCTACTTCAATTTTCTGAAAAAGTGTGTTAGGAACTGGAACTATCTGTTAGCTTACATATATATGAGAAATCACTAGTATTTGGATCTTGGAGATATGTTTGCAGGAAATTTATTTTCTGAGAGAATATGTATGTATCTTTTTAGGAATTTGTCCAATTCCCCTAAAAAGTCAAGTCTGTTGGCATAAAGTTGGTATATTCTGTGACCTTTTAATATCTGCATGCTCTGTATGATGAAAACTGTAATTTGTAGTATATTTGTATCAGTGTAAATGGAGGTTTTGCAAATTATATTTTCCTTAGAGAATCAGATTTTATTTCCTTTGGTTGACCCTAATTTTTTCAGTTTTCTATGTTACAGATTCCTGCTCCAATGTTTCTTATTCCCTTTCTTCCACTTACTTTGAGCTACATTTGTCCTTCTCTACTATAGTACCCTAAGGTGGGTGTTAAGGTCATGGTGACTCCAGTTGTACTCCTCTTAGGCCTTCTAAGATTTTTCCACAGTTCCCTGGTGTTCTGTTCATTTCTGTATTCCTTTTCTCTGTCTTTCACTCGGTACAGTTTCTACTGTGCCTTCATGTTCTCTTCCACAAAACATGTGCCACTCATCCCATCTGATGCATTTTTCATCTTTAAGGCTTTGACTTGGGCATTTACATACTTCCAGCCTCAACCTAACACGTTCAAGTTTCTTTCTAACTTCTTGAAGATACAACATGTAGTTTAAAATAGTTGTTTTAATAAAGTTATCACCTCCCACTGTATCATTTCTGGGTTAGCTTCAACTAACTTGATTTTTCTCTTTATATGGGTTGTGTGCTGTTTTTTTGCATGCTGGCAATTTTTGAGTAAATACAAGGTATTATAAAGTTTAACTTCTTAGGGAATTGATTTATTTAAAGTCACAACAATATTCTTGTGCTTTGATTGCCGTGATACTTTATTTATAAACTGTGTTTCCAGTCTTGTTTTTATGCTCTGGTGATGGTGATCACGGCAACAAAGAGTATGTGTGATTATTTCTCCCTAGCATTAGGCAACAATATTCTTAGCACTCTAACATATGGGATTATGAGATTTCTGGGACCTTTATTTTATACCCTATGTGAGCTCTGGGGACTGTTCTTCTAATCCTTTTGGGTAGTCTTTCCCCTGACCTCACACAGGTGATTGTGGAACCTGGCTTTGCAGGTTCTGAGTTCTCTCTTTGTACAGCCCTCTCCCTCCTGGGGTTTGCATATCTAGATGTACTGATGTCCCTGGACTTCCAGTTCTGTCTTCTCTACACTATGGGAGCTTCTAGCATCTACCTACATTTCTTCTTCCTGTGCTACCGCAGGTGCCACTAAGAAAATTTCTGAACTAGCCTTATCTGTTTCCCATTTCTCAGGACATACTACACTTGCTGCCTGACAGGTAATGTCTTTAGAATTGTTGTATTTTGTCTAATTTGTTTAGCTACTTTTAAGATAGGAAAGGTCTCTGTTACTCTGACTTGGTTGGTAGTTGCTATTGATTTTTTAAATAAGTAGGTTTGGTTCCTTTATTTAAAAAGTGCTATCATTTGTGCATCCTTCCCCCTTGCTCCTGCCATTTCCTTTGTATTTACAGTTGAAGTATTATGCATATCACACAAAATCTCAAATGTGATGCAGTGGGCCATTTGAGGAAGAAGGACAAAGAAGCTTAACATAAGTAACTCAAAACCCTAGCACTGACTTTTTTTCTCCTCGAACAGTTGTCATACAGGCAAACCCACAGACTGGCACATCGACCTGTTCCTGGCAAATGACTCAGAAACATTATTTGAGTAATTATGTAAATGTT
Source organism: Chinchilla lanigera (assembly GCF_000276665.1). Classification (NCBI taxonomy): domain Eukaryota; kingdom Metazoa; phylum Chordata; class Mammalia; order Rodentia; family Chinchillidae; genus Chinchilla; species Chinchilla lanigera. Next base: position 1,456,643 of record NW_004955533.1, on the reverse strand, counting down.
GTTCTTAAAAATAAAGTGCCAGTACCCTGGACCAGCATTAAAACAAAGGAAAACGTAACACTGAAAATGCTGTTTTCCCGCAGTACCTTCTGTTGCCGTGCCCCAACTTCCCGTCTTCGGCCTCACCCCAAGAGTAAACTTCACCCTCTGAAGAGAGGGCAAGGCAGTGCTTTCCTCCGGAGTTCACAGCCACCTTCCTAATGAACACATGCTGAATGGACTCCAGCAACGTTGGAGTGGACACTGACTCTGTCCCTCCAATCCCCAGTCGGCCACCCGCACCGTAGCCAGTGGCATACAGCTAGGACGAGAGAAAAACAGCAACATCAGATTCTCCTCTTAATATTCTTATGTTTAATAATGAACAAAACTAATCAGTGTTCTAGCCTTCTTTTTTTGAGGAGAGGCTATTGAGGACTGAACCCAGGGGTGCTCTACACCCAGCTTTATCTCCAGCCCTTTTTATTTTTTATTTGCAAAGAGGATATCATTAAGCTGCCCCAGCTGGCCTCAAAATTGCAGTCCTCCTGTCTCAGTCTGCCAAGTAGCTAAGATTACAGGCATGTACCACCACATCCAACTTAGAGACATTTTTACCATAGAGTGATTAAATTTAAAATTTTTTTTTGAATCACAGTAAACTTTAAGACTTTGTACACTGCTCTAATCGGGCTGGGTGTCCTCCAGGATGGTACTACTGGAAGGCAGCGAGGGCTAGTGGCATGTCCCTGGAAGGACCTGTGGGAGTCTGCCTGCTGCTCTCTGTCTCTGTTAGAAGGCAGTCTGCTTCCCCACGCGGTCTCTACCCTTGCCATCTGCACTCCAGAGGCCCCAGGCAATGGGTGCACGTGATCTTGGAGTGCGACGCTCAGAACTGTGATCTCAATAAACTTTCCCTCTTACAGGTAACTATCTCAGGCATTTCGTTACAGTGCCAGAAGGCTGACTAGTACGCACATTTCTATCAAAGCTCTAAAAATAAAAGAAAAAGTTATATGACCATTACAAATCCCAAATTTATGCATTTTAAAAATAAGGTCTTTTCTCTAAAGCTTTTTCTATTTCTAGAATACTAACTACAATTACTACCAAGAAAACGAAAAAGATTTAATCATCGTCTATATGTAAATCCCTGAAATCCACACAAACATCCTACAGAAAAACTACAAATACATTTTAGTATTTCAGCAAGGCAGCACTTACACAGTAGAAAACACTGTTTTTTCACCCTAAATGGGAACCGTTTGAGGACACAAAGCATCCTTGTCATTAATCAATCAGGAGTGAGGGACTGGACTGCTATTTCTGAGTGCGGCACACACGCCTCTGGGGAGAACCTGAAATGACCGTCGTGGACGCTCTTCACGTGTGTTGCTGCACCGACACAACAGTGAGCGGACTGCAGGGGCTGAAGCGGGAAGTGAAGCCAAAGCTCAGGTGGACGCAGGAGCCCTCAGTCCAGCTTCCTCTGGGAAAGGTTAGAAGATCTGGGGGCGGGGGGCGGCAATAAGGCACCACCTCAAAGAGCACTGTAGAAAAGCGCGACACCCTCAGTGTACAGTACTACTAATGAAAGTCACCTTTCATGGTCTTCGCACTGGGGGGAGGGAGTTGAGTCTTCCTGGAGAATTCACACCCGTAAAAACTGACACTCAAGTTGGTTTTCAGTGTGAACTTACACTACCTATGGACTATAATCCTCAGAGAGAAAATTTGTAGTAACTTAGGTTAGCCAGTTAAAATCCCAGGTTTATAAATTCTCTATGGATGAGTGCTTTCAAAATTGGCCCCAAATAATTTCTATGTAAATTCCAGGGAAAATGGTAACCTCGTATATTTAAAAATTTACACCACTGGCAAGGAAAGAAGACAACGTAATTGACAGCAAGCAGAATATTACATCTAAAGAGATAAAAAGCTTAACAGTACACCCAACGACTACTAAGGATATAAAACAACCCAAAGTAAAGCTTCCAGAAACTAAAAAAAAATAGAAATCCAAAACTCAAACTATTAAACGGCAAGTTATTAGAGACCTGAACGATCAATCTAAAGAAATTACCCAGCATATACCAGAGAAAGACAAAGCCAAGAGGAAATATGAAAGAAGCTCAGAGATAGAAAGAAAAGACCTTACTTACTCTAAGATCAATCAGTTTCAAGAAAAGATCACACAGAGAATATGTAAGAAGTTAATACTTGAAAAAATAATGTCTGGGAACCTATCAGAATTGTTAAAAAGACAAATTCTCAGAGCACCCTGGCAAAAAAATAAAGACTGGGAAAAATAAACAGAAGTAGATATCTAAACACACACATGCACATACACACAGAGTAGTGAAACTGCACATTATCAAAGAAAGATTTTAAAAGCAGCCAAAGACTTTCCATCAGAGTAAACGCTGGTCTATTAATATCTTATCAGTAACAATGAAAGCCAAAACACAAAATAAAACCTTTAACAGATTAACTGAAAGTAATTGTCAACTGAAAATTTGATACACTACAACAGGGGTTAGCAAATTAGAGGCCACGGGCAAAATCCCGTCCCTTATCTGTTTCTACAAATAAAGTTCTACCGGAACGAGCCATCTCTACACAGTTACAGAATGTCTACAGCTGCTTTCATAGTTGCAAGATACCATATGGCCTGCAAAGCTGGAAACGCTATTAAACCCTTTACAGGGGCTGGGGATTTAGCTCAGCGGCACAGCACCTGCCTGGCAAGCGTAAGGTTGTGAGTTCGATTCCAGGTACCGGAAAAAAAAAAAAAGTAAAACTTTAAAAAAAAATTTAAACCCTTTACAGAAAATGTTTGCCAATCCTACCCTAAAATAAAGATATTTTCAAATGTACAAACAAAAACAACCAGAGATTTAACCAGCAAAAGAACCTCACTAAAGGATATTGAAAGAGATATGCTTAAAAGTAGAGGGAAAAATGAATGCATATATGTAAGACAAGCAGTGAGCAGATGTATGTAACATCTGCATAAATCCGGGGGAAAATGGTCTCCATAAAATAACAACAGCAAAACTGTCTATGAGAGCAGGGCGGCGGGGGAGGCTAGAGCCAAAGCAATGGATAACAAAGGTTCAGTGTTTTCACTGTTTGGGAGGAAGGTAAAAAATGCTAATCAACTTCAGATTGTATGCATGTTAAAGCACCAGGGAAATTAACTAAAAGACACAAAAGTCTCCAGAGAACAGAAAAAAATGGATATACTTCAGCTCCTTTCCAAAGCTAAAACCATATATCCATGGCGGAAGTGTGCCTCTACCACAGCTGCCAATGCTTCTGCTTCTGGGCTACACGCTCCTCTCTGAATGTGCGCTGCACCCTAAGACTTGCTGCTGAGGAATGGGATATGGCAACGGCGGTACAGCACCACTTCTGCTCAGAACATTCCTGGAATTCCCATCTTACTACTGCATTTTCCTTTCCTCTCCTGTGCTCGTGCTCATAAAGGTAGCTGTCACATGTTCTACAGTTCACAAGAAATGGACTCCTATCCTGTACAGCATTAGGATGACAACAGCCTGGTGAGAGACTGAGCTGGGGACTAAGCTATGCCACCTCTAGAGTCCTGACACAGACAGACTGTGAGATAATATATTTTTAAAACTTAAACAGATAACACAGTATTACAACCAGACAAGGAGTATGTAAGACAGGAACCTTATATGAAGATGTCTCACTCATGAATATGGATCTCTCCCAAATCCTAAGCAAAATATTCACAAATATAAACCAAAAATACATAAAACACATCGTCTTATAAATTTATTTTGGGGAGGAACTGGGATCAAACTCAGGACCTTACACCTGCCAGGCAGGCACTATTGCAGCTGAGCTATATCCCCGGCCTTCACATCCTGATGAAGCTGAGTTTATCCAAAGGAGGCAAGCTTGTTTAACATGAGAAAATCCCTCACTAATTCACTACCTTAATCCTCTAAAGGAGATCTGCAAAGGAACACTTCAAAAAAGGCAGTGTTTGACAAAAATCAACACCTACTCACGAATAGAAACAGAAGGATATTCTTATTCATCCATCTATGAATAGAAATATCCTTCATCTAATAAAAAAGGGCAAAATCTCTCATCACTGTGCTTCCTCCACAGTGCAAACCCCAACAAGAACGTGCCCTAGCCCTATACCTGCCTCAGTTTATATTCCGTTTCCAGCTGGCATTACTCATCCCCTTTCACCTACCCAGAAGGAAAAACACAAGAGATTAAACTACAAAAAAGGAAACAAAATTTATTTTCAGATTATGGCTCTCTATAAGTAAATATTAAAAAAAATTAAAGCACATTAGAAAGAAAACAGATCTAAAGTCCATATAAAACACCAGACCTTGGGCTGGGGATTTAGCTCAGTGGCACAGCGCCTGCCTGGCAAGCACAAGGTCATGAGTTCAATTCCTGGTACCAGAAAAAAAAACAAAAACAAAACAAAAGGAAACATCAGACCTAAAGTGCATATAAAAATATCAGCTACTTCTACACATCAACCTGTGTACTTTTTCAAAAGACAGCATTTACAACAGCAAATAAAAATACATTTAATAATGATATGTGAACAAAAATTATAATACTTTTGCATATATGATGTACTTCAGAATAAAAAAATATTTAAAGTAATAAAATATATCTAAACACTATACAGGAATATTCAGAACTATAATTGCTTCTAGCAATATCTAAACTACTATTAAACTTACATGCACAAGAATCAAACAGAACACCGAGCCATAACTGTCCTGGTCTTTAGACAGTCTGACACCAAAACTGCATCCTTACCTTTCCATCAGCTGTCACAGCAAAAAGTGTTTGTTCTCCTCCAATCAGCTGTATGGGCCTGAGAGTTGCAAGAGCTTCACAAGGAGTGGGCACTTTAACTTTTGCACCTTCAATGCCTCCCAGCTGCCCTCTATGATTATGACCCCATCCATAAATGGTCCCACTGCCGCCAGCAGAAAGAGTCCAGTCATCTGGTCGCCTACAAGAGATATTAAGAGAGCATTAGGTATCTGAAAGAACTGCACGTGAAACCTCTTTCTCTCACATGCAACACGATTTCTTGTTCCTGATGTAATAACCTGTTCATCCACTGCACAAGTTGTTCATCTTGCTCTCTTTTAAAAATGTCATGGCTCTCGTGGAGAACATCCATGTTTTCACTGTCTGCCATTAACTCACGAATTTTCTTAGCCACCTAGGAAACATTATAATTAGATTATGAATCAAACATTCATCTCCAGAATAAAGTAAATAAATATTAAGATGAAAAGACAGAAGGAATCCCTGCCAAGGCAATTATGAGGGAATGCCAACATTAATATTACAATTTTATACTTAATAAGTTAAATCAATATGTTATATCAAGTCTAGGATATTAAAAACTGGATGGTATCATTATATCATTAGTTTACTAAAAATAAACTTTAATTGAAATTCATGGTGTTAGTTCACTTATTTTCACTTACATGGTTTTTCTTATTTACAGTATTTCTTGGCAAAAGAAAGCTTTTTGTATCTTATAATACTGGCATCTTTTGGTACTATATCTAAATTTTAAAAATCTTTCTGCACTACAAAAGTGATTCCAAAATAACATATAATAGTACCTCATCAAGAAACAAACGGGGCAATGGTGTCCTCTTGTCCAGGGCCACAGCAACACGAGAGGCCATGCAGTACCGTCGGAACCAAGCCCACTTGTGCGTCTCGGCACAGCAAGGCAGAGTGTCTAGTTCCAAGTCACAAGCAAGAGCTACAAGTACCTGCAGCCACCGAACATTCAAAAACACAGTGTCACTGGGAAATGCACTAATATTCTGCTTTGTCACCAGCACCATGCCAGGGCTTTTGAGGATGCTTGTTCAGGAGCTCCTCCTTATTGTACCAGTAATATGATTATCCTAACAGTTCCTAGAGATGCACTGTAAGCACAGGCTCTCGGATCCAACAACTGCTGCAGTATGTCAACCAACAAAAGGACTTGTGCATTTCAAGGCATGCTAATAATTAGATAATGGCTTGAGTTATAAGGCCTCAGATCACAAAGTCATTTATTAAGCTTATTTATATTCAACTTCAGCAACAGCCAACATCTGCCTTCAAAAGGCCTAGAACACAGTGCCCCTAACAGTTCTCAGTGGCTCTCCCACCACCTTAAAAGTAAGTCAAGCATTACCTTAAAGAATGGGCTATGGAGCAGCTGCTTGCCACCCCTCACAATAGGATCTTCATACTCAAACTGCCTCTGCAAAGCTTCTGGAAGCCCTTTCACCAAAGCCGCAAGAGCGCTGCCTGTGAAACTCTTAAACACAGTAAGACAATATGCTGTTGCAGAATTCAAAATGCAGGTGCGCTCCCTGTTTATTTTGTTCTCATGAGCCAAAGGTTTCATTATTTTAGTACTGCTCCACCTTAAAAGATGCTTCTTGAGGGAAGGGTAAAGGGATGAAAGAAGAGTTAAGACGGGTTAGGGAGAACACCAACTCCCCATGAGGAATGTAATCCTGAAGTACTGCAAACATGTACTAATAACAAATATAAAAACTGAAGAAATGCTTATTGAAATTCTAAGTAAAGACTAAAAGGACAATGCACTACAGTAAAAAAGAGGAGCATGACTGTTTGTCTCAGAACGCTTGGTTCTGATTTCAGCGAAGCCACTCTCAGGAAACCATCCCCCGCCGGGAGCAGTTCCTGTTGATACAGTGGGATGAAGGGCACGAACCACCTCACACAGCACACTACAGGGGGTGTGGCCATTCAGATGGTCCACAAACACCATCCCACATTCAGAGCTTTTAATGCACTGAGTTTTTAAAAAACACCAAAGTTCAACCTGAACTCAGTCTACACAGTAACTGAAGAAAAAGGCGGGAGGTGACAAAGGCCTCATCATGCCCAGCGGAAATTTCCCAACTCTACTCAATGATCTACTGGCTTACATGACAACGCAACATTTTATTGCCAAAGGGCCCAATACCTAGAAACTGTACTACAGTGCTCCTTACCAAAGTTCTCGTCTCCCCATCGTTCTCTCCAAGCAGCCTGTTTATGTTGATCGACTGCCCAAATTCCGTTGTGAGCAGCTTCCTCAGTCTCTGAAGAGCCCACATTCTGTGACTGGCAGCTGAAAAGAGCAGACAGAAGTGTCAGACGCTTGACTGCTTGACTGCTTCCTCCTAGCCAGTAAGACAAACGTGACTACGAAGGCACCATTACCTAAGGCACTCAACTGCGCACAGGCTGCCAGCGAGGCCGCAAGGCGAGGGACGATGCTTCTGTTGGAGGTGAGATTGAGTCGGAAGTCCAGAAGACAGGTCACCAAGTCCATTGATGGACAGGAGAGGACACAGCGATCAGACAAGAGGTCCTTGGGGCCTGCGAAGGAGCACTATGAACGTCCCTGAATGTGACTTGGGAGGGGCCACCCTCTAAGGAGATATCTGTAAGTTGGACCGACTAGGTCATTTGGAACGTATCAATAAAAGATGTGCCCACACTACAACTATCCACATGAGCCACACTCTTCACACTGACATTTCAAGTGTAAACCACTGGCTTTAAGAATTGCAACCAGCAAAAGCTTTCCCCATTGGGAGAAAACAGAATGCTAAGAGACCCTAGAGAAAAGGCTGAGGTGGCTCTCTGTGGTATGATCCTTGCCCCAACAAAATGTTTGGTAATGTTTTCTCCCAGCACACCAGGAGTAGGCCGACTGAAGTTACCTACGCTGCACGGGGAACACTCACAGCCTGCCAAACCGTCCCGGCCACTGCCCTTCCCTTACCTGCGGCCGGCATGATGGGATAGACTGTGAAGCGCCAGCCCCAGCCATTCACAGACCCATCGCTGATGAATTTCCACTTCAGCTCATCTCCTGGGATCCGCAACTCACTGGACCAGTCAGACCACTCTCGGCCTGGTGGAGACAAGCATACTCTGGGCGTAGGTTCAATCCATCACCCAACCAATACAAACTCCTCAAATATAAAGCAATGGCCGGGCCTGTAATCCCAGTACTCAAGAGGCTGAGGTAGGAGGATTACTGGAAAGTTCAAGGCCAGCTTGGGCTATAAACTGAGTTGAAGGCCAGCCTGAACTACATAGCAAAACCTTGTCTCAAAAGGACAGAAATTTTTAAAAATTTAAAAAAAGAAAGTAAATACAAAGCAAAATTGTCAGAAGATCACTGTCAGATCAGTGGGCTCTTCCAAGCCAAGCTCTCCCAAGGTTCCCAGGACACTGATCTGGTGAATGGTATCTTAATGCCTTCCTCTTTTCCACACATTCATTCTGCCCCAGAACCAAGTACTAGAGAATGTGAAGGTGGGTAGGCACTGCTCTACTTAACAGAAGCCATGCTGAAAGGAGAGATGATCTTTCTCTC
>NW_004955533.1:1443741-1446712 GCF_000276665.1 Chinchilla lanigera | reverse complement strand
AGCTGAAGAGCTTACTATGCCTTCTTAAAGCTCCCATAGGCTGAAGCAGCAGCAGGCTGTCCTGAAAATGCTGTCAGTTTCCTCTCTGGAGGTCAAGGCCACCCCTGTCCACCTTTCTCACCTGACCGCACGGACACGATCCTGTTGACACCGTCCATGACTGTGAGAGGGTCATGGCGTCTCTCCGTAGAGCACTGCCGGTCAAACTCCACCCTGAGGCCTTCTGCACCTGGAGGACAAGCAGCAGAAACATGGATCGCTCTCAGGCAGCAAACAAAGCCTCAGTGAGCCAAACAAAACCACATCAACCACAGCTATCTTTAAAAGCTAATGAAGCCAGGCATGGCGGCACATGTCTGTCATTCCAGCACTTGGGAGGCTGAGGCAGGAGGATCAGTGTCAGTTCAAGGTCAGCCTGGGCTACATGGTGAACTGAAGACCAGCCTGAACTATACAGTGAGACCCTGTCTCAAAAAAAAAAAAAAGTAAAATAAAAGCTAATGAAAAACTGGCCTCTAAATCAAGACCTGAAAATGCACCACCCTCCTCCCCCACAGAAAGCTGTGCGTGTAGACTAAAAGGCCAAAAACACTTCTCTTGGTCAATCTTGTGCACTGTCACTTTAGGGCAAAGGATCACACTGCAGCCCCAAATGTCAGACCAAGCTGTGTAGTAAATTATGAGCAAAGATGGGTGCTATACTCTGGATCTTAACACATTCCTAAAGGCCATGTGCTAAACACTTGCTCTGGGGGAGCACTGTCTTTATTATGAGGTAGAGCCTTATGGGAGGGAGTTCTTTAGGTCACTGAGGATGTGCCCCAAAAGGGGATATGGGACTCTGCTCCTGACCTGCTTTCTGGACATGAGGTAAGCAGCTCTGCTCCATAATATGCTCTGAAACAGGCCCAAAGCAAAGGGATCAACTTGCCATGGGCTAGAACCTCTACAACTGGGAGCCAAAATAAACTTTTCTCTGTCTAAATTGATTGTCTCAGGTATTTTGCTATAGTGATGGAAAGGTGACTAACACATTAGGTTGTGGGAACTCTTCTTTTTTTTTTTTTTGGTTTTTCTCCAGTACCGGGAACCGAACTCACGACCTTGCGCATGCCAGGCAGGCGCTTTTGCCGCTGAGCTAAATCCCCAGCCCCGATTGTGGGAACTCTTGATGGCAATAATTTCCTACTGCAAGACTGGTGCTTCCAGTACAGGTAGACTGTGGGACTAAGCCCTTAACTTTCTGCCACTCCTGGTAGTGTCAGAATTAAATCATGGGTCACCCAGCCAGCATCCACAGAGAACTAGAGAACTGCTTGGTGTGAAAGTACACATATCTGTGTCAAAGTGTTGTTATTATTAGAGAAGTAAATGTTTCCTTCAGGCTGTAACATCTCTAAGGACGAGCAGAGTGACAATCAGGTAAGTCCAGGCAAGAGGCCCAGGGGAGAGAGGGGGGTCTGAAATTGAGCAAGTTGTCAGATCCTATGTTGAAGTTACAAGAATGTACTGGTGGGCTTTACACAAAGGACCAACAGGCTGTGACTGGTTTTAAGAGAATGTCTCCGAGTACTAGGGGTTTAAAAGAAAATAGTCAGATGGCTCCCACATAACGCTAGCTAGTATTCTACACCAGGTGAGACGTGACTGAGCTAGCTCAGATGGCCTGGAGTTGGTGAGAAACAGCTGCATGCAGAATATATTTTACAAGCAGGTAAGACAGGATTTACCAGCAGATTAGACAGGAAGAAAAGTAGAAAAGAGGAACAAGGTCATGTAATTTTTGTCTTAGGCAACTGCTGGGTGGAAATAACTTTCATTTCTTAAATTTCTATTATTAAAGAGTAATAGTTCATGATTTTTAAAAAGTACTTTTCCCAGTTCATTCTAAAAGTTCATGAAAATGAACTACACATAAAAATGATCAAGGTAAAAGTACTAAGGAGACTAATTTACAAAACAGAGAGGAACACTGTGAAGGGCTGTATACATGTGTGTGTATATATATATACACACCTGGGTCCAGGAGAAGAGGCAGGGAGGGAGGGGCTTTAAAAAAGGAATCGAGAAATGTCATGTGCATGTACCAACTCCCCATGATGAATGTAATCATGACGTACTACAAACGTACCAATAAAATTTTCTCTGATAAAAAAAGATAAAGATATTAAAGCCAAATCCAACACAAAGGTACAGTTAGAAAAAGCAGAATGAGCTGGGCACAGTGATGCACACCTATAATCCCAGCATTCAGGAGGCTGAGGCAGGAGGATCACTGTGAGTTCAAGGCCAGCCTGAACTACGACTTAGCAACACCCTGTCTCAAAAAACAAACAACTAAATAAAATTTTTTAAATTTTAAAAGGGCTGGGAATACAGCTCAGTAAGGAGGTGTGAGGTTTCATCCCCAGCACTGTAAAATAAATACATTTTTCAAAAAAGCAAGCAAACAACAGGTCACTTGGTAGAAGAGTGACAGGGAAGTGATTCATTCCCTTGAAAATTACAAGGGGGATGGGGGCACCAAGCCTTTATTCTGACTTCTTCATGCAGACACTGCCCCAGGTAGTCAACTAAAGGATGGAGAGGAATGGTTCTTTCTAAAGTGTTACGGCTGATGAGAAAAAAATGGTTCATTTAGAACAGCGCTGTTTCGCAACCCCAGTGCATCAGTGGTCTCAGTGCAGAGCATTAGGAACTGCTGACACACCCAAGAAAGGGGCACAGACATTTGACACTTGGTCCTTCCTGAGGCTGGCTCACAGTCAGCAAAGGGTGGAGCCAGTGCAGCCTCCGAACCAGGCACCAGTGTGCAGGCAATGCTGAGCTGCAGCAGGAGCACATTAGGGGCAGACCCAGTTGAGAAGAAGTTTGGTGGACTGGGGAGGGGGAGGGAAGAGGGAGGGAGGGGGAGAGGGGGTACGGAGAGAGGGGGGGGAGAAGTAAAGAATGAGAAAGAATAAAAATGAGA
>NW_004955533.1:1442418-1443641 GCF_000276665.1 Chinchilla lanigera | reverse complement strand
CACACACACACACACCCAGGGTGGTCTACTTGACAGAAGCCATACTGGAAGGGGAGATGATCTCTCTCTGTCTGTCTCTCTGTCTCTGTCTCTCTCTCTCACACACACACACACACACACACACACACACACACACACACCCAGGGTGTTGTATGAGAGGTCCACAGGGTGGTGGTGTGCTTCCTGGTCAAGGCTATAGGTATGCTTCCCCAGGGAAGGCCTGCTATGATGGCAGGTAGTCCGACAACGAGAGCAGAAATCCCCTTCCACAAAACATCCACGCATACAATCCCCAACAGACAGAAAGAGGCCACCCTCAAGGGAGGAGTGGACGAGGCTGCCTTGAAGGAGAGCTGTGTATGATGGCCTCTCAGAGCTGGACAGGCCCTGGCCAACTGTGCACTGCAGGACTCTCCACAGGGACCACGCTGAAAGCAGAGAGACCTGTCACATTTAACGCTACCACTGAGAACTACGCCAGCAGACCTCTGTCAAAGTGCCAGGAAAGCTAGTGTCTGCGGTGACGTTACAGTCACGGCATGTGCACAGAGTTTTCCTGGGACACAGCCACACTCACTTGCTGACACACAGTCTGTGTGAGCAGCAGTGATGAAGACCATACATAGCCCACAAAGCCTCATGTGTTTACACCTTGCCTTTCCCTCAGACGGGAAAGCCTACCACCCCTTGCTCCCGATGAGGAAAAAAAGAGGTCCAAAAAGCCAGACACATACATGCCCTGTACTGACAACTCCGAAATGCCCAGATCTGTTGCTTCGCACAATCCTACAGACGGGGTCCTCAACCCCACCTGACCACATGGAGCAACGGACAGAGATAGCACGGTGCCTCCTGTGTGTTCCAGTACTCCCCCACCGTCCAGGGAGAACATCCAGAAGTCATGTTCTCAAAGCAACCAATAAAAGCCAAAGCCCTTTAAACACTCTTTAAAACCACAAAAACAAAGAGTTCAAGGCCAGCCTTGGCTACATAGGGAGTTCAAGGCTGAAATGAACTACATAGTGAGACCCTGCCTCAATAAGTAACTAGCTAGCTAGCTAGCTCTGTGACAAGTCAACCTGCGCCTCCACAGGCCCCGGCACTCTCAGACGTCTATGGCCCCTTCTCCAACTGTCTGGATAAGGATGAGTACACGACAAGACCCAGTTTCACGCCATTCAGGAACTCGGTCCACCAGTGGGGTGCACATACAACGTGGGAAT
>NW_004955533.1:1354593-1439427 GCF_000276665.1 Chinchilla lanigera | reverse complement strand
GAGAGGGAGAAGGGGAGAGAGAGAAGGGCAGAGGGAGAGGAGGAGTGGGAAGGGGTAAGAGGAAGAGGACAGGACGGGGAGCGGGAAGCAGGGGGAGGGGAAGAGGCAGAGAGAGGGAGCGGAGACAGAAGGGGAGCAGGGAAGGAGAAGGGGGAGGAGAAAGAGGCACACTTGGGTAACGCAAGCTGCCCAGAAGTACAACTCAGTGATGGTCCACCATCTTCATGTGGCTTACTTGTCATGCTTTATTCCAGAAAAGGAGTACTTTCGAAAAGGGAAGAAAGACAGCACAAAATAACTCTACTATGTATTTCTGTAAAGCAGAACTAATCGCACAGTCAAGCCAAACCCCAGCACTCCAGCAGTGCGGTCTGCAGCCCCCCAAGGTCTGGCTCAAGTACCTGGTATCTTTACTGTGCCACTGGTAGAAGTGTCGTCGGTATAGGGATGGCTACTCTCCACCACCACGGGCTGTGAGGAAAGACGGCCGCTCTGCGAGTCCGTGGCGACATCCTCCAGCTCAGTGACACAGAGCTCCAACAACATATCTGCCACCTGGGGGAAAGGACAGAACGGCTGGCTCTGCTCTGCTCATCCGGACACGAGCCTTTCATCCTGCCCTGACTCTTCCACAGGCAGAGTGGCAGAGTGGCAGAGTGAAAGACTTAAGAGTCTGAGAAGTTTAACTCAAATTTCAGCTTAATTTCCTCACCCACACATCAAGACACTACAGAGCCCGCAAAGGTGCCGTGAGGCTGAGAGACAGTCTGTATAAAGTAGCTGGAAGACACCTCACATATGACACAGGTCAGGTCAACTGAAAAAACACCAGCGATGACAAGTTCCTCTTACACGAAAGTTTACTTTCTAGTGAGGAAATTCTGTCTCAGGAACAGCATCAAGAAAGGAGGAAAGGGCTAATGAAATTACCAAAACCCTAAAAGGGACTGGCAGCCAAGGGGTAGGGGCAAGGGTCAGGAACAGCTGAGACACCAGGCCCAACCGTGGCACACAGAGCATTTCAAAGGAAAAGGCCACGAATGTGACATGACGGGGGAATGTGGACACCAAGGGTTTCTGAGCTCCTTAATCCATAACGTCCTTATTTTATTGTACAAATCCAGTGGTGATTCATACCACTTAAGTGGTTAATACTAGTCAGTTTCTTGATTGTTAATTTAAAAAGCAAATGAGACTGTATAATAATAGCAATAATATGTTCACCTCAAAATATTCAACTCAGAAAAAAAGCCTCTTCCTTCTATACTGACCATTCTATACTTTTCAGGAATAAACCACTCTTTCATTCTATTTTTCCTCATTTTAACAACAGTTTTGTCTACCAGTTACAGTCACATCTAACACCACTGTCATGTAGGCATACAGGCAGAAAGGAAACTTTAAACTTTTAAAAGCTTTCTGAGGAAGATTACGAAATAACAAGCCCCTAAAATGTCCACCATATCATCCACCATGTGTGTTAAGACCACTAGACAGTGTTTAACGTACACTGTTCTGGTTTGTGTCTGGATGTCCCCCCAAAGCCTCATGCAGTCATGGGGCAGGCTTTTGGAGTTTATGATTGATCCATGGTCCAGGGATGAAATTATGGATGTGAGTGCTACACCCACCCTGGGATGGATAATTGGCATACAATGTAAGGGAGGGAAAGAGGCTGCTTGCCTCCGCTGCTCCCCCCTTGTGCTCTTGATGTTTTTGCTGTTTTTCCGTCGCCATGGTTGTCCTCTGCCATGTGCCACTCTGCCTTGGGGCCAGCTGAGTATGGCCTGAAACCTGTACAAACTGTGAGCTAAATAAACTTTTCCTTCCTTATTTTGAGTGTTGGATATTTTGCCTCAGCAACGAGAGAAAAGTAACCAAGACATACATTATTGCTTTGGTGACAGTGATGTGAGACCCTGACCAACACAGATGAAATATTTGCAATCAGAAACACCACCCCAGGGTCCCTAGCACACAGAGTCCTAAAAAGGCAGCATCATACTGCTGATAAATAGAAGTCCTCATAGAAGCCTTGCAATTCTAGGACTGATCAAGCCTACTGCTAAGAGATACTGATAGCGACACTGACTTTACCCTAGGCTATATCAACTTGGACAGTCACCAGCCTTACGCATCTATACAAATTTAAATTAATTAAATGAAAACCTTAATTCCTCAGGTATACTAGCCACATTTCAAGTGCTCAATCGCCCTACCTGTCTGGTGAGCACAGTTCATTTCCACAGTAACAAAAACTCTTACTGAACACTGTGCTACCAAATACAACAATATGAAATAGCTGAACTATCGTGATATTAAATCAAGAGTTATTTCAGTGGAACAAAGAATCTCTAAACCCAAACACATACAGGTATTCAGAATAAGATAAAAATAGTTTTCAAATCACTGCTGAAAAGATGAATTATTACATCAATTATGTTATGGCAACTAGTTTACCACTTATGAAAAAATAAAGTGGAATCAATACTTTATTCCTTTCATCAAGATAATACCCAAATGGCTAATACATGCAAACAAAATAAACGCAATCATAAATGTGATTAGAAGAGAATTTGGGAGAATTTCTTTAAAACAAAGTATGTAAGCATCTTTTTAGTATAATATAAAATCCAGAAGTCATAAATGGAAAAAACAATAAAACCAAAAAATCTGACAGCTACAACTACATAAAACTGAAGTTCTTGCATGGCAAAAAAAAAAAAAAAAAAATATATATATATATATATATATTTTGGTACCAGTAATCAAATTCAGGACCTTGCACTTGCCAGGCAGGCACTTCTGCCACTGAGCTATATCCCCGGCCCAAAATAATCTCAAAGGGCAAACTTGTGGTAAAACCACAAAGCATGTGACAGAAAAGGGACTTATTTAAGGAACTCTACTAATCAATAAGAATAAGATTCACAAATCATTCTAAAATGGGTAAAAGATGTATTAAATTTCTTTGTTGTTCTTTTCTTTTCTTTTTTACAGCGCTGTGGCACCAACCTAGGGTCTCACACATACTAGACAAGTGCTTTACCACCAAGCAAATCACTTTGTTTTAAAGGAATGCTTTTAAACTATGCATAAAATCATATGTGAAGAACAGCAGTGTGTCCCTTGTACAGGAGGCTGGCCCACCATGGAGCAAGGAGATGGAGGAGGTAGCCAGGGCCGGGGTTCCCACCACTCACCTGTGGGTAGGCAGTGCCCATGCCAGAGAGCACAGCTGAAAGCACCTCCCTGCCCCTGTCCCCAGCCCGGCTGCACACAGACAACTTGAGCAGATCCACCACCACACGGGTGTCATCCACGATCAGCAGACTGGTGAACTCATCCAAGGACTGTGGTTCTGGGCCTGACGCTTTACTTTGGCTCTCAACGTCCTATATTAATGATATCCGATAATTAAAATGAGGAATGAGAGTCAGAGTCACCAGCTTATATGAACTCAGAGGACACAGTCACCAGTGACAAAGGGATATGAAAAACCAGGTCAATTAAGAAATGCCAGGCCTTTAATATCTCCACCAAGCCAGGTACAGTGATACCTCGGTTGTCGAACAGCTCCAAGCTTGCATTTCCACAACTTGAAGTTTGAAAGAAAATCCGCTCTGTATTCACAACCTTGCTCATTACTTAAACCGAAAACCGGACTTGAAAAAATCTACACCACCTGAGTGTGAGTCACAAATCACCTCCGGTCAAACACACAAAGGAGCGACTCTCGGTTTAAACACTGTTCTTGCCAACACAACACTGTTTGTGTTAGTGCATTAAAACATTCATCACTGCGGTTTTCTGTGCGCTTTGTGTGCATAAAATACTGTAACTATGGCTCCAAAGAGAGTTAGTGGTACTAGCAGTAAAGCTAAGAAGAAAACTTAGTAAAGCTAAGACCCATAACAAGAGTTAAAGAAAAAAATTACTGTGAAATTTGTTAAAGTCCTGGAAAATGAATTTATAAGTGTAATTCAGTGTTAATTATTAGTTTTTCATTATTTCTTATGGGAAAAATACATTCAGTGCTCAAACTTTTCAGTGTTCAAACACAAATTTGGAACAAATTCAGTTCAAAAACAAAGGTATCACTGTACTGTTTTCTAAATCAGTTAACTGTTTCACAAGTTACCAACACATCTGTCAAAGACAAATGCTTTTAAACTATAAAGAAATAACAGGTTACTACTGTGACTAAACATATCATAAACATTATAGGAAATGTAACCCTTACCCATTAGATAGGCTTGAGAACTTTCTACCAACTAAATTTGATGGTGTAACTTTACATATTTCATCTAGATTCTCTCTGTAATTCTTTCCAGAATATTACTTAAAGTGACTCATTTAGATATAACACATTATCCTTAATCTCTTGCTCTTTGGGCTCTTTCTTTTTTTTTCCCGGTACTGGGAATCAAGCTCACAACCTTGTGCTTGCCAGGCAGGCGCTGTACCGCTGAGCTAAATCCCCAGCCCCATCCTTGGGCTCTTTCAAAAAGGTAATATATAAAATAAGTCTTTCTTTTTTTACTACTTTACTTCCCATCCTCACATTAGCTAAAATATACCACAGGGCTGGTAATTTGTCTTTTATCCTTCATAGTAGAGGAAAGAAGCCCACTTAATTGCTGAGTGCCAGCCCCAGGTCCTACACTATGCAGCACCTCACTGGGGGGGACACCCCCACCTGGTTTGTTCAGTACACGACAGCCCCCTGGAGGTCAGCCGAAGGGCTGGCGCCCTGAGAAGCAGGATGGCAACCCAGGCGTCAGAGCCAGGCATCTCACAGCTTGTGGCTGCTGAGTGGGAATCACTGCGGCTCTGCGCACAACAGGGCGACCATCAGCCTTTCACGTTTCCCAGCAGAGTCAAGCTCACAAGAGAAAGAGCAAGAGTCAGAAGTGATTCTTCTGCTTTCCAGATCTCAGCAAATCCAGTTTAACTCATTCCAGAAACAAAACCAAGCAAGGAAAGCACAGCCCACACAGGAGTCCTAATGAGAATGCGACCCATGTGCTATATCCTCAGAACCACATCTCTCTGAGCTGGGACAGGCTCTCCCTTTAGAGAGCAGACCTTTGACTGGAGACCCAGGGAGCTAGTAAGTGAAATCCACTAGACACAACAACATTCTAGAATGAGTCGCTGAAGAACAGCAACAGCATCCAGTGGAATACGTTAATTACATATAATATATTCAATGTTGTCATTAAAATGTTCCTAATCTTTTTTACAGCTATGTTAAAAAGAAAGTAGGAAATAGCTTACAGGGACTGGTTTAAAAAAGCACGAAGTACCAGCAGCATCCCCTTTCAACATGAATTGCAGCCCAATGCTAACATGAAAATTACTTTGCCATAATTTATGAATCAAACCAAAATAGAAATGATAGGAACTTAAGAGTATAACTTGGATACCTACACTTCAAACAAATGTGTAGGAAAGAAATCTTATCATCCTCCTTCTACCTAAAAGCAAAAATTCTAATTCTTCAGAATAATTTCTGCATTAAATCCTCATCCCAGGAGATTTCCAGAAATCAGAAATTGATTCCACAGACCTAATTTATGGTGGTTTTCTTAATACTACCAATGATTATGAATAATTTCCAGAGGGACATATTTTCTGCCATCAGTACCAGTGCACTAAATCTGGGTTTCAAATATAGTAAAAAATAATGCATGTTTGTCCTCACTGGGGAACAGACTAGCAAAGCGGAAAGTGAGAGGAGGGTGAGGTGGCCTGGTGTAGGGCTGTGAAGGGTGTGCATATGAGGTGCTCGGTGTGGTGAGTCAAGGGAAGACAGTGCCACGGTCGAGGACAAAGGAACAGAGATGAGGGGAGTCACAGGCCAAGTAAGGTGAAGAGGCAGTCCCCAGGAAGGGCAGACTGGCTCTGAGTGACAGCGTCTATGCACAGAGAGAAGAGTGCCCACAGGGTAGGTAGCAGCCAAGATGGCAGGCTGGAACTGAACTGTAAGTAAATAGTCTGTACCTGACAGGAACCTGATTTTCTAATGTGAGAGAAGAGAGTTGTAAATACAGAAAGGTTGAAAACTACAGTGAATACTACTTGGCTTAGAATCAACTGTACTGCTGTGAAGTGATGGTGTACACACACACACACACACACACACACACACACACACACACCCCTTAGTTCTATCATCCAACAGCAAAGAGCACATGACGACCCTAAATCTCAGCTTCTAAATACCATTTGCCAATTAAAAAAAAAAAAAAAGCAAAACGTTTTTGGGAGAGCATCTGATTCCTAAACTGGAGCATAAAACACCTGGTTGATCCTGAAATTTTGAGCTAGAAACCAAAAAAATGCTCCAAGAGAGAGATAAAATTCCACCAGATATTTAAATAAGAATTAACACCAATCCTTTGCAGATCATTACAGAACTCAATCCATGAAGCTGGTATTATTCTAATACCCAAACCAAATCAGATAAAGACACTGTAAGAAACTACAGATCAGCAGCCCTTGTGAATTTAGATCCAAAATCCAACCAAACAGTAATAAATGAAATCCAGTAATATATAAAAGGACTATACACCAAAACAAACAAACAACAACAAAAACCAGAAAGGAGGGAAATACACTCTGTGGTATTGGCCTGGTTTGAGAGTATTGGTTTGATCTGTCCACGGTTTTTATTACACAGACAATATAGAGAAAGAGAAGTAAGTGCTTATGCAAGTGTGTATCTGTCTGCTGAGAGGAGCAAGCCAAAGACATCAGGTAGCAATCAGATTACTAAGTGCATATTTCTGTTTCCAAATTTTGCAAACCACTAAATGGAACCCGAGTTCCTTGGAGAAATTGCTGCTTCCAGAGCAGAGCGGCACAGCGCAGGGCAGGTTGATGAGTTTAGAATACACTATTATGCCAGAAAATAAGGA
Source organism: Chinchilla lanigera (assembly GCF_000276665.1). Taxonomy (NCBI): domain Eukaryota; kingdom Metazoa; phylum Chordata; class Mammalia; order Rodentia; family Chinchillidae; genus Chinchilla; species Chinchilla lanigera. Next base: position 1,432,504 of record NW_004955533.1, on the reverse strand, counting down.
AATGCTCCAGGAATTCTGAGGAAACTTCAGAAAGACTAAGGAGTCAGTCCAGAGGAGGTGTAATGGCCAACTGCAGGGTAATTTGGGTATCAAATGATGGCAGAAACTAATGTCACTACTGGAATAAAATAGGAATTACTGAATCTACATCAATATAATAAGTAGGTTAGTGGAAGATACACAGTCAGGAAAAGGTCTTCCTTAGAAAAGAATGGCAATAATTAAACTCCTTAAGAAATGATGGTAACTGAAAAATGACAGGGCCGGAGATATAGCTCAATGGTACAGGGCTGGCTTGAAAAATGACTGGATTAGGCTACAGTCATTATTAGACTCTCACTTACACGGTTTCACAGCTACTCACAACCACAGTAAGTCCCCAACTTGCAAACATTCGCGCTGTGAACTTTCACAGATATGAACACACCTTGAATCTCGTTTTTAAGCTTTACAATGTGTATCTGTATTAAACACGGATGGCTCACTATGTCGGACTTACAGACGAATCTCACTTACAAACATTCCCCTAGAATGGAACTTGTTCATTAACGAGTTAGCACATTAACTTCCAGGGGAGAAACCAAATACTCTTAACCAAGGGACGAGTCACATAACCACAAATGCAGCCAATGCACAAGGCAGAACTCTGCATTGTTCACGTAGAGATTTTGTTAAAATGGATTGTTCAGTATTACAAAGTAATAAAACAACACACATTGCTGTGTTGGGTGCTGACCCAGAAGGATACTGTTAGGACTATGAACACCGTCTGAATAGGTCTATGGATTAGAAGGGATGTAGGATCCCTGTGACATCCTCGTTTTCAAATACACACAGGCTTGTGTCCTAGCATTTCCACAGATGGTTTAGAAATGCCAGTAACTAGAGAACTCAGCTGAACAGCCAATGGAGTACCCATGTTCTATCTCTAATACAATTCCTGTGACTTCTGTGTCCATTTAAGATTTCACATTAAAAAGTTCAAGAGCACCTCCTGACCTCTTTGGTTTTAGTCATGGTTTCTGCAATGATGCTGGCAGCTCCAGGGTCATCCGTCACAGGGATGAAGGGCCGAGAGGAGGCTGAGGGGGCAGATGGTGTCACTGCGGAAGGGGTCACAGCGTCCTCGGAGGAGACAATCTAATGGAGAGTACACCAGGAGAGTCGAAAAACTTAGCAATATGACACACTCCCTACAAAGGGTTAGGGTACTTTCATCTCATCTACCTGGGGCTGTCTGGCTGCTCCAGACTGATAGAGACCACACAGCACATATACAGTATGTCCGCTGCTACCCACACTGGGCCTGGGGCAGCCCTGCAGAACTCAATCAATTCATATCTCCAGGAAAACTATTAATATTGCTAGCAGCTCGCCTGAATCAGATTAAAATGAGCTTGTATCTCATCAAAGTGAGTCTTTCCCAAAAACAAGTTACAACATTTATGACATTTTAGACCTTTATGGTTTCAAAATTGCATCTAATAATTTTTTTAAAAATAAATCAATTTGTATTTCAATATTCAAAAATATCTTTTTACTAGTATATTTTTATAACTCAAGCCCAAAATCTAAAGGCTGGGTATAAAAACACCTGTAACTTAAGTGACAAAATGATTGAGCTCTTCTTAGACACAAAAAAGCTATCTTTTCCCTTCTGACTTAACACATACTGCTTTAGGACTCACTCTTACCTCTCTCTTCTCTTGCCACGGACTGGGACTCAGTCTGTCTTCCAGATCAATGGCCAGTATGCAGTCCTCTGCAATCATGGGGCTGGTCATGGCAGAAGCATCAGAAGGTGGTGCTGATGAGGAAAACGAGGGGCACTCCACCGGGGCGATCATGCCTGCCGGCATCAGGGCCCCAACCACTGCATCTCTGTGGGAACAGGAAGTCAGGCTCACAGTGAGCTGCCCTTTCACTACAGCATGAGAGAAGGCAGCAAGGTGAGATGAATGCTCATGGAAGCATGTCCCCATTTTAACAGGATACATGGTAGAAACAGCTTTGCAAAAATCCGGGGCATCACTGCCAAGTATCCACTGGCTACAAGCTCCAGATCTTACTTATAGTGATGCACCACATAATGACATTTTGTTCAACAAGACTGCATATGACAGTGATCTCACAGGAGTGTACTGCCTAGTAACTTCACAGGCAGCTCACCTTGTATAACTGCACTACTTGTGTAACTACACTGACACGAACACAACATACTTCCCAGAAGGTATCACTATTGCTGACCAACGCCTGGCTACACTTCAGTGATCAAGGGAATAACAGGTGAGACTGCTCCACGTATGAACCAGACCAGAATGAGCCTATGGTTCACCCTAAGAAACTCTCGTGGGCTGCTGTTAGAATTAAACATCAAGTGACTCCGTGTTTACTAAAAGTGGGTCATGGTCTAGGCGGCAAGGACAACATGTCTTCTCAGTCACTGACTTGGGCTCTATTCTGAAACTAACGTCCCTATGTAAGTACACCTGCCAGGTGCACACCCATGACACACTAATAGATGGCAGTTCCCTGAGGCTGTACAATGGTCTGGACCTGCAATGTCCCCAAAGGTAATGTGCTAACGGCTGAGTCCTCTAGGTGGCACTACTGTGAAGGGAAGAACCCTGCCCAGAGGGGGTCTTTCTGTACTGGGAGCCTCCTTCTTCTCTCTCTTTTCAGTTCCTGGCCATTAGGTGAGCAGTTTTGCTCTGCCATGTGCTCCACCATGATGTGCTGCCTTGCCACATGCCCAAAGCAATCAGGGCTGAAACCAAAACAAATCTTGCCTTTCTATGAGCTGATCAGATTCAGTATGTGGTTACAGTCTTGGAAAGTTGAGACTAATACAGGCTGACCAAAATGACAGCAAAATTCTGCAAAAACCAAGTATCGTAACTCAGCCTTATCAAGTGAATGAGGAGTTTATGTCATCATAAACACCGCTGTAAATTACTGTAAGTGAATTCTTCCTCTCTGTCCTCAAATATTAATAGAATTCACTATCAAAAAGAAAAACAACAACGTTCCTTAACTTGAAGTTTTCAGATTCATATTTTAACATTCATTAGGACAAGCACAAAGATCATCACAGGATATGTGTCTGGCAACTCAAAGCACCTAAAAACAGCAACACAACCCTGTCTGAAATATCAGGTTCATCAAAGTATTACAATGGCACAAAGCTTACATGATTTTAGGGTTTCAAACATTAACATGTAGCCTACCTGGCATACATGATTTGCAGTGCTGTAAGAATATGTGATAAGGCCTGCTGTTTGGCTAGGCTACCATCCAATGACAGAAGGATCTTAGCAAGAGAAGGGCGATTTGGCTTAGAATTATTTGCACCACTTATTTTATTACTGGCAGCAGAAGAATCAGCATCTGAAGGCACACCTAAAAATGGAAAAATAAAAAATCTGTTTTTAAGATCAGGGATTGGCTTACCTCTATAAAGTCTGACTTTTTAGGTTAGCTCCCAAATACACTACAGCTGCACTGTGCTACTTCCTAGAGTATATGTCAGGCTCAATGACAATCTTTCAAGAGTTAAAAACAAATTCTCAATACTTTTATAAAAAACTATATTCAGCAAAGGTTCACTAGAACTGTAAAAAAGTTATAAACACTTTTTAAAAATACATTTATAAAAGTTTATGTCATATACACACAAGCTGTGAAAATGGTACAATAATTATCTACCTGTATTTACTTGCCCTTGCAATGTAATACTAAAAAAAAACCCCAGAACAACAAAGAAAGAAGAGAGCTGCTATACCTCAGCAGAAAGAGGAAACCAGGTACAGCCTGGAGCTCTCTAAGTGCAGAAGGCAGAGCTAACCGTCAGGGAGGCCAACAAGGCCACAGGCTAACAGCCAGGACCAGAGAGAAAAAAGGCTGCCCAGAGAAAGCCCTGCAAAGGTGAAAGGGCCTTCTCTCACCCTAGCCAGGGACTCAAATGGGAACGTAAGTGAGAAGATGTCCAAAGCCAAAAAGAACTGCTGCCTGAAAAAATTCAAGGCACAGTACCCAGCAAACACACAAAGCCCAAGTCAGCACCTGACTGGAAGGCCTCAGAGTTCACACAGAACTAGAAAAGAGTACCCAGAAGGATCTTGCCTCTGTGGCAGGCAAAGGGTCCCAGGTCTGGACTCACCTAACAAATCTAAAACCAAGAATAAAAATAATCAAACTGCTCTACATGCATCTAAGCTCAAGATTTATAGGCATAAAAATCCTCTAGGAACATCCAGAGCAGTGTTCATGTATGGCGTCCAGCCAAAGATCACTTGATAACAGAACAGCAAAAAAAGGTAACACAATACACAATACAGTAACAAGGAGAAAACTCACTCAAACAGACAACTCAGAACTAGTGGATGTTAGAATCAGGAAAGAAATTAAACCATTTATTACAGCTATATTTCATATGTGCAAAAAGATAACTAGATACAGAGATGATACAAGAAATACACAAATCAAACTTCTAAAAAGGAAACTACAAAGACTGAAATTAGTTTGGTGATATTAATAGTACATTAGGAAATAAAGCGATTAGTGCATCTGGAGATATATCAATTTAAACGATCCAAAATAAAATAGGAAAGAATGTAAGTCATGAACAGAGCAGCAGTTACCTGGAGACAGCTTCAAAGACCTAATGTACACTGAACTAGAGTTCTTGAAAGAGGCAAAAAGATACAAGGAAAAAAACCTAAGAAATACGACAGAAAGTCTTCCATATTTAATGGAAACTACGAACTCAGAGATTCAAGAGCACAACAAACCACACAATCAAGAACCATGAGGATATCCATGCCAGAACACAGCACAATCGAACTGGTCAAAACCAGGAATAAAGACAAAATTCTTAATGACATCAAAAGGACAAAAAGACATGAGAAAAACAAAGAAAAGAGTTCACTGAACAGACATTATCAATAAAAACAAAGCAAGACAGGGGAACAACTTCTTTAAAGTGCTTAAAGAAACAAACTATCAAACTAGAATTCTATACCCAGCAAAGACCTCCTACAAAATAAAGCCAAATATATATTAGTTCAGATTTTAAAATGCTCAATGAAAGAATCACTGACACATGTATTCTATGAGACACAACAAAGGAAGCCCTTCACACACATGGAAAATGACTGTTACACGTTGTGTCCAGATGCTCCCCCCAAAGGCTCAGGCAGTCATAGGTGGGGCTTTCCAGAGGTGGCTGAATGCAGAGTATGTGATGCTGGGATGAAGTGTGTGTGGTCACTAAATCAGCCCACTGACTGGTCTGGCCTAGTTCTGAGTGTGGGTACTAGGAAGGCCCACACGGAGTGTGAGTGCTACATGCCCTAAAGGCGTGTGGCCTGGACAGACTATCAGAGACAACTCTACACCTTCAGCGCCCGGGATAAGAAAGTAAAAATCTCTGCAACTGTTTCCTGTTGTAGTATACTGATTCTGACCCCTCTATCCAAGTAACGATGATGGGCTGCTGCAGTTTGAGGCTCAAGGCAGAGAAGCTCCTCCATCCCCACCATGGGAACAGAAGTCCCCACCCAAAGGCTGAAGGCCCTGGAGTCGAGTGCCTATAGACAACAGCACTAGACAACCTTGCTCTGTTTCTCAGCTACCACAAGGAGAGCTGAGAAACGCTCTAACACACCCTTTCACCACAATGCACTGCCTTGCCCCAGGCCCCAGAACAATGGAGCCAGCTAACCATGACTGGAACCACAAAACGGTAAGCCTTTCCTCCTTTAAACTGTTTCTCTCAGGTATTTTTGTCACAGAGACAGAAAGCTGACTAACACAGCATGCCTCAGGCTGACACCCAAAAATATTCTTACATTATGCTTAGTAAAATGTACAAGGTAAAAGAGTACCTGCAGTAGGGTTGCATTTATACAATTCTAAACTATGGAAACTGGGGACAGAATGGACGTCAGCAATTATAGGAGTGCAGGAGGAGAGGTAGGAGCAGAAGGCAAGAGCTGCGAAGGGCAGAAGGAGACACCAGGTGTGGTGCATTGTTCATAATCCTCCGTGGAGATGTTTCTCGGGTGCATGTGTATCTCATACCTGATCAAAATGCATGTTTCAGTGGGTGCAGCTCACTATGTGTCAATAACTAAATAAAGCTGTTAGAAAAATTCAAAGCAGCCCCGGACAAGAATCAGCATGGTATTTTCTTCCACAAACTTTCCATTCAGGGATACATCACACAAGAATGTAACCAACGCTTCTGTGCCCTGGTGGCACAGCACCACTGAACAACCTGCAACACTGCAATAAAAACAGCACCTTGAAACCAATCTACGATGTTGCTATCACTAGCAAAAGGATCCCAGAGAAGATAAAAATCTGTGTTACCTAAATAGGAAGCACCTAAAGGGTCTCTTGCAGTCTGGAAAAGGACAGGCTCATGGACAGAGGGTGTGGCCACATCCACGGTTGTCCATGCTACGCTGTGTGATGACCCGCAAGCTACCCGTGTGATCTTCTGGCCTTCCAAGCCTTGCACAAGCGTGGGCTTTCTATTAACTGTGGTTGTGCCATTGCCCTGCTGCCCATGGTCGTTATCACCCCAAGCATACACCTGTTTATGGGGAAGAAAGAAACAAATTTCAATGTTTCAGATCATTTTCTTTAAATTTACCTGAAAACACTTAAAAGTATCTTCCATGGTACTTCAAAGAATTGAGCTCTTAATGGTAAAAAATAGTATCATAATCTTATAAAATGGCATATCTGAACTGCAATATAACCATGAAAATCCTTCCCAGCAACTATAATTGCATATCTACTATAATCTAATTAATTCATCCATTTTGTTTTGTTACAGAATGCAAAGAGAATCCTCTCTTTCAACTAAGAGTAGTAATTTATTTTTTCTTTATTTTACAAAGAAAAATAAAAACCACCATGTTTATTTTTAAGAAATGTGCTTCTTGCCTTACAGAACAACAATTCATGGGGCTGGGGATTTAGCTCAGCGGCATAGCGCCTGCCTGGCAAGCGCAAGGTCGTGAGTTCGATTCCTGGTACCAGAAGAAAAAAAAAAGAACTACAATTCATTTCTGATTATAAACAGTATGCTAATTTCGTTTCCATAAACGAACCCTAAAATATGACACTCACAGTCCAGTCACAGTGTATACCTCTCAAAGCAGCAAAACGAGCAATGTTTATCAACTACTAACTTTACTTCTGAAATGATGCTGTCTCCGCCATCATCTACCAACTCTCTAAAGTAAAATACTGCTAACAGCTTAGCTAAAGTAGTACTAGCAATGATCATTTTCTCATTCCCACAAGGAATTCAGAGTGAAAACAACTCTTTCCCCCAAGGCCCTGCCCTCAACCTGGCTGGTGAGCAGGCAGACACAGCTGTAAACACAATGGATCTTGTCCGACCCTCATGATTCTTCTGGTACCAGACTCATTTTATTAAAGGTTACAACTTGGACAAAGTAGGAGTAATGTCCTGAGTAGCACTTTAGAGAGCCACCGCACCTCCAGACCACCTGCAGCCTTACCTGCCCCGAGTCTGTTACGGCCAGGCAATGCAGCGCCCCAACAGCCACATGCACAATCTTCTTCCCTCTCAGTCCTTCCACCACCTGTGGTTTCCGCACATGCACGTCAGAGCCATGGCCCAACCGGAAGTAATCCCCCTTCCCCCTGCAAGGTCAACAGTGTGTTACTGCACAGTTGTACTCTGGCAATACTATAAAAGAAAACACTCACTGTTTCACATCTTTCAGAGTCAGCTCAGGGATACCACCACATACAGCAGCCAAGGTCTCTGAACTTACATCCTAAAACCATCATTAATTCAACTAGCAAGATCCTTTGTATTGTAATACACGCTTTACAGTACATTTATATTAGTATCATAGATTTTCATTCAAAGAGACTGAAAATAAGGCACAAGCCCACTTCCTTCCAAAGTGCTATATGCTATATGTCTTTTTCAAGCTGCCTCTGGTCACAATATTGACACTGTCCAAGGTTGGTAGGGGTACCCAGTGTTTGTTCTAGTTTCTTTCCTTCTTTGGTACCAGGAATCAAACTCAGAACCTTGCATGTGCCAAGCAACGTGCTGTGCCACTGAGCTACATCCCCAGCCCAGTACCCAGTGTTTGGCACTTTAATAAAATAAGCTTTCATAAGAATCACACATAAACATTTTTCAGAATCAAAGGACTCAGAAGTCTGTCTCATTCTCATTTTATCATTCATTAGGCTATTAGGCTTTTTACAATGGAAGCCAGCAGAAGAAACCCTCTCCATAAACCTCACCCAAATAAGACAGACAAGTGCACTAAAATTTCTCTGATATTCTTTTCAAAATAACCTATTTAATACTGTCACTAACTGCAACTCAAAATAAACAAGACAAGGATGCCTGGATGAGTAAGAAAATGACAGTTGATGAGCATCCCGGCGGGGCCAGGCGCCAAAGCTGAGGCTTGCTACACAGGGCTCGTGCAAACAGACACCCTGGAGACAAGGAGGAGGTCCACATACCAGGTCCACACCACTCCTGATTTAGTGAGAGCCAAGGAGAACTGAGCGCCACACTCAATCTGGCACACGCCCTGGCCATTTAGCCTCTCGATATTCTGGGGGATGTTACAGCCTTCACTTCCTCCCCGGCCCAGTTTTCCAAAGTCACCGTCACCCCAGGAAAACACCAAACCTAGGTGAAAAAGATAAGAACTTCAGGCCTGGGCTCATCACACCCCAGCCACCCAGAATGCACGCTCCACGACAGGTACTCACCCTCATCGGTCAGCGCCAGCGTCTGTGCGTCTCTGCTTCCACAGGCAACCTGGATCACTCTGTGGCCAAGAAGGACTTTCACCTACTCAATTGCAAATTGAAAGCCAGAGTCAAGCACAAGCACTGAGAACGGGGACATTTCCTCACACGCTGAAAGCTAATAATGCACACACCATTATGAACTTTCCAGACTCAAGGCTGATTTCGCTTGAGCGCATCAGATGGTATGCTTTCTATAAACAACAAAATGTGTATAATCACCATCTTGGGCTTCAGCTGTGTTGTATTATCGCCATGTCCCAACCGGCCATACTCTCCAAGACCCCAGGTATACAGCTCTCCGCTGGAGGTGAGGGCTGCGCTGTGGGAGCTCCCACACGCGATGTCCCGGATGCGCTTGGTTTTCAGTGCCTCTATCAGCCTTGGCTTGTCACAGTTCCTGAAATAAGATGAAGCTACACTTCATCCTTCTTCGAAGAAGGCAAGACATCTACACTGATCTACCTTTACTCAACACAAGATCTATACACCGACTTCACTACCAAGCCTTAAGAGTCTGCGACGCTAAATCACATACTCTGTTAATCAGAAACAGATCCACATCAAAAAATTAAAGCTCCTCTTCCATAAATAGCCTACCCTGTTTTAACTTTCTGCAAAACAACTATAAAAAGGCACTCCCTGTTACTATTAGTATGTTTCTTATTAACAAGTAAAAATATTCTTACATTCTGCTGAAGTGTCCGAGTTTTCCATCGTCACCTTCACCCCAAGAAAACACTTTGCCATCAACGGTTAGGGCTGTAGCATGCCGGCCACCTGCAATATTCACACAGGTGCAGAAAGTTCATACCACAACTACTCTATGAGTTTGGCATGCAGCATATACTCAATGACCATGTGTTGAATAAATGGAGCAAACAGGATCAACATTTCAGTTATTATGAAAGCTTTCTAGTGACATGTGCAAAATAGATGAACTTTTAGTAAACTATATAATTTTCAACTCTAGAACTAATTTTATAGGCCAGGCGTGGTGGTTCACATTGGTAATCCCAGCACTCAGGAGGCTGAGGCACGAGGATCGCTCCAAGTTCAAGGACAGCCTAAACTGCACAGTGAGACCCTGCCTCAAAAAGATAATCAATCAATCAATCGAACTAATTTTATTTGCAAGGGTAAGACAAAGTAATGCTGATTATCAATAGTGTGCCTCTTTAAACATATCAAAAATAAAAATTTAGCTGAAAAAGTAAAAATAAGTACATCTGTGATTGGGGAAACTGTCACATATGGTGGCAACTTAAGATTCCGAGTAATGTACCAAACAGTGGAACTGTTTGAGCAGAAATACCACCATTTACGAGCAAGACAGAATACTTCCTCTTCCCGCAGAGAAGCAGCTCTTTCTCCTGGACACAGGCTCTCCCAGTCCATGCACCTAACCCCTCAGGGTCCAAGGCATGACTGGAATTTAACTGGTGCTAAAAAGTTAGGTCTTCTGAAAACTAGCCCTAGCTCCCGGGGCTTGGAGGAAGGGTGGCAGAGCAGGGCCCCTAGTCCCCACATTTATCCTCCCCACTTCCTCATTAACAGAACCCCCACAGTGTTAAGGGGCAGCAAAGTACTCAGCTGACAAGCACTCTTCCTGCCTTCCCTGCCCACAGCACACTCTGCAGCAGGCTGCATGGACTGGAGGACAAGCCACTGTTCCCACAGTAGCAGGCCTTCTTCTTCCCCCAGCACTAGGAAGGGAGGACATATGGACAGCCCAGACACTCCCCACAGACTTCCACAGAGGAGCAAAGCAGACTTCTATCTTGCTTAGGGCACTATCATTTGGGTTCCTTATTACATGACACTGTATCTAACCCCACTTGGTGCGAGCATAAACTGAGCTTTGTAGCTACTTCAGTTCCACTCCTCAGAGACTGAATGCTGTGCTTCAAAATAACATTTAATAAAATTGCCCTAAAGAGGAGAGTGGCTGTCTTTTTAACAGTCTTTCTCATCACTGAGGTTCATAGATACTTTTGGGAATATGGTACAAGTCAGACTCTTTCTGCAGAAAAATAAACGTATTAAGCTCAGAACTTAATTGTTTTATTGACACAATGGGCCTAAGACCATGGCTCCAAGACTGAACAACCTATCCTTGGAGGGGTACACTCACATGACTGAAATACCTGCAGTGCCAGTTTTCAAAAACCTAATTTTGTAGCACTAATTAAATTCTAGATCACCAGGGATTTACATTACCCAGTATTTCTTTCTATTAATTAAGGTAAAATCTGAAAAAAAATGCAAGGACACCTTAGGAAAATGACTGATAGGCCTTAGGTACTTGCACCCTGAAAGCGACAGATTTACTCCACCACAAGTGTCGGTGCCTGCCCTTACCTGAATGAACAGCCACCTTCTTGACCACGTAACTGCTGAGGGCGGTGATCTGCCGTGGGATAGGAACCGTCCCACTTGACAAGCCCAGGCCCAGTCGGCCATTGGTGGCTTCTCCACAAGCATATACTTTTCCTTCCACAGTCACTGCAAAGAAGCACAGATGGAGAAAACTCGATTTTCCACAATGCAAAAGCTATTTTTACGTATGTGCTAAGCATAATTTTTAAATTTTTCTAGTATTAAGATAATCGTACCTGCAAACAAACTTTTAGAACCACCAGCCACCTGTACCACATTCAAAGCAGACAGAGTCTCAGAGAAGGAAGGGACTTTTATCTAGAAAAATATTTTTTAAAAAAAAGCAAAAAGAAAGAAAAAGCATTTTATTTGCAATTTAAAATTTTTAAATAACATGCTACAAGGAACCACTGTAAATTTGTAGGTTATATTAGCCACATGTTTTAACACTAAAGTTAAGAATGAAAGGATATACTGAAATTTATTTTAAAATAAACTGTATTTGTGGAATGAGCAGAAAATAAAGACAAAAACATACCCAGCTGTTACTAACTGCTACAGCTAGTACCAGGGACATGTGGGCTCACAACCCTAATCTTTCTACCTGGGTACATTTGAACACTTCCAAAATAAAAGGTGAAAAATAAAATAAATGCATACAGGTAAAAATAAAAGGTCAAGTCCTGCTCACTCTCTCTGATTCTGACCCTGACAACTCTAAGAAATCATGTGCTTATATTTTCCATCGTAAGTGGATGCGATTTAATTTAAAATCCCTGGAATCCTTTGTTGAAGAAACCTTTTAGACAGGTTCATAAATAATCAGAGGGTCATTCCTACAGTAAGAGAAAGGTTTATCATCACAACTTGGGCCTCTGAGTGCTCTTCATACGAAAGCTTTATGTATGACAGTCTGGGTCCCAGGTCCCAACGATGGCCACGCCTCCGTGAGCACTCACTGGACAGCGCTGGTAGGAAACAACTGAGACACCCAGAGCCTACTGCAACTGCTCATTTCAAAACAAAGGTGAGCGATCCTAACATACAAATGCAGTTCAAGGCTGCCCAAGTAAAAGATAAAATTAGCTGGACCAAAATAAAAAAAAATTAAATAAAAATAAAAATTAGCTGGACCTCGACGGGTCAAGTGTTCAAAGAAGTACGTTCTAATCATCTTAGTTTCTCAATAATGCAGGTCAGAAGAGAATTTGAGATAGATGATATCTAGCAGAACAGAAAAAGGAAGCAGATTCAGTCCTCTAAAATGAGAAACTGTTTCCAGGTACTGAAATTTGGATGAATTTGTTTTGGAGCTACTCAGACAACCGATACTGCATGATAGAGGGTATACTGAACTCAACTCCAGTTCAAATGCAGAACTAGTTTTATCTATTTTTTTTTTTTTTTTTGGGTACCAGGAATCAAACTCAGGACCTTTCACCTGTCAGGCAGGCGCTGTGCCACTGAGGTATATCCCCAGCCCTGGTTCTATCTGTTCTTTTTGAAAAAAATCTCTAAGCAACATAAATACTTTTCAAATTAACCTTTCATCCAACTATTTATGGGATAAATAGCTCAGCCTTCCCGTGAGTCCATGGTTTATTAATAAGATGAATGAGCCAGGCACGGTGGTGCGTGCCTGTAATTCCAGCACTTGCGAGACTGAGGCAGGAGGACTGCCGTGAGTTTGAGGCCAGCCTGGGATATATAAGCAAGTTCATGGCCAGCCTGGAGTATACAGTGAGACCCTGTCTCAAAAAAAAAGAAGGATGAGAACATGAAAGTCTCTAGCTACAACAAACCCCTCAAAGATGACAAGTGTGTATCCACACGTTTTGTTTCTTTGTGTTCACAGAGCATCCTCTCTCTACAGAAGCTATTTCACCCTCAAGCATCCAGGCACCCGGTGTGTAACAGGCAGGCATCCTATCTTGCCCATCTTCTTACCACTACGGCGTTTTTAACACAGTGCTTTGTTCTTGCTTACTCACAAATTACTTGGTAAGCAAAATGTCCTGAAGGCAAGATCCACAGTGCTCATCTACACACTCCTTTTCAGAACCCTTAGTTTACAGAAATACAAGTGCAATTACTGTCCAAGGACAGAGGCTTCTCAGAAACTAAATCTGATGACATCCACTAGTTTAAGAATACCTTCTAAAAGCTAATTTTGAAAACCACATACAGAAGGTGAAACTATTATTGAAAACAGGCTGTGTCTGAACACCTTCTTGTTCTCAGGTGGGAGTGATGTGGGTGCTGAGCCTAGAGGGGAGATACCTTGGAGCCTTTGAGCCCGCCCAGTTGGTCCTTGTCATTCAGTCCCCACACGAACACCTTGGTTCTTATTGTAGCTGCTGATTCTAGCCCCGCAGCCTTCTTTCTAATAAGGCTAACCAAAAAGGAAAACAAAGAAACAGAGGTTATTCAACATAAAACATTCACGACGTAAAAGGAAAGCAAATTCAAGCACTCAAAAGCTTTGCTATTTACTGTCCGAAACTCTTAAATTTTTTCCTAATGAAATAAAATCTCAAATTTGTATAGGAGTAAGGGCTCCCAGAGAGTCAAAATTTCCAGGCACCTGTATGCTTCCTACACTTTCACTTTTGGTAGAGATCTTTATTGGGTACAGCGTGCATCCTTTTCTTCTCAAATATGAAGTTGAACACAGCAACTATTTTAACACCTGTCAACAAAATGCACAAGTACTACAAACAGAACCAAGAACTGCCCCTGGGACTGGCCTTGTGACAATGTCCCTAAACCTGGACACATGTCTGGCCATTTTGGTTCCCAAAGAAAGATTAAAATAGACGTATCCATATATGCTGGGAGTATTCTAACACAGACAGGGGTTTAAGCCAAATGCCACTTTCTTCCTTCATACCCTCTGCCCACAGCACGGGCCGGGAGGCCTGACTGCTGGTCCTCACCACCCTGCTTTTCCAGAAGACTTGCTCCTCCTACTTTGTTCATCCCATCCCCTGATCTCTCTTCTTGGGGAAGGTAAATGACAGCAGGCAAAATGCTCCAATTCTTGAATTTGAAGCCACAAAAATACACAAGATAGTGCTAGATTCTTTTCTGGTCGGTACTTTGATAGCCAAGTCTAAGGAACTGCTTCTTTTACATGTGGGATTTTTAGCTTTTTAGTAAAAAGCTTTTGATCTATTTTTGCAAGCTAAGATGGAAGACTGAAGACTCCGGAAACTAGGTTCTAGATAGGTAAGACTTTTTCAAATGTTATATGCTAATATATATTTACCTCATAGGGTCAAAATTTTATGGTTTGGGAGTAAAAATTTAGGAAAACTTTATGTGATATCAGCCACAGAAGAACAAGCTTATGTAGAAGGTACTGATATATTATTGGTCAAAAATACAGATGAGAGCTGGGCGCACACCTGTAATCCCAGCTCTCGCGAGGTTGAGGCAGGAGGATTGTTGTGAGTTCGAGACCAGCCTGGGCTACAAAGTGCACTCAAGGCCTGCCTGAACTGCATAGCGAGACCCTGTCTCAAAAAGACATTAAAAAAAAACAAAAACAGATGAGAAACCAGGAGGGACATTCAGAACACTTAATGCCTGGCACCATCTAACTATCAACCCCTCGAAGGGAAGGTCAGCTGCATGAAGTCATTGTGGGCACATCCCACTTGGGTGCCGGCCTATGGGAGACTGCGTGGATCACCAATTCACCCTCAAGTTTTTAATGAAGAAAATTACATTCAAATATCTAGGTTTTCTTCTGTTAATGCATTCAATTATGTAAAACTGAATTGACTGCCTTATTTAAATGAACGGATGTTTTCTTCATTTAATTAATGTGTAGATATGATCAGCTTGACATATAGCCTAATATATTTTAGGTAAGGCAGTATCTTGTCAACTTTTATGCAATGCAAAAGGTTTTGAAATAAAACAGGGCTGACTCTAAAGCCAAGACGAGAGAGCCCTGGAGTACTTCTCAGCACAGCAGCTGCCCACTCCTGACCATGGGAATGCGCCCAACATCAGAGTGGACAATCGCCTTTGTCTCCACGTCACACACTGGGAAGAACCTAAGCAAAGGTGTTTGAGTCAACAGGATGAGGCCAGCATGCCGACTGCCACTGGTGCCTGTCTGCAGTGCCAAGCCCACACCAGCAACTCAACAGTGCCTGGGGAAATGATGAAAACACACCCACTTAGACTTCATTTCTGACGTGCCCCAGCCACTGCACATACTAGTCAAGCACTCTACCACTGAGGCATGTCCAAGCCCAAAACGTACAAATTTATTCTGCATACCCTTTGACTTAGCATTTTCACTTACAGCAATTACTCTAGGAAGATACAACAGGTAAGGACAGTGATCATCTACACTATGTGTTGCTGTAATAGTAAACGGGACCTAGAGCACACACGTCTTGGAATAAATGCACAAATGACAGATGCTGCTACCCCCTGGCATAACACTTGGTTCCCTCTACCAGAAGCACCCTCACCTGCCTACTCTTTCTTTTTTTTCCCCACCGGTACCGGGGATGGAACTCACGACCTTGCCCTTGCCGGGCAGGCGCTGTGCCACTGAGCTAAATCCCCAGCCCCTTGCCTACTCTTCTCGGTAACACTGACTTGTCCTGTATAATCTAGGTACAGTGCTCTACTACAGATCCTCAAGGCACATGCATTCGCCTTCTGGGCAATGATGTAGCAAGGCACTCACTTAAGTTTGTCTGATTTTGTTTCACACATTCACCACAGGACTGGCCAACAGCAGATACATGTTGACACATGCATGCTGAGTAGTTGGGTAGTAACACCACACCACTCATACACAGGGCAAACTTGACCAAATGAGAGGCGAGTCCTAAGATGAAATGCTGCACTACAAAATTACACAGAAGACTTCTAGAGACAGCTGACAGCGACAGCTGTGCCCCTGAACTCCACTGAAAACCTCTAGAAGGGAGCTGTGTGGTGGCTCATGCCTGAGATCTCAGCACTCTGGGAGGCTGAAGCAGAAGGATCACAAGTTCAAGCCCAACCTGAACAACTTGGTGAGCCTCTATTTCAAAATATAAAAAAAGGGCTGGACATGCAGCTCAGCGTGAAGGCCCTGGATTCAATCTCCAGTACTGAAGGAAAAAAAAGTTAAATTGGTAAGTTATACACTATGTATATTTTACCATAATAAAAGTGAATAAACTTTTCTTTAAAAAGTAATGATAAATACTTATCCAAAACAAGCTATAATATATGCCATACTACTTCCATAGGAAATTAATTTAGAATAGGGAAAAAAAACTACAACGAGTTTATACCAAAAGAGTATGGTGATATTTCAGGGAAAAAAAGAAAGCATTTTCATTTTAGCAGTATTTTTAAAAACATCATACATTTAAATATTTTCTTAAAAATACCAATTAAATTTTGTTTGTAAACTAAACAAACCTGTGGACACAAGCCTACTGCCCATGTAAAACACACTCTGATCTAACATGTACGTGAGAGAGGGTTCTGGACCGACGTGAAGCTAAGCGAGCACAGTCACACCTGGCTCTCACCTCCCGCTGCTGCCTTTGTCATCCTCCTCCTCTTCGTTATCTGAAGCCAAGAAAGGAACTGCAGCCAAGTCCTCCTCCTCTGCACGGATGCGCCCCAGGAGGATGAGCCCGTGGATCTTACAGTCGATGCCTGAGCTCCTGCACTGCTTTATGGCAATTTCAATGTACCTGTGATACTAGATGAGAAATAACAAGCTACACTTTTTAGACTCAAGCACATGTGATACTATGGCTGGAGAGGCAGGACATCTGAGACGTAAAGCATGTAGAACGTCAGCCTCCTTACGTTCTAGAAATGCCAGCTGAGTGAGTAAAGCAAATATAACACATCCAAATACGGTTTGCCTTCAAAGGAAGGTATTAACTTATCAAATGTGTCTACTTGTGGTTCGGACTTGTATCAGTTTTCTTACTAAAGCTAAGCAGGATGAAAACCTTACTAAATGGCAAACCACTCTCTTTCAGAGTTCTCTTCAATCAAGATGTGTTACTTCACAAAGAGAATGTTAGGCAGTCACACAGCCTTCATAATTTTTAAAACACAACAGAATATTTGAATATACAGAAATTAGCGAAAAAAGTGCAAAGAACTCCATAAGCCATCACCCAATTCACAATTATCACCCTCTGATTATCACCAATCTTGTTTATGTATGTATTATCATTAGAACACTACAGGTATTATGTTGTTTCAAAACTTTAGCATGTACCACTGAGCTACAGGCTGTTAAAAAATATGTCCACATTATTATCATAGCTCAAACAATAATTCCTATGTCATCTAACATGCTACAGCAATCAAACTTCTCATTGTACTATAAACATTTCACTGCTGGATTATTGTTTAACTATTTAAACCAAAATAAAACAAGACCCAAAGCCCCTCTGCTGTGTCATCATTTGTTAAAGTCCATGTGCTGACTCTGCAAGTGTCCACACCCTGTACATGGCAAGCTGCGTTCCTATGGTGCCCTGACAATGTTCTTCTATCCTTATGTGACAGGTGAACAAGTGATGTGGCAGGAAGCCCACAATACTAACAATTTCTTTTCAGTGTCTACACTTCACCTGACCAAACCTCAATATCTACCTATTTCACAGGCTGAACAAACATTCATGGACAATGCAAAAGCCAAGGTCAGAATACGAAGAATGCTAGCCAGGCATGTTGATGCAGGCCTGTAACCCCAGTACTCAGAGGCTGAGGAAGGAAGATCTCCAGTTCCAGACAAGCTTAATAACTTAACAAGATCCCGTCTCAAATTTTTAAAAAAGGCTGAGAATGTGCCTCAGTGTGAAGGCCTTGTATTCAATGCTTAGAGACGAGAGACAGACGAGAGGAGAGGAGAGGAGAGGAGAGGGGGGGCGGGGGAGGGAGAGAAAAAGGAAAGAAAAAAGACCTAATCTTTTTTTTCCCCTTTAGCAAGAAAAAGGCAAGACAACTAAGAGTTAAATGGAGTGCAAAGTACAATGTCTGAATCAAGAGTCATAAAATCCAACTTCAAAAAGACATCTATGGGATAACCAGAAAATAACACTGATTGGATATTATATGACACTAAAGAATAACTGCTGGATTTAATAATGATACCTGAAGTCCTTGTTGAAATGAATAGTGAAGTAAGTGACACTGAAATAAAATCATTTCCGAGGAAAATAAACCAGGAGGGAGAAAATGAAGGGAGCACAACTGGAAAAATAGTGGTAAACGTCGCAGCTTGGGCTCTAAAAGGGTCCCGTATGTATTCCATCTTTGGTTATATGCTAAAAATTTCGTAACAAGCCAGACGCACAAGAAAGACTATTAAAAGAGTCTGGAGTTTTCTAGTCTTTCAGTTGGCTGGGGCAGGGGGTCATGAGTTTCCCATTTACTCACAATGTTTCATGTTTCTTACCTAAGTGATATACACAGTATTTTGCTCACAAGTTTTTTTTTTTGGTACCAGAAATTGAACTCACAACCTCGTGCTTGCCGGGCAGGTGCTGTACCACTGAGCTATATCCCCAGCCCATGATATACAATATTTTGCATTTCTCAAATATTACAGACTAAGGCTGGGTGTGGTGGCACATGCCTGTAATCCCAGCACTTGGAAGGCTGCGGCAGGAGGACTGCTGTGAGTTCAAGGAGTTCAAAGCCAGCCTGAACTGCCTTGCAAAACCCTGTCTAAAAAAGACCTACATAAATAAACAAATAAATAAATAAATAAAATTACAGACTAAATTGTTTTTGAATTGAAAATATTTTAGCTTAAACCTCTGCTAACAATCTCTGCTCATTTAATTAACTCTATACTTCCCGGTTTAGTTAAAACACAAAAGTACTTAAGAGTATAAGACACTCTACAAACTGCACTCAGTCACCTAGCAACAAGGTAACAGTAACGTGTACCACAATTCAGTACTATTTTTTTCTCAGATATACTCAATGCTGCTTGGCAAGCACAAGGCCCTGAGTTCAACGCCTAGTACCAAAAAAAAAGAAAGAATGAATTTTTCATTTTTATAATTTGTCAACGTACTCATAAACACTGCTAATTAAATATTAATCAACATGTCATAAAATGAATGGTAACTAGAGTAAACAATGTATTATATATTTCAAAATACTAGGAGAGGATTTTTAAATCTCACCAGAGAAATATTTGAAGTGATTACTATGTCAATTAGCCTGATTTCATTGTCCCACAAGGTATCACAAAATGAAATATCACAATGTACCTCATAAATATATACAATTATTATTTGCCAATTAAAAATAAAACATAAAATGAAACAAAGTATGGACCAAGAGAATGGAGTAACAGATTGATATTTAAGAAATATACATGCTGAGCAAGATGGCACGGGCCTGTGATCCCAACACAAGTTTGAGCCAAGCCTGAGTAATTCAGAGATACAGTGAGACCCTATCTAAATGTAAAGACCCTGAATTCAGATCCTTCTACCATGCGAGGAAGGGAGAAAGAATGGGAGAACAGGAGAAAAGAAGGAAGAAAGGAAGAAAGGGAGAGAGAGAGGGAGGGGGAGAGGGAGAGAGGGAAGGAGGGGAGGGGAGGGGGGAAGGAAAAAGGGGAGGGGGCATGCTATAATTTCAACTACTCGGGAGGCTGAGACAAAAAGACTGCAAGGCAGAGGGCAACCTTGGACAATTTACTGAGACCTTGTCTCTAAAAAATAAAGTATAAAAATGAAAGGGCTGTGGATGTATTTAGTGGTGGCACACCCCTGGGTTTAATCCGCAGTACGGTAAACAACAAATAAATAAACAGAGCTTTAAAAAAAATAGGGTGGACCTGGTGGCACATGCCTGTAATCCCAGCACTCAGGAGGCTGAGGCAGGAGGATCACTGCAAGTTCGAGACCAGCCTGGGCTACAAAGTGAGCTCAAGGCCAGCCTGAAATGCACAGTGAGACCCTGTCTGAAAAACACACCAAAAAATGGAATGGTAGTGCTGGAAGTGTAGCCTTGGTAGAGGGTTTTCCCAGCATTCTTAAGGCCCTAGATTACCACAAACAACAACAACAAAAAAGAATGACTGATGAACTGCACTGAACGGTTTTTTTGTTTTTTGTTTTTTGAGACAGGGTCTTGCTGTGTCGTCCAGGCTGGCATCAAGCTCATGGCAATCCTCCTGCCTCAGCCTCCCAAGTGCTGGGATTACAGGTGTGCACTACCAACCCCAGCTGCATTTAACAATTTAAAAATAAATCCCTCACCTACAATAAATTTTGGATGAATAAAACAATCAAATAATTGATAATTTTATGTACTATCATTGCCTCAATTAAACCAGTCCTACAAAACAAAAGCACAGATAATACAAAAAAAAAACTGAATTTGTTTTATTTTACCTACATTCAATGTATTAGAATAGTGTCTGTATTCTCTGTGTAAAGATTTGCTGAGGGTGTGAGGAAGAAAATCTCACTGATCTGCAGTGTTCACTGTATAAAAGAATCCTCTCAGGTTCTCTCAGAATTTTCAAGAGATACAATAAACTTGGATCCATCCTGACAGTTACCTTACTACCAACTGAAATACTGCTACCACATGCCAAGCTCAGCATCTGATGCCAAAGGGTGTGACAACAAAAAAACAATTTCAATGCCACAGATATGGTCAGAAAAAACATCGTAAACTAAGATATTTAAAAAGACAAAAAATGTGATGTGAATAGCAGCCTCAGTCCTGTGCTAGCCACATTTACTAATTCTGTTACCAAAGACTAACAGATTGCTCCGCAGCCTTTTGGCTAGATTAAGTGCAAAGAGAAACAAAAAGAACTCTGTTTTTCATCTCCTTTAGAAACTGCTCTGAAAAACAGCAAATCAAATTGTATAAAACAAACCGTTGAAACTCTAAAACAAATATTATTTAATGAAGAGGGGAAAATTGGGCTCAGTGCTAGTGCAGAAGCCATTTCCCTTGTCCTCTGAGAAGCACCCCAAAGGAGGACAACCACTGCACTCACCTCTGTGCAGTCATTCAGAAGGGGCACGGTGGTATCAGTGGGGTTAATGTTGATCGTCTTTAGTTCAATCAGGTTATTTAGGGAATTTCCACCTACAGAAAAAAAACAGCAATCAAACAAAGGCGTCTTATTAAAGGACAGAAAAGACCTCTTTTTCAGTAAATAAATTCAATTACCTGACACTACAACCAGGGATGGCATGTAGCTACTGTCTGCAGGATCTACTATCATTTTTAATCTATGAACCAGAACATCTGGGAAAATCTCCAAACGAATCCAATGCTTTAAAAAAGAAAATTCTCAGTTAGTAAAATCAGGCTATATTTCAGCTACTATAATAATATCACTGAAATTTGAATTTTTGTTTTTTGGGACAGATTCCCATTATATTGTGCAGGCTGGCCTCAAACTCAAAGCGTTCCTCCCACCCCAACCCCTGAGTACTGGGTTTACAGGTGTGCACCACCATGCCCAAAAATCTCCCTTTCTTTAAAATATAATAAGAGAAAATTTTGTATTACCCTGGCAGAAACCAGAATATTCCTCCCCATCATCACTCGTTACAGGAAAGTCTCACTCTAAACGCCAGAAATGACATAGTTATAGACTCCTTATCAAGGACAGCCCTGTCATCCCACGAAGAGTCAATGACAGAAAGCACCAGAGTAAAGATGAGAAAACGGCCTCTTCTCCAAGCCTGTGCGTGGGCCAGCGGAGGTGCACCCACACAGGCGAGCAGACGAGAGACAGCAAGGGAGGCTGTGTGAGAAAACCTCCACACCACAAGCAAAACAGGAATTTGTACATTTTATTCAGAAAAAGAAAACAAAAAGCCTACTACATCCTCTATCAACTGATCAGTCAGGTAAATATGTGTTATACTAATATACTGTTTAAAATCTCTTGACAACGATATTACTCTGTAATTTTGAACAATTTATGAAGTGCAACATAAAATGCGCACTGCTGGGCAGCATCAGTGAGATGTCAGCTGTGCAAACCCCGTGCTGAAAATCCGAACGGAGGTGCTCCTGAGCGCCTCACTCCACACTACCTTCCCCTGCGACCCTGAGGACTGCCAGCAAGGCTCGCTGCCGTCGATCAGACGGGAAGCCTGGTTCACCGAGGACGACACGTTCAGGCTCTTCACCATGCGCGACCAGCTGTCCAGCAACATTCCTGGCTGGCTGCTGTGGCACCGCTTCAGCTGTTTTCCAGAACGGCCACAAAATACTGCAGACTGTCCTGTTTCATGTGGTCAGAAAGAAAGTGAACACGGCTGAAGTGGGCAAGAACTTTCACGGCCAAGGTATCAAAAACACCACATCCTGACAATCTTCTTACTTTATAAAAGACGGGAAGTTCCTAATGAAAAGACGCTAATCACAAAAACCTCTTCAAAAAAGTCAGCACGATATTTTACACCAATTTATGCGAAGTTCACATAAGTTGCAGTTTATTCTACTAAACTCTCTCAGGCAAAAAGCAGAGTAGAGTATTTCCAAGTAAAAGGATGGTAATGAGGTGTGGGAAAAGCTCAGCAACAGGCCTTAAGAAAATATTCTGCTCACAAATGATCGTGGGGTTCTAGAGGTGTAGCTCTGTGATAGACTGCTCACCTAGCATGTAAAGGGTCTGGGCTTTATCCTAACATCACAGAAACTAACTCATAAATGCAGAAAGAAAAAGCAAATTTGTAAAATGCTTCCATATCCTGTAGTGGTAAGTTCAGAAATGGGCTGTTCTCGTTGAGGACAATTACACGAGCTAAACAAACATTCAAAAATGAATAAATCACCTTCAAAGTTTCTGAATCAATGAAATGGTAAAGAAGCACATGGCCAGAACCTAAACATCAGTAGAGATGAACGGAGGTGTCCTCACACGGCACTCGGATCCAAGGCCGCTCTGCCTGGATGGTACCTGTCAGTTTGCACACCGAGCCCCCGAAGGACAAACTGCACCCTTACTGCCCCAGGACAGGAACAGGACAGCACCTGGAGGCAGAGAGGCCAGGAGGGCTGGAGATGCCCACAGAGAACAGCCGTGCTTGAGAGCTCGACAGGAACTGTGAAAGAAGGGTGAGCTTGCAAGGCTGCAGGGTTTCGCTTGGCTTTTTCTTTTCTTTCTATTGTTTTTCTTTCTAAACAGACTGTGAGCGTGGAATCATCTCAACCACTGAAAGCTGACTGAAGTGAACTTAGATAGCTACTTACCCCAATACCTAACAGGAGAACCTTCCCTCCCCAGATCTCTGGAGAAAGAGAACATCAACTTCAATTTAATTCAAGAGATGATTTCAAAAACAAAATGTCCAGGACATAATGGTACGTAAGCAACAAGAAAAAAGAAATAAAAACTAGCAGAAATGAATAAAAACAACCCCAAACATTCTAGAACCTGGACTTAGAAGACACAGATTTTATGCTAAATATGTTCAAAAAGGCAAGGTAACATAGAACGTTTTAGTAGAGAACTGAAAAAAGACTAGAACGTCTAGAACTGACATATGTATAATTAGAGGTATGACTAGGGAGAGCTGAGGTGTATGTAGCTCATTGGTAGAGTGCTAGCCCAGCATGTGTGAGGCCCTAGAGGTAACAAAATATCTAGAATGAGGAACTGAAGAGTAACTGCTTAGAAAACATAAATAAAAACATAAAAGATTTGTCAGACAGAAATAAAATCAAACAAAGTGAAAAAGCACCCCCCCAAATCAAGAGAATAGGGCAGATGTACCATGTAAAAAAATACTAAATGATGAAGAGAATTTCCAAAACGGTTAAAAGATAGCAAGCCACAAAGTTATGAAGCCCTGCCAACTCCCAGAAAAGTAAACATGAAGAAATACTTCTCTATGCCCAGGTAAAACCTATGTAGGATGAAAGCCAGGCGCAGCAGCACGTACCAATAATCACAGCTACTCAGGAAGCTCAGGCAAGAGGATCGTAACGTCTGGGCTTGCCTAGCCAACTCAGGGAGACCCAGTCCCCAGAAAACAAAATACAAAGGGCTGTGGATATAGTTCAGTGGTACAGAGCCTGCTCAGCATGCACAAAGCACTGCGTTCAGAACTCAGTCCTGCAAAAAACTAAAGCACTCAGAGAACCACAGGAGGCTTTCTTTTATATATACACACAATATTTATAAGATCCAAGTCACAGGCTGGACCAGGTGACCACATGCAAGTTTCAAAAAATGTCAGATCGGTTGGTACCTACTCTGACAAGACTGGGCATGTTCAACATGATATGCCCATTGACAACTGGTACCTATTCTGAATGCAACACAAAAATCAGTAATAGAAAGATACTCTATGTATGAAAACTAAAGGCCAATGAATACAGGAAAAAAATCCTAACTGAATTTTTAAAATACTGTGAAACAAATGACAGTGAAACTACTCCTATATATCAGTACTGCAGGACTGAGCTTTAAACCTCATTTTCAAATAAAATTTGAATAGAAAAGATGACGGTGAAAAATTAATAACCTAACTCTCACTTCAAAAGAAAGATAAAATCTATCTCAACCTAAATCCCATGAGAACAGGAAAGGAATGGTAAAAATATGCGAGACCGAAAACCAAAGCCAAAAGTTGGTTTTCTGAAGATTAATTAACTGATAAACTAATTGCAGACTAATGGGGAAAAAAATATTCAAGATAAAGCTTGAAAAGGGAACAGCACTACAGATTCTACAAATGACACAGGTCTCCCAAGAAAATTACAAACTAGAAATAAAAGAAACTTTCTCAAGATGATAAAAATTATATATAAAAAACTCACAGTTAATATGATACTCAACTGTGAAAGACTGAAGCGTTTTCCCCTAATGAGGAAGACAAGAATGCCCACCTTTTCTACTTCTATCCAACAAAGTAAGAGATAATGTGGACAAAGCAAAAAAGGATAGGGGGATGGAACAGGGGAGCAGGAAAGGAAAATAAAGGCACTTAAACTGAAAAAGAAGAGCTAAGACTGTCTTTATTTACAAATGACATTAGCGTGTATGTAGAAAATTCAGAAGAATCCACACACAGAAGAACTGTTAGAGGAAATAAAGTCAGCCAAGTTGCTGCATACACACAAAACCCAATTTCTTTCTATACACTAGCAATACATGTACCAAAAAGAAAGTTAAGAAAACATTTCCATTAAAATAGCATGCAAAACAAATACTCAGAAATAATTTTAATCGAGAAAGTGTAAAAAGGCAGGCAAGGCAAGGGGGTAAAGAAGAGTGAAAATGCCAGGAGTATGGACGAATCCGCCACAATGAAATCCTCCAATCTGTACATCCAACGTACATGAATTCTAAAACGTGGGAAAAAACAAGGAGTAAGACTGTACACTGAAAATTACAATGTGTTACCGAAAGAAATTATCTGCTGTATCACTGAAAGCATAAACAAGACTTATGCAAATGGAAAGACATGCTTTATATTCGGATTGAAAGACTTAACATTGTTCAAATGATGCACTGCCCAAAGCACTGTGGGGAGTCAGTACAATTGCTATGAAAATCCCAGTGGCTTTTTTTCTAACGTAAGTGGGAAAATTCAGACCCAAATTCATTTGGAATTTCAAGGGACAACAAATGGCCAAAACAATCTTAAAAGAGAACAAATAAGAGGACTCACTGCTCAATTTCTAAATTTACTACAAAGCTATCACGATCGCTATATCATAATGGCGTGGTAGTTGGCATAAGGGGTAAACAAATAGTTCAAGTTAATAGAATTAAGAACTCAGAATGAACTCTCACATTTATGGCCAACTGACTTTCTGTGAGGGACTCAGTAAGACCTTTCAATGGGGTGCTGGGAACATTAGGTACACACATGCAAAAAAAAACAAGTCGGATGCGTTATACTTTAAAATTAACTCAAAATGAATCAAAGAGCTAAATTTAAGAACTAAAACTACAAAATTCTTAGAAAGAAACAGGCTAATCTTCATGACAACTGTTACTTCAACTGACAACAAAAACAAGATACCAAAATGTACAAGCAAAGTCATTACAATTTAGAACTTCTGTGTGACACAAGATCCTATCAAGAGTAAAATGATGACCCACAGAATGAGATAAAATATTTGTAAATACATATCTGATAAGGCTGTAATATCCATAATATGCAGAAAACACCTACAAGTCAACATCACAAACTTTTAAATGGGCAAAGAATTTGAAAAACTATCCCCCTCTTCCAAAAAAGGTATACAGATGGCCAAAAATAAAAAAAGTAAAGAGATTCAATATCATCTGTCATTAGGGAGAGTCACATCAAAATTCACAAGATACGGGCCGGGCATAGTGGTGCATGCCTGTAAACCCAGCACTCGGGAGGCTGAGGCAGGAGGATAGTTGCGAGTTCAAGACCAGCCTGGGCTACAAAGTGAGCTCAACACCAGCCTGAACTACATAGCAAGACGCTGTCTCAAAAAAACAAACAAACAAAAAACCAAAGAAAATTCACAAGATACTACTGTTCGCCCACTGCAGGATGGCCATGATCAAAAACTGTAAAATTATAGGTACTGGTGAGGAGGGTGAGAAATTGGAAGCCTTTTACATTGCTGGTGGAAATACAAAATGGGACAGTCACTATGGAAAATATTTTGGCAGTAACTCCAAAAATTAAAGAGTATCATAAGCTCCTGGAAAGTCCACTACTACGTACATACCCAGAAGTTTTGAAAACAAGGACTCACGTGGATACCTGAACACTGAGGCATACAGCAACATTATTTGTAATAGCCAAAGAGTGGCAGCAACCTGAATGTTCATTAACAGTTGAAAGGATAAACAAAACAAATCCCGTTACTCCAATGCCTCTGGCTAATTAAAACAAAAAAACAAAAAAACCCAGTTACCAGTGGGTAGGACTGTTCCTTGTGTCTAACTGTGCTTGCTCTGCAGTACTCAGTATATACTTATGAACCTAAAAGAACACATTCCAATACACTGTTCACAGTAATTATCTCACTAGTCATATTTGATGGATAACCATTCTGTCCTACCTGGTTCATTTATTCTGCCAAATGTATGCCTCGTGTTGTGTTTTTTGGTCTTGAAACACGTTTCACAAAAATCAAAGTCATCGCAGTTTCTGCATTTGAATCTGGATCCATTGATAGGAAACATTTGACAGCCATCACACCTATTTTTAAAACAGTCATTGAGTTGATTTAAAAAAGGTATTATTAATTAAACTTAATTCAAATAAAACCCTCCCTCCCAAAACAAATGTAGCAATCATAAAAATTAAAACTCACGTAACTCCAGGATGTACACTAGGCACCAACTCCATTTCTGACAACAATCCAGTCCAGTGAGATTGCTGGGGAAAGTCAACAATGATGTCTTTTCCATTGGCACTGAAAGCTAGGACAGAAAAACTACCTGAGACATCTTTATTGCCAATTTAAAATTAAAACTCACCTAGCCATGTAATATATCGGAATTCGTCGTATTTCAAAAATGGTATTTATCTTTTAGAGGTTTAAAGGTATATGCTAAGATACTTATAGATGAAATGAACTAGCTTCAAAATAATCAAAAGGGGATCATGAAGGAAGAGGCACATGAAAGCTCATCATACTATATTCTCTACTTTTGTATATATTTATCATTTTCCACCCAAAGGTCTATAATTACACCAACTAAAATAAATTTCTTTTCTTTTTTTGGTCTTTTTGAGACAGGGTCTTGCTACGCAGTTCAGGCTAGCCTTGAGCTCACTCTGCAGCCTAGGCTAGTCTCGAACTCACAACAATCCTCCTGCCTCAGCCTCCAAGTGCTCAGATTATAGACAAAGGCCACCACACCCAACTTAAACTCCATTTAGTACATTTGGTATGTTAGAAAATAAAAACCATATTACTAATGTCTCTTATCCTTTAACAAAAGTAAGGTGTGACTCAAAATACTAACTTAGAAACCACATTCTTTTCAAAATTTGCTTTGATCTGTAAATTTTTTAAAAAGTAAAATATCAAATAAGCCATTTGTTTTTGTATAAACAGAACTTTCAACAATGCCCCTCATCCACTTGGGAAGCACTACCACTGTGACATCGAAAGCATTTAGTGATAAAACAATAAGCATATTTATTTCTCATGCAACTGCTAAAATAGACATATCTGTCAGAGTGTGCCATATTTCAGGAAATTTCTATACCACATTAAATATAACCTGAGGAGAATTTTTGTTTCTAGATCCTAAGGCCCATAGTTGGTACATTTCCATTTCTTAAATCTAGTCCTAAATTTTTATTGAGTATGAAAAACAGAAACACAGTCCCTAACAGCAGGGAGGTGGTCTCACACATTGGTCCACTGAAGACCAAATGACAGGGCACATTAACAGAACTCCAACATCAGACAAGGCCATCCTGTGACTGATGGATCAAGGCTAAAACAAAGCCCTCCTTAACCCTGTATGATCAAAGTCAACTCTAATTCAAATAGCAAATATAATCACAAGTTCTTCTCTCCTGGCTAACATGAATGACTACTTTTGTACCGATCTTAATTTTAAGATCGGTACAAAATGTAAGTTTAGCATTACCCCTAATTTCCTCAAACTCTCTGCCAAATACTCAACACACTCTTCATGAGCTCTCACTGACATCCTTCAGGGAGACACCCAGGCCCTGGGCATGTGTCTTCCCACATTGCAATGAACTAAAACATCTGACTTTGTTCAACTGAGACATACTGTACTGATAGCCAAAAACCACTTCCTTCACACTCGGATTTTTTTTTACCTTTAAATTATGGGAGAATAAGAACTCTGAGGTAATGAAAAGCTAACATTTGGAACTTTGTTCCCTAGGTAATATTACCTTTCACAATTCCCACACTTTGATGAGTCACAGATCCCCACTTGTATTTTGGCGTGGTAACGGAGGCTTTGACCCGTACTTTATCACCGATTTTGATGTGAGAAGAAGAACTTGGTGGAGGATAGCCTAGAGAGTTCAGCAATAAACGCAATATAATTAGCATTCATTTCTGGGAACTCTGTCTCAAAGAAAAAACACAAAAGCATTTAATAAAGACAGTGCTCACCTATGAGTTCCACGTGAATGTACCTAACCCAGTAGGTGCCCCCTTTCTGCTGCCAATCACACTGCACATTGAGGTCATGCAGCCCATCTCTATCCAGCTTGATGACTTTGCCCACATCACCTTCACATACTTCTTCATATGTGCGACAGCATCTAACCATCATTCCCACCTAAAATTAAAATGAAAGTCCAGTCCAGTGTATCTAAATAGAATGAACCATTTTAAGTAGTAGTAATCTCTAAGATTCTGCTTAGTACCTGGAATGTAGTCTAAATATTAGTTAGACTAAATGGAACCAGAAAACTGGCTAGCTTTACATCTGGGTATGAAGTATAAAAGATGAGCCTGGATCAACTTGTGCCACAAAGGGAGCTGTTAAAGAATACCAGGCTCGCTCAAAAGCCGGCTCTGTCAAAAGGAAACACAGTCCTCAAGAATGTATCGAGTCCTAAAGAAAATGCATTCATCACCATAATAATCGCCGTTATAAGCACTGGAGCACCAATACATCATTCTGAAAACTGGTAAGTCCTCCTTGCAAAAAAATAAAGCAAGCATTTATTCTGCCTTTCCTGTAAAAACTATTATAAAATGTAACCAAAGCTGACAAGAAAAGTTTTCCCTGCACAGAAAAGAACTTAAGCTAATAAATTAAAAAAGGATGACAAAGTTAGAAAATTACTATCATGTAGTAACGGGGTTTAGTAAGTGTCTAAACCCCATCACTAAACCCCAGTGATGGGGTTTAGACAATGCACCAATGAGCATCCAGTGAGCTACAAGATGCAACAGTTAATGGAGAACCTGATCGTGGAAGGAGCAAGCTGGCAAGATCTAACTGATCCCACACTGCATGCCATCAACACAAGGCAGGATGGAGCACAGTGCGTCTAAGAAGTATTCCTGCCTAGGGCTCAGCCTGAGTTATCTTCTAACACTCTTACTTTAAACATTAGAGACAAAGGAAGATGCTAGCCAATACCACAAGGGAGCCGTCACAAAATCCAGAATACAAGACATTTCAAGAACACCGCTTTATCCATGAATAAATACATGGACTCAGGAGGCTGAGGCAGGAGGATCACCATGAGTTCGAGGCCAGCCTGGGCTATACAACTAGTTGAAGCAGGCTGAACTACAAAGTGTCTCAAAACAACCAACCAACCAACCAACGGGAAGGACTAAAGGATGTCAAGGGGGTGTTATGAAATGAATGTTTGTGTTTTCCTGAAAAGTCATGTGTTGAAGCCCTACCCCTCCATGCAGCTACATTAGGAAATAGGGCTGTTAAGGAATTAATTCAGGCTAAATAGGATCAGAAGGATGGGATATCCAAAAAAAAAAAAGGACTAGTGTCCTTACAAGAAGATACCAAAGTTACCTGCTCGCTCCTACTCCCCTTCCCCATCCTATGTGTGGACACAGGGAAAAGAAGGCCAGAAAGAAGTTCCTAAGCAGAAAACCCCTACGCAGGCACCTTGGTCTCAGATTTCCAGCCTCCAGAACTGTGATGAAGGAATGTCTGTGTTAAAGCCACCCGCTCTATGGTGCTGATAGAGTAGCCCAAGGTAGGACAAAGGGAAACTATTCTAGCCTAAAAGAGTTTTAAGAGACACACAACCAGGCCAGGGATATAGCTCAGTGGCACAAGTCCATGCCTGGCAAGTGCAAGGTCCTGAGTTCAATTCCCAATACCAAAAAAAAAAAACCACAGAGAGACACATGACCTAAAGAACAGGGGTACGATCTTGTTTATATGTGAATAACTAAACATAAAGAGCCATTTTTTGAGAAAATGAGAGAAACATGAGCAAGCAGTGGATATGAGATGATACTAAGGAATTATTTTGTGCACCTAATACTTTTTTTGGTTTTTCTCCAGTACCGGGAACCGAACTCACGACCTTGCGTTTGCCAGGCAGGCACTTTTGCCGCTGAGCTAAATCCCCAGCACTAAGGAATTATTTTGTTAGGTAACTTTGGTTAAAGAGCAACATCACCGTGTTAAAATCCTTCATCAGGATATACTGATATATTTACAGGTAAAATGAGGTACTTCTTAAGTTTGCTCAAATACACTAAAACAAAAGAATAAGGATATGAAAAAGAACGATTTAAGGTGGATAACGGAATATACAAAATACTACAAGTTAGATGGCAACGGGATTGTAAAAAAATATAAGAAAAACACGCGAAACTGAAATGTCACAATGGGGATGAGCAACATCACCTCTACACCAACTCCGCTGTGGACGGGGCCACCTTTGCTCTCCAGCTCAGGAACCCCTGCCCACTGCCCACTACTCCGTCTGCTAGCCACATGCACGGCTCTCTCGGAGGGCCCGAGCTGTGCTTCACACCACACCTGCCCACACAGCCCCCAACCGCCACCCTGAGCGCACGCTGACTCTGACCCCTTTACTCTACCCACTCCTCCAACAGTGTGCATTCCCCTCTGACAGATGCCAGACGTGGTGGGGTATGTCTGACTGTCTGCTGGCTCCCCGAGATCAGAAGCCTCTGTCCACTGAAGCTCAGCATATAGGAGAGGCTCAAGTTACTACTCACTTAATGAAGTAACAAGCCAGGGCCCAGCCTAAGATGACTCACCTGGATGTTCTCTCTGACATACACAGCATAATCATCATTACTCAAGAAATCAGCTCGTTTTTTGTAAGTCTGGCTCTCCGTCACAACAGCACCAGTAGACTACAAGACAAATACATTAGAAAAAGAAGAAAATGAGAATAGAAAAACCTAGTTTAAAGAAAAAAAGTCTGAAATTTGTAAAGCATAAATACTATATATGCTCTATAAAAGTCATCATTTTAAAAATACTAAAACCAATAAATAGTAAGCAGAAATGAAATCTCAAAAGCTGTAAGTATAGGAAAATTTCAAGGCATTTCCAAATGAATCCTATGAAACAATTTACTCAGGTGAGAAATCAGTGTCAGAAAACACGACTTTTTAATGAAATACTTCTCATGACTACACAATACCAGTAGATGTTTGAACAAGGGTCTGTTTTAAAGAAATCACAATATAGAAAACCCAATGAGCACTTTAATACCAAAACAGACAACCTTGTTCTGTGCCCAGCAGAACTGTGAGAGAGCCCTCTGGACAGTCCACAGGGGATACAGCTGGTTCTCCCAAGTAACAGAGCGAAGTGACACACACAGTATGTGGACCCCTGGATGGGCAGGGCACGCGCAGGTACTGACCAGAGAATAGGCTGCATCCTCCATGCTTTCCACCACCTCCTCATCCGAATACTCATCAGACACGGTATCTGCATCCGAGAGCTCTGTGATCTGGACATCGGAGTGGTCCAGCAGCCAGCCTACCAAGGCCTCCACACCTAAACACAAACACACACAGGCCACCATGAAGACCAACAGTGCTAAACTGTGAACCCATAAGCAAACGAGCACCAAAAAGGAGAATGCAATACCAGGCAAGCTCGACGCATTCCCAGAAGCACCAGTGAGGGACTTCAGAGCAAACTCAATGTTCCTGCGAGGAAAGCCCATTTCCATGAGCTGCACTACAATCGGCAGAGCAGGAGCCGGCGAGTGCTTGCGCCTCTTCGCCCTGGCTGGGCGGGTATGCTGCACAGAGATGGGCGTCGTGGCCTCGCTGGAGCTACAGTCCTCGAAGCCTGGGCTTGCTGGGTGAGTGGACTCCACAGCCAAGCACTGACACACGGCCAAAGCAGCAGCCTGGGCAGACAAGAAGTGTGTGGAGGTGTGTACCAGCACCCTCACTTAACTTACACACTAACCAAGTGTGAAAGACCAGTGTCACTAAGAACAGCAGTACAGAAGTACAGGAAGCCCAGATTTACAAGGGTACATTTTAAATGAATTGATAAAACGTCAGGAAACACCAATGCAAAGTTTCCCAGTTTAATGTAGAAAAAAATTTGGTCATCGAATAATTCTCCTGCCTCCTTCATCACACAGGGCCTGGAGAAAGACCCCCATGGATATATGAGCATGTAACCCATGCTGAACCCAGTTAATTGTTCAAAAAATTTACACAGGTCCAAAATAATGTTACCCTTAGCCTTCTCATTCTTTATCTAGGAAGATGTTCTGCTGCCTAGGCACAAGAACAGCTGATGCTAAGTAGCCATAATTATTATTTGGCATTATCATTTAAAATTTAAAATATACTTTTAAGAAAACACACATCTAGGAAAAAAGTCATTCACAATTTAGTACACTGGGTAAATCATCAAGGTTATGTGACTGTACCTCAAGTTCCTGTTTATCAAATATTGCCTTTACAGGAGATGGCTGGGTGGCTGAAGCCAGTAACTGCTGTAGGAGAATCATAGGGGGCTGTGGTCCTTCTGGAGACATGTCCCCAAGCTCAGGGGATATAGCTGCTCCATCATCTGAATTTAGAAACAGAACAGGTACATTCTATTTCCAACAGCAATACTTCATTATTATTAAAGAGAATGCACTGAATATTTTTAACCAGATCTAATTACTGTTTTAATTTCCACTTCTCAAATGACCAATGATGTTGAACGTTTTTTCATACATTTATTTGCCATTTGTATTTCTTCATCTGAAAAGTGTGCATTCATCTCAGATGCCCATTTTTGATTGGGTCATTGAATTTTGGGGTCTTCTGATTTTTGTGTAAATGGTCATACTCCCAAAACTGTTATACAGATTCAATGCAATCCCAACTAATTATTGTTTAATTAGGTGATACACAACTAAAATCTTCAGGTTCAGACATCAAACAAAAAGTAGGCTCTACACATTTTCCATTCCCTGTTTTCTGACCTCTGTGCTTCATCTGCTTATCCGTCACTTAAGGCCAGCAAAAGCTATTTCCCACGTTCCTACTCCTGGTCTAATTCTTCTACCTTCTCCTTCTTGCTAACTCTTGGCTTCAAGAACTCCTGCTACAGTCACATCCCATACTGCTATTTCTAGCTCTGACTTCTGCTAAAACCTGTACAGATCACTGTGTAACCCTAATTCTCAATGTGCCACTTGGTCAGAGTGATGCCTGAATTTTGTGCGTGGCTCTGCATGAGGTCTCTAAGACTGTGTTTGCCATAATCCCATTGACAGCCACTGGCCCAAGGACAAACACGCAGGATTCACAGTACTTTTCCTGCATTTGTTTGTTCTGTTTGGTGACAACTTCACCTAACCATTTACACCAGAGGGACTGGAAATCTTCCTCAAGAAGCAGTTAGAAGGGGCTGGGGATTTAGCTCAGCGGCAAAAGCACCTGCCTGGCAAGCGCAAGGTCGTGAGTTCGGTTCCTGGTACCGGAGAAAAACCAAAAAAAAAAAAAAAAGAAGCAGTTAGAAAATAATTCAGGCTTATGGGCCACATGGTCTCCATCGTAACTACTCATTTCTGCCATAACTATTCATCTCTGCCATTGTAGAGCAAAGGCAGCCAGAGACAAAGTATAAACCATGGCCGGGCCTGTTTTCTTATACACTTTTTTCAAAGGGCAGGTGCTGCTGTCACTTGCCCAACCCTGCTGTAGACACTCCATCGGGGCGCACGCTCTGCTCAAAGCATGGAAGAGGACCTGGCTCATCTGTCCCATTACTGTTCACAGGCCATCAGGCAATCACAGAAAAACCAACCCAATGCCCAGGTTCTGCTCCCTAATCCCTGGAGAGGCCAATTATTTTCAAAGTTCTTTAACATCTCCACCACTTAATGAATCTGCACTTCCAATCAATTTCTCTCACACTCAGCAGGTTTAAAAATATTTTCATAATACCTTCTCCTTCTAAGACCAGAAAGAAGCAGGCTCACATTCCACCTTCAGCAGACTTCCTAATCTCCTTTAAACACGTCACACTCACTGCTCTCCACACAACTCCAGCTAGAACATCGGTGTTTTTGCCGTCTTGCTGGTTTCGCACCGTTACTATCAGGCTGCTCCATTACAGTGTCTACTGAAAATTCTCTCCGCTTTTCATGCCTCCCCGGAAAACACCTTGCCACCTGACACAAGAGCAGTCTCCCTTTCCCTATCTCACATTTCAAATGCTCCTGTGCTCACCAGTAATTTAACCACCCAACTACCAACACTTGTCACACGCTCTCCCACCGCAACTGTCAGCAGCCTCAAGCCTCACCTGCTCCGAAAGGACAGCAGCTGACCTCTTCCACTCTAGCCCCACTGTTCATCAACAAGCCCCGAGCTGAAGCAAAGCAGCTGCTGCATATTCTCCAAAGACTCGCTGTCTCTATTCACGCCCCGAGTCCTCCACAGAGACTCGCTGTCTCCCAGAACCTGTCTGCTGCACCCTCAAAAGGCCACCTGCCCTCATCCCCAGTGGTCTCTGCCACTGGAATGCCTACGGCGCTGCACTCACACATCCCGCAGCACACGGCCCCACACAGTGCACTGCGCCGTCTGCAGCCATTCTCCTTCCCATTCCAACCCTACAGCGATGATCACAACCAAGGACTACTTCCCCTTAACGCTCAGCAAAATGTCACTCATTGCTGTTTTAAGACATTAGGATCAATGATCAAAACATTTTTCATGGCATTTTTTTCTATGAAGAGATACAAGCTCATTTTAGAACACTGAATATAGAAATACATAAAGAAAATAAAAATCAACCTCAACTCCAGCACTCAAATGTTAAACAGGTGAATCTAGGCTATATCTACAAATACATAGCATGGGGCTGTGGATCTAGCTCAGAAGCACAAGTGCCTACCTAGCAAGTGCAAGGTCCTGAGTTTAATTCCCAGCACCAAAATAAAAAAAACAAACCACAGACAGAGCACTATAGTTTTAGTTGTTTATTTACTCACTGTTTTCATGTTTCCACAGCACTAAACATAGCACATGCATCATCATTTTGAATGGCATCTTGGTATACCACTGCATGGACACCCTACATAACAGTCTTATTGTCTCCAGTTTTTCAATACCAAAAAAGAAGCCATGATGGGGACTGATAAACACTCTATCTTCATCCTTTTTCATGTAACAAATTCCTTCAAGATGACTGGCTCAGGGTACATCAACCTTTAAGGCCCACCCAAAATACACACCGAGACCATTACAAAAAAAGGAAAAAAGTACCACCCCCCAACAACCTGTCTGATGAGACAACTGCATTCATGGCTGCTGAGAGCAGGTGGTCAGGTTATTTACCTTTCTTATATAAGCTGTATCTCCCCTCTTACCTTTTAAGAACTGTTTGTTCAAATCCTTTGCCTATTTTTCTGTCAGAGTAGCTGCCTTTCTTATAAATCTGTAAGAGCTTTCTTTAAAAAGATACCTGTATGGGGGCTGGGGATATAGCTCTGCAGCACAGCACCTGCCTGGCAAGCACAAGGTCCTGAGTTTGATTCCTGGTACCAAAAAAAAAAAAAATACCTGTATGAACAGTTCCAGTCTCCTGAACAGCTGGCTGAGACAAGATCTGCCTCAGTTTATCTTGGTGGGAAAGCAGTGCCCACCCTGCTTTCAGTATGTACAGCTTTAACTGCTGGCTCCGCAGTAGATCCAGGTCTACCTGTCCTGTGGAATACAAGAATCCAGTAAGAGCCACACACTCTCCCTGGGCTCCTCTCACCAGCTGCGCCAGCTCTCAGATGCAGCGATAAACCATGTCCTGCTCCTTCCAGGGAAACATCTTCTAACTCTGTGGTCTTCCTCCTTCCTTTCAACAAACTGAAGTGAGGGTCAGAACCACATTTTAGCCATGGCTAGCTTTAGCACCTATTTCATTTCTAATTGCAGAAATTTTAACTGATAATTAGGTCACAAAATACTTCCAATTTTTCTTGTAAGATTTCCTCTGAAAAAATTCTGTCAGACTCAGCCAGCCTTGTAACTGATGAAGACCCCAGTTAGCTGAGAGCAGACCAAGAAAGCCACCAGAGTACAGGCCTGAACTGCAGGTGTGGCAGGAGTATCCTCAAGCAGGGTATGGCAGAGATCTAAAAGACAGCAAGGGAACCCGAGGTGAGGAACAGTAGGGACCCTGGGCACTGAGCCTGACCAACTAGCAGACAGGTTTGTTCACTATCACAGGAATGGGAGGTTACTGCAGAAGGTGGGCTGAATTTTAGACAGGCTATGATCACATGCATGGGCCCTCCAGTCCGGTATGCAAATTCTAGATACAGGTAAAGGTTGTTATAAAAAATGGTAGAGCCGCAGTAAGACGTTAGGGAAGAAACGGGAGAAAACTCCAGAGTGGGCAGAATGAATCAGAAGTTCAGGTAAAACCACAAGGATTTCCAGTGTAAAGAATAAACAGGGAAAGCATCTCTGAAGACTACTCATGTGCAGTCAGGCGTGGTGGTGAACATCTCTAATCCCAGCACTTGGGAGGCTGAAGCAGGAGGATCATTATGAATTCGAGGGCAACCTGTGCTTCATTGTGAGTTCAAAGCCAGCCTGAACTACATAGTACAATGCTGTCTTACCAAAAAAAAAAAGAAAGGGAAAGAAAAAAGACAAAAAAAAGAATACTCAGGTACTAGGAAAGGAAAATCACAGGAGCAGTACTAGAGACCCAAAGGAAGAGTTTAAGTAAGCATGGTCAAAGTCTTGCTTAGCCCACTGTGCACACAAAGGAAGGCAGAACCAATACAAAGTCCCATGGAGCTAGCACCAAACAGGCCGTGAACAAAATTCCAAAAGGGTGGCTGAGTCACAAGGCCACGAGCTGGAGGGTAAACAGAGGAAGGGAACAGACTCCTCGTCTAAAAGCCTGCTCAGAACAAGTGCTGGCACTGAGAAAAGGGGTGAGCGCTGAGTTCTTCACATGAGGTTCCAAACACAAAGTCGAAGACTGACTCACAAACACTCTAATCGCCATACACAGCTTACGTTCCAACTCAATTCAACAAACTGTACGTCCATGTGAATCCCAAGATATCAGCAGTTGTAAGAGCTCACTCTTAGACGTGCTATGTCACTGCTTTTCACTGATGAAAAGCAAACACTGCCCAAGCAATGCTAGGTTAAGACTGCAACTCTTTCACCAAGAAGCATCACGCACTGACCTGTGAAAGCCTGCTTAGGGGATTTCTTTATTTTGTGCTTTTCCAGTTTGCTTCCGGCAAGGTTCACCAACTGAGCCCAGACAGACAGCATGGGCTCTGTGAAGGGCAGGTTGGTCACGCTGAAGGCCACAGCAGGGAGCTGGAGAGAGGACACAGAAACTGTCACAGTGTGACCAAGGAGATTAAAACACGAAACAGTCTGAGTCCTAACTCTGAAATACCACAATACTCCATCACTTCATATCTAGAACAATTTTAAAATATGACGTTAATGGGAAGACAATATATATATATAAAACTATCACCTCTATCAACTTTTTCTTTACTAATTAGTCAACAATAATTACATCAGCATGATAGTTTCTGTCTCTTAGATATGTGCTATACATTTCAAATGTTCTGTAACATACATTCCTATAATAACCCACAACAGTATTTTACAGAAAGGTACAGTGAAACTGCCTCTGGGTTACACCAAAATAACATGTATCACTCATCTTCCCTATGCTTCCCTAACTCACAGTAACTGCTAAGTCTTGTCACTAACACGTAAAGAATCACTTTAAGGTTTTAAAACTGAGCTTTTAATAAAAAGTGTATTTAATAACTTCATGTTTAAAAATAATTAAAACTGGCTTATAGAGTACTAATGTCCTCAGATCTTTGGGGCTAAAGAACAACATGTGAACCACTGCTCGCCCCTGTGAGACCAGCCGGCTTCTCCCAAAGCACAGCTAACACAGGCAGAAGGAAGTGGTGCTCCTGAAGGTAGATGAGAAGCGCAACTCCCTTCGGGTTCTAACGTCAGCAGCCAGCTCTAGTACCACGTGTCATTACTCAGTCCACCTACTGGTTTCAGCTGGCTCAGTGGGCAAACACGGCACGTGCGCATGTCCGAGAACTGCACGGTGATTCTGCCCTTGGGAGTGATGCGAGTCACGGTGCCCTCTCCAAACTCATCGTGCATGACCTGACCCCCAAGGCGCAGGCGACCGTCGATGCCTCCAATCACAGCCAGGACTGCCATGAGGCCCCCCACTTCAGGACTCTCAGAGTCAGGAAAGTAGTCTTC
Organism: Chinchilla lanigera; assembly: GCF_000276665.1. Classification (NCBI taxonomy): domain Eukaryota; kingdom Metazoa; phylum Chordata; class Mammalia; order Rodentia; family Chinchillidae; genus Chinchilla; species Chinchilla lanigera. Next base: position 1,393,087 of record NW_004955533.1, on the reverse strand, counting down.
TAACTGGGCCTAGTGCAGATGTCAAACAACAAGTTTAACAAGGGATGCCAACAGAGCAGCCCCTCTTACAAATTTACAACAAAATGTAACTCTTGTAATTTCTTTAGGAGACAGACTCACACTAAGTTACCCAAACTGGCCCCGTATTCCTGGGCTCAGGTGATCCTCCTAACTCAGTCTCCCAAGTAGCTGACATTACAGGTATGTGCTACCACATTAATTTTCATAAAAATTTCTTCAATGATTCTTTCCATTAAAAAGATTTTACACGTCTTTAAATAAAAGGCAGTGTTTAGATAGATAATTTAAAAGTAAAATTCACATTCGACAAATAATAACCAAGCTTGATGGGTGTGGTGATGTATACCTGCAATCCCAGCACTCGAGAGGCTGAGGCATGAGGACTGCAAGCCCAGATTGGGCAACTCAAGTGAGATGCTGTCTCAAAATAAAAAATACAAAAGGTCTGAGGATGTAGCTTAGTGCGAGGGCAAAGGCCTTGGATTCAATCCCCAGTACCACCCCCAAAACAAACGACCAAGTTCATTCCAAACTGTGGAACGCACCCCTTCCGAGAGCTTCCCCACAGAGCTGTGGGCGATGGAACGGAGCTGGGAGTTGATGTACTTGTTGATGAGTCCGTTCCACTGAGTCAGAGAGTGCAGGGTGCGCAGCAGCGCCACCACCTCCTCCGCCAGCGTGCTGCTGTGTGTGGCAGTGAGAGAGGCCTGCGGTCGAGCCCTCCGCCTCCTCAGCGCTGACTCTGGGGACGAAGGGGAGAAGTTGCACTGTGTGCTGCCTGCCACCGGGAGCCGCAGTGAGAAGAAAGCCACCCACCTCTGAGTAATGGGGTATCAGTAGGGCAAGTGGTGAGCAAACTGCCCAAGAAGCCAGCCAGCTTCTCCACAAGGCACTTCATGTCCCTCGCCCTTTCCGTCTTATCCCACGATGGAAGGACAGCCTGCAGTAGGTGCACGGCTAAAATCTGGTCAGAGAGAATTAAGTGAGATGTTTTACAGAAAGTCATTATCTGACAGATTAAAGCTTTACAGATTTTTCTTTCACTTTTGCCTCTATAATACAATTAATCAGTGAAATTGATATTTAATCAATTAATGATAAGGATCATCATTTTTAAAAGCTACATTATAAACGCATGTATTTAATTTAAACATAGTTCTTTTAACTCTTCTGAAGACTATTATACTACCACCTTGGTGACACAAAGGAGAACACATGCAGAATTTAATCACTTAGGAGAAAGAGTTACAACCAATCAAGAACTTCACCCACTTCTCTCAGAAGAGCTGCTTCATGTGACTTCTTGCTGTTTCCTATGCCCACTACTGAATAAAGGCAATAAAGGTGCTTGTTTCCCAGGCTGGGAGTGCTGCTATGCAGGTGCCTGAGTGGACCAGGTCTTGCCTGGCCTCACATTACCTGTCTCTGCAGTGATGCTGCAGTAAAAGGCGCATGCCCTTCCACAACCTTCATGAGCAGTGCGATCCACTGCGGGGAGCTGAGAGCCCCGCACACCTGCGGGGTGAGTGCGATGCTCCGCACGAATCCCAGCGTGCACCAGCTGCGGTGCTGCTCCCTGCACACCAGTCTGCTGGGAGAAGCTGCCAGGAGAAAGATAAACCTGGTTGGCACCAAGCCTCTAAAAGTAATAGTGTGCACATAATTCTTATTTTTCATTAAACTACTACTTCTCAGATTTATTACAATGGGACATATATGTGGGAAAGGAGTGGGAGATGGCTTTTAATCTCGCTCAAGAAACAATTCACAGCATCTTTAAGCCTCTGAAGTACATGCAGTAGCTCAGACTCCATTAATGTCTTTCAGCTACTTGTGGTTTATAGGCAACACAAAAAATGACCCATAATTCTAATAGCATTAATTGGTAACATGCACCTACTTTTGGTTTTTTTTTTTTCGTACTGGGAATTGAACTCAGGACCTTGCCCCTGCCAGGCAGGAGCTGTGTGACTGAGCTAAACCGCCAGCCCCCTACTTTATTTTTTAAATCTTATGTGCTTTAAATATCCTCATGATCTCAATTATGTTTAATCTGCACTGTAAATTTCTAGCCCATGTTTGAGAAGTCTGCACTAACACAGCATGTGTGAGGTTATTGCTAGGTGTGCACAAAGTGACTCTGGCAGGACTGGGACCACATCTGTCCCTGGCTCACTAATGCTCACTCAGGCTGCACACCCTTTCAACTATTCCCCAGAGTAAGAGGCCTGGCCTCAAAGCTAGAGCTCCGCCAGGTAGCTGCCCACAGCCTTCCTCTTGCCACATGGGTGGAGCTTGCCTGTCCCACTTCCCAGCCAGCCCTCCCACACTCCAGCCTCACCGCTCCAACGTAAGACACAACTCACTAACAGTCCCTCGGCACACCCACCCAGACTAACTCACAGTTACCAAGACACACGCAGGGCACTCATACACCCTCTCTCCCAGCCACACATACCTACCGAAGCTCACATACACTCACACAATTATTCAGACTAACCCACAAACACTGATGCAGTTACACAATCCACCTTCACTCAAACCCATTCATACACACAAGCTCACTTTCTCACTTCACTCATAACTGTATCACACGCAGCTTCCTTCTTGCTCAGTGACACACTCAAAATGCTGACATCCCCGCTCATACACTTTCACGGGAGCACAAACATTAACCACCTGTGTTATCACACTGATACACACACATACTTCATACACACTCAGACACTACACCCTCACATACACTAACCCTGATACATGCTCATTTCTTCATGCTTAGTCTCACATCCACACAGTAACACAAACACCCTCACCCATTCCTGCATATCAAAATCTCACACCCTCACACTCTCAAACTACTGTCACACCCTCACCATCACACGTAACTGACACACTGACACAGGTGCTGGCGTACTCACACACACTGTAATCTAACAGTTCAAGCAACACATTTACAGAAGTGTGGACATTCACATGCAGCCACTCACGTGTATACCCGCACAATCACACTGATGCACATTCTCCTACTTCCCACAAACTCACCCACTTTTCACCCACATTCTCCCACACAGCGTTAATATACATGCTCACACAATCACACACATTGAACGCATTTGCTCACACTTACAGATGTTCACACTTTCCATCAGAGTCACCAAGCACTCTCACACGCACACCCTCAGATACATACGCATATGAACTCCACTGCTCCAATTCATATTCCCCATACCTACATCAAAAACCACTCAAATACTTAAGGGATTAAAATGTGTACTTCTCAAAATTGACGTTCACTCAATCTCAAGAGTACCACCTTACTTGGACCCTAAGATGTCATTAAGAACTAAGTGCTATCATTTTGGATTAGGATGAACCCAAAATCCAATGAGTCTCCGTAAGATAGGAAAAGACAAAGAAACACGGAGGAGGAGGCCATGTGAAGACAGAGGAAAGACTAGTGATGCAACCACAGCCAAGAAAGCCTGGAGCCACTGGAAGCTGCACAGTGCAAGTGAAGATCCTGGCTGCAGCCTATGGAAAGAGCACAGCCCTGATGGCCACTTGACTTGAGACTTCTGGTGTCCAGAATTCTAAGAGAATGAATTTGTTGTTTGAACCTGGTGTTATGGACTGAACGTGTCCTTGCAAAATTTGTATGCTGAAGCACTGATCCTGATACTTGAGGATGTGACCCTGCTTGGAAACAGGGTCACTGCAGATATAGTTAGTTTGGATGAGGTTAACTAGTATTCTTATAAAAAGTAAATAGCAGCTGGGTACAGTGGCACAAGCCTATAATCCTAGCACTCTGTAAGGCCGAGGCAGGAGGATCCCAAGTTCAAGGTCAGCCTAGGCAACTTAGTGAGTTAGCAAGACTGTCTCAAAATAATAATAGAATTTAAAAGGTTTTTTAAAAGGGGGCTGGGATACAGCCCAGTGCAAAGGCCTTGAGTTCAATCCCCAGTACTACCAAAAAAAAGCAAATTTGGACAGAGTGGACACCCTATGAACATGAAACCAGATATTAGGGAAATACACTGCAAGCCGAGGAATGTCGAAGATCACCAGCAAACCACCAGACACTAGGGGAGAGGCCTGGGATAGTTTGGAGGCCGCAGAGGAACCAGCCCTGCTGAGACTCTCCGTTGCTTGCTACCTGGTGCACAGAACTGTTACAGCAGCCACAGCAACTTAATATCCACACTTATACTCACATCCACACTTGCCCACCTAAACACAAACTTGGTAAATTCACAGCCCCACTACTGACACTCTGGGCCCACAACTGTTCATTCATACATGTCTTGTCCGTTGTTCCGCTTTCCACTAACATTCGCAGCAGTCCACACAGAGTCTTGATGGCCTCGCTCTGCATGATTTCAGCATGGACTCCCACAGAGAGACATAGAGTCTGCAGTAAGTTAATAGTGCTAGTCAGCATCATTGCCGTGGGGTGAATGTTCTTTTCAATTTGTTCAGCTTCTGAAAAAGATAACTGAAATAAGAAACTGTACACCCAATACAATTGGAAGGTGGCCTTGCACATGACTTAAGGGATTTAATACCACATTCTTATTTTAAAGACTTCAATTTTTACAGAGCTTTAGGTTTATAGCAAAATTAAGTACAAGCACAGAGATTCTGCATCCTTCTTTTTCACTCTGGAAAGGGAAGATCTTAACTAGTAAAAACAGAACTAAGGATGCGCTGGTCATTTCCCTGTCTTTAAGATACCAGAGCTCCCCAAGTTGTCCAAAGCAGTCCAAATTCCTAGACTCAAATGGCTCTCCCAGGAGCTGTGCATGGCTGCCCTGGTCATTTCTATTCCCATCTGGCTCAAAAGAAAATGAGATTTTGAAAAAGCAATTTTTAAAAAAATGACCTAAGCCTATACTTTGAAAGCACTGAAATGATTCCAACGTTTTGTTTCTTTTGAACTTACAACTGGCCATGGTGACGCACGCTTGAAATTAGAGCACTTTGGGAAGCCTAGGCAGAAGGACTGCAAGTTCAAGGCCAGCCTCAGCTACTTAATGAAACCTTATCTCAAAATAAAAATAATAATAATAATAATAATAATAATCCGGAGCTATAGCTCAATGTGAAGGCCCTGAGTTCAATCCCCAATACAAAAAAAAAGGCAACTTATGAGATGTCAAGCTGATTCTAAGGAGTTGGCTCTGTTATGGATAAGGGTAAACTACCTATATCTGTGGGGCAGGGAGACCATCTGCTTCCATGTCCAGCATAAGTGTCTGCAGAACAAGGAGACCACCTTTCTGCCACTTGCCCACCACTGCCCAAGGGGCCAACTCCCCAGGAACAAAAGCTTCCAGGCAAAGAGCCAGGCCTGCTTCGTAAGCAGGCAGCAGAAGGGGCCGGTCCTGAACACATGCTGGCGGTCGGCATTGATAGGACAGCCAGACCCCACTGCTGGAGACCGTGTGCTTCATTCCTAATGGTCCCCAGGACAAGCATCTCAAGTCACACTATGGGGTCCACAGCCTCTCCCACCCTCCACACTACCACTCCCTCCTGAGCGCCTCTGCAGGTTTCATCTGCTCAGTGGAAGAGCAGTCTTAAACCCTGCTGGCACTCAGTAACACCTGACAGAGAGCCCCGCAAGGCAGCTCTGGCCTCTCGAATGCGCTGAGGCCAGCAGTGTGAGGCTTCATCCACATACTCACTACACTGTGGGCTCTTTCACACACATCTAAAGCACATCGTGAACCCTCCTCTCACAACTCTGGCTTTCCTTAGACCAGGCCAAATTTTCTGGGTCCACCCCCTAATTCTCCCTTGTTTCCTGGGGGCTACCTGCACATTATACGAAGCATACTGAAGGGGGAGATAAAGGAAAGCTTGCAGACTTCAGAGCTGGTGGAGGGGGAGGCAGAGCGCCCTGCAGCCCGAGGCAACGCTGAACCCACCCGCTATGACTGGCTCCCTCAGGCAGGGGCTCAGCACCAACCACACAAACCCCTAGTGAGGCAGTGCTTCTGTCTTCCCAGTCTGCTCCCAAAGGCAGAGCAGGAAGGTTGAAGAGTAAATTCACCAAGTCAGTTCAGTGGGGCTGAAGGTCCCCAGAGTCACTGTGCACCTGCACTGGAATCAGGCCAGAGAGCACACCCAAATCCAAGGCGCTGCCTGCAAGTGACACCTGACCAGAGGAAACTGCGCGCCAGCCTGCCGAGAACTGGGTGCCTCACTCACCAGAGTCATCCTCTGTGTCTGAGTCTTCTGCCAAAGGCTGCGCAGAAGCTGGCAGCTCTGCCAGCTTGAGGTCATACTTTCCTTCTTTGCCCATCCTGTATGAGTTGGTGCTGCCCGTGTCCCACTGGACCCTGATCCACCCGTCCTCTCCGAGCTCACCAATCACTCGGCCTAAGCCTGGAGGAGGCCCATCCTGCAAAAACCAAAAGGAAGACCAGTGGAGACGGGGTGTCCTACCCAGGCTCCCGTGATCCAGCCACCAGGGACGTGCGCACCGACGCTGCCAGTGGCTGCCCTCTCTGGGAAGAGCCCACATCACTGTACACAGACGTCACAGTCACAGATGGGCCCAAACCTATGTGTAAAACGTAAGGTTCTGATCATTCTAAGCCAATGTCCTGCGGTAACACACTCATGCTCTTCTACCCGGCAACTGGGAGGAAGCGCCCTCTCAATCAGGGCGATCTCTGAGCAAATGCAGAGACAGGCTTTCCAGCATGGTCCTGACAGGTTTTTCCTTGACCCCTTCAGTCCCTGTGGACTGCACAAGAGTGAAAACCTGAAACAAGTTCCAGCACTTCCATATTCCCCTTTCCATGTCTCCCACTTGGCCCCAGAGGACACTGCAGCTCCCATCCTGAAGGCAGGAAGCTGTTTATACGCTGCTGCTACCTGTCCTCAAACACCCTCATTCCCCTCATCACTGTGACAAACGCCCTGCTGAGCAGTGACACAACCACAACAAGGAGAACACTGCCCTAACTGAGCTGCACCGTGTAAGTGGGACCTCTGTCTGGAGGCAAGTGACAGATTTGCAAGCAACCCCGCTCCCCAGCACAGCCTACACTGCTGCCCTCAGGGCACTTTGTGGCACGTGGCCATCAGCTCGCAGAGGTGGCGTGTGGGCGGTCTGCCTCAACGCTCTCGCAATGCCAGCACTCGGAGGGGAGATCCCCTCTCTTGCTCACTCCCACTCCAGTTCCAGCTTCACAGCACAGAGCCACAGGCCACTCCTCAACCCGACTCCACGTGAGGGCGCCTGGAGTAGACTCTGCTTCTCACCAGCTGCTCATGAATCTACAACTCAATCATCTACTGGCCACACAGGTCCTGAGTGAGAGTAGTTAACATGCCGGTGTTCCCCGATGTCATATAAATCAAGACGTGCAGAAGTGAGCAGTGTGTGGCTAATGTACTAAATCAAACCTCTGAGTACCTGATCACCCCATTTCCAGTCCACCCCTCTCATGACCCTCGTTCCAATCTTCATCATGGCAGCCAGCTCCGGCCCCGAAACAGGGAGCTGTACAGGAGCAGTTTCCTTCCTCGTTTCCTCCAAAACTGTCGCAGAGGCTCCTCGGGCAGACGCGTTCATATCTTCCTCTACACTGTCACTGCTAGGACCTGTCCAAGCACCAAAAACAACAGCTGAGCCGGTGAGCAGCCACAGTGCCCTACGTTTAACACGTACACACAAACCAGTGAGTACTTACCAATCCACACAATGAGTGCTGTGGAAAATTTGCTGTTTATATGTAAGATTTTAGAAAGGCAACAGGGAGGACAAAATATATAAATACATTCAGAAAAAGAAAAAGATACAAAAATTCCCAGAAAAGATATTTTACTCTACTTTTTGGAATTACAGCTCTCAAATGAGCAAGATAATTTTAAGTTAGAAAGATAGCCGGGCATATAACTCAGCAGCACAAGCACCTGCTTGGCAAGCGCAAGGTACTGAGTTCGATTCCTAGCACCCAAAGGAAAAAAAAAACTTTAGAAAGATACCCATCACATCTTCTGTAATAGCAAAACAAAGACAACCATCTAAATGTGTAACAATGGAAAATTAAAAGACTTTTATTTTGCATAGGAAACAGACCACAGAGCAAGCCTGAGACACAGTCTGCCCACCTGCTGCACGATTAGCTCTCTCTGTCTCTGGGAAGGAGGATCTCAGGAAGGCTCCTTACTCCCCAGGTGATGAGCAGAGCTCCCTATGCTAAACTGTTTGCACAGTGTGGTCCAGACTGAAACCTGGTTTCCTCTGAGGGCTTGAACCTGGGACGTGCCAGGTAGGGCACGGCTTGTACTCAGCCCCAGTGAAAACCACAGCACCAACCACGGGTGTGCGTCCCCGAGCAGCGCTTCTCAAGTGTCACCACACCGCAGCAGTGGGAATGGCGTGCGTCCTGTGTGACTCCAACTGGGAGTGGCTCGGCAGCTCGGACCCGCTTTCCTCTGGACTTTATCTGCTGCCATTTGGTTAATCAGCTGTAGCCCTCGGGGTAACTATATGCTGTCTATGAGCCTTCCTGGAAGATCACCACACCTACCAGGCTGCAGAAACCTCAGAGACAGGAGCAGAAGGGGAAGATTCTCCAGAATGACCCCAAACAAACACTGTAAAAGCACTGCTTAGTACCTGAAGGAGGGGCAGGGCAGGACCTTCGGCGCTTGGGTGGCTACAGAGTTCCTCACAGTATGAATGGAACTGAGCTGCTGTCGGCTCAAAATAAAATCTATCAATGGATTTGAAATCGTAAAATCTAACCCGGGAGACAGTTTACGGGATACCCTGGCTACTTTTGGCCTCAGTGACAAAACTAAGGGGGACAAAGTGTAATCCTCTCTTACTCGCTTTTTGTTGTTGTTATTTATTCATTTGCTCCTCTAGGTAGAAAGAAAAAGAGAATAGACAGTTCTCAAAGCGGGCTTTAATAGGCCAAAAATGTAAAAAAGTTTACGTTTTCTCTTCAAGACAGACTAAAAAATGTTTAATCAATTTCCAGAGCTGGAGCAAAACTTTAGGAAGGAAACAGACTTTTCTGTACATTGGCCACTGCCTTGGCCTAGGGCCCCCAGGATGGAATAGGAGTTGTAGTCCAACTAGACTCTCATAGATGGACCACTAACCCCATACATAGTGACTATACTAATCGAGGCCTGGACACATCTGTAAGAAGAGGGATTTTTTTCAAGATAGTTTATCTGGCTATACACATAAAGTCAGCATAAAGTGTCACATGCTTATGGTCTCCGAAGTGATAGATCATTCTAATAAGGGGAAGTTGAAAATATAGACTTATCTTTATGAAGGACAATTGCCTTGCTTTCTGCATCCTGTGAGATAGCTGCCATTTAAACTCAAGAGTTAGTTGGCCACAAGTCACTAACTTGTTATCAAATTACAACAAATTAATGATTTGCACTATGACTCTTACTTATAGGAGCCTTTGCAAAAAAGGCAGACAACATAAAGACAGGCAATTTCTAGAATACACATTTTTGTCATTTTTTTAAAGTAATTCCTAGTTGCTAATGAGGCCTTAAGAAACTGGATGTATGACTCTTAAAAGCTGACTGTCCTCCAGCCTGATGCAGTTTTGAAGGGTCAATGTGGATTCTATGATTTTACAAAAGCTAGAGAAAACCTTGCTTTTTTAGGGGAACATGGACCACTGAACCTGCAGTATCTCTGACTTTCAGCCAAAAAACAACAATGTAAGCCAATGAAATCTAACAAACACATGAAACACTCCAGCCAAAAAGACAGAATAAACATTCTCAAATAAACAGACCACATTAGATCACAAACAAGACAATATGAAGAATAAAATCATAAAAGTTACTTTCTCCAACCAAACTGAGATCATTAGATGTAACAAGGAAAACCAGAAAATTCACAACTACATAGCAATTAAACCAAACACACTTAAACTACCAGGGGGTCAAGAGAAAAATAAGGGATATTAGAAAATACTTTAAGATGTATGAAAACACAGTATCTCAACACTTACATATTGCAGCAAACAAAGTGCCATAAGAAATATTTATACTTATGAAAGCATGCTCTAAACTAGTAACACTACGCCTATGGAAACAAAAACAAAAACAGCACACCCAAAGGTAGTAAAAAGAAAGAAAAAGTGAAGATTAGATCAGAGATAAATGAAATACAGAACAGAAAAATAGAAGCAAGAAGAGTAGAAGCTGGTTTTTAAAAACAAAATCGACAAAGCTTGACATACACTAAGAAAAAAAAGATGTAAATAACTAAAATCAGAATTTTAAGTAGGGAAATTACTATCAACATAAATATAAAAAAGGATATAAAAGAATATTACAAGCAAATACATGACAACAAATGAGATTATCTAAGGATAAAACCTTAGAAGCACACAAATTACCTGTACAAGAAACAGAAAACCTAAATATACCTATAACAAGAGATGAAATCAGTAATCAAGAAGCTCTTGGAAGAAATGCTGAGGACCACATGACTCAACAGGTGAACTTAAAGAATTAACAGCAATCTTCAAACCCTTACAAAAACAGATCATTAGAAACACCTAATTAATTGTGAGGCCACTGTTGTTCTGATAACCATAAAAATGTAAGTTAATACTATCAAGGTGGCAATATTCCTCAAAGCAATCTATAGTTCAATATAAGCCTCAGCAAAATCACCAAGGTGGAAAAGCCAGTCCTGACATTCATATAGAATGAAAGTGATCCAAAATAGCCAAAATAATACTAAGGAAGAAAAACCAAAGTTGGAAGACTTAACATTTCTCATTTTTGTACTACAAAGGTACAATGTTCAAATCAGTGTGGTACTGATATAATGATACATACATAGAACAGAAGGAAATTGAGAATCCAGAAACAGGTATCAATGAACAACTGAATACCAAGATTTTGGACAAAAGAACAGTCTTTTCCACAAATGGTACTGAAAACAATTGGGTAACAAAAAGAAAAAATGTGAGACACTCTTACCTCACAATGTGTAAAGTATATTTATCTAAAAATAGACCAAAGATCTGAATATAAGATCTAAAACCATAAAGGAAACAGAGGATGATGTCTTGGTTACTTTTCTCTCATTCTGAGACAAAATATCTGACACCTAAAATTAAGGAAGGAAAGGTTTATTTAGCTCACAGCTTGTGGAGGTTTCAGTCCATACTTGGTTGGCTCCAAGGCAAAGTGGCTCATGGCAGAGGGCAGCAGTTCATGGCGGTGAAAAACAGCAAAAGGAGCAACAGCAAAAGGGAGGAGTGGCGGAAAGCAGCCTGTCTCTCCCTTACATGCAAACTACCTGCCCCAGGGGGAGTATAGCACTCACACCCATACTCCCAGCACTGGACTATGGATCAATCAAAAATCTAGAATAGAAGCCCGCCCGATGACTGCATGAGGATTTGGGGAGAAATGCAGACATAACCCATAACAGACGATTTTCATCCATCTTTGACTTGCTAATGGTATCTTGAATATGACGCCAAAAGTACAATTAACAAAAGGGAAAATTGAATTTCATCTAAAAACATCAGCATCAAAGGAAAATACAACCCCTGGAACAAGGAGAAGTATCTTCAATTCATACAACTGCTGAAGGTCTACAGATCTCAAAGGTCTAACACACAGGACATTTTTGAAAGAATTTGAGGATTTTTCTTTCAGTGTTTGGTATATACATGACACATTTAATGGTATTTCTATACCTAAACAAAAAGACAACAAACAACCCGATTCAAACATGGGCAAAAGAACATTTCAAAAAAAGACAGACAAACGGACAAGTATATCTAAAAAGCTTCAATGTCACTCACCATCAGTGAAATGAATATTTAAAACCACAAGATACTACTTTACATCCACTAGATGACCTTAATCCCAAAAACAGTAAATGAGAAGCCAGAACCCTTGTCCACAGATGGTGAGAAAACAGCACTAAGTTGAAGTCTGATAATTTCTCAACAAGTTGAACATAGTACATATTATCACACAACTACCCTGCAATTCTCCTTCTAGGTATAGAATCAAAAGAACTGGAAAAAAAAAAAAAAAAACAATTTTCTATATACAAATATTCCTAGCAACTGAAAGGTAACAAGCAATCCAGGTATCCATCAACAGAAAAACAAAAGACTGTACTTCAAACAACACAGCTATAAAAAGAAATGAAGTACCAAGATATGGTGAAAGCAGACACAAAAGGTCACAATCTGCGATTTGATAATTATATGATTCTAGATAAAATTCCCAGAAAATGCAAATCCATAAACAGAAAAAGCAGATTTGTGGTTGACAGGGACCAGGGGTAGGGGAAATCAAAAGTGATTGTTAAATGGGTACAAAGTTTGTATTTGGGGTGATGAAATAGTTTTAGAACTAAACGGTGACGGTTGCATAAAACTGTGAATATACTTACTAATACCCCTGAATTGTAAACCAGAAACAGTCTATAAGGTAGCTTTTATGTTATTTGTATTTTATCAACAAAACCTTTTTGTTTTTGGAAAGAGAAATCAAGGCAAAGTCATGACACTGTCATACAAGACCCAAAATCAGTGCGACCTACCGATCAGCCGCAGAGTGGTCTGCGTGAGGGCCAGCGTGCCAGAGTTGAGCAGAAGGTCCAAGTTGTTTGCACCATGCTGCAAGGTGAGCATGCTGAGCATCACCAGGAGAAAGCGAGCTTGTGGGATGGTCCCCAGGCTGGGTCCGGACGAGTTCTCATTGGTAATAGTTTGCAGGGGAACAGGCTGAATACCTAAGAAGCATTGGCATCCACACTTCAATTTCACATTTCTTGTTCATAGATACAAGAATATACCTGACATAGAAGGCACTGGAGTTTGGGATTTTGTTCTTGTTTGGTTTTTAGCCTCTACTTTTCAGTGGGTTTCAACAGGCTGTGGACGTAGGATAGCCCTGTCTTGCTTTCCAATGGTCTTACCACTTGCCCTTCACAAAGAGCTACCTTCTCTGTCTGTGGGACCTCCTTCCTCTTCCAATGTAAGTTACATTTCACTTTTCTACCACAAACACAATGCCATTATTACTCTGTAGACGCTCAAATCATCCAGGAAATAAATCGTTTGTTTGTAGTACTGTGGACTGAGGCCAGAGCTGAACTACATCTCTACCCCTTTTTTATTTTGATACAGGGGCACCTAAACTGCTCAGGCTAGGTTGGAATTTGCAATCCGCCTAACTCAGCCTCCCAGGATGCTGGGATTAGAAGCATGCGTCTCAACATCCAACCTTTTTTTTTTTTAATTTTGAGGAAGGGTCTCATTTAGATGTCCAGGCTAGGCTCCAGTTTATGGTCCTCCAACCTCAGCCTTCCCAGAGTGCTGGTATATACCTCCATGCCCAGCCTTATTGAAAATTATTTTGAGGCAGGGCCTGTGTCATTAAGTCACCCAGGCTGGGCTCAAAAATCCTCCTGCCTCAGCATCCCAAAGTGCTGGCATTAGAGGCATGCACCACCATACCAGGCTGGAAATAAGTATTAATACAGGACACATACACCTTAGAGTATTATGGTATCAGTGATACACATAAAAATATAAAAATGTAAGGTTTTATATTGAAGTAGTTCAAGACTGTGTCTTCTGCCAATTTTTGAAAGTTCCATTCAGAACAAGAGAAGGCTAAAAGCAGTTTAGATTATCAATATAATGTGTAAGTTTTCAAAAGCAAAAACTGGCATTTCTGAGATTCTACAACATATAATGAAGGCCAAACAGGGCTGGGGATTTAGCTCAGTGGCACAGCGCCTGCCTGGCAAGCGCAAGGTCGTGAGTTCAATTCCCAGTACCAGAAAAAAAAAACCATGAAGGCCAAACTATGAAACAACGCTGATGCACTGGAACACGTTTAACCATCAGTATTTTTTTAACTCACCGAGCTCTTTAAATTTGGCATTTGCATCCATCAGGACATTTCGCATATTCTGAACAGCCCAGGCACACAGCTTTCCAAAAGTCACTTCCAGCAGCATCCGATTAAAAGGTGGGATCAAGTCAACATCCTTCAGACAATCAGTAAGAGGAGCCCTTTCAAACAAAGACTAAGAGTTATACTTAGGACACCACAAGACTTTTTTTTTCTTTTGAGACAGATCTCACTATACTAGAAGGCCCAGGCAGGTCTCTAACTCCTGGGCACTAGTGGTTCCCCTACTTCAGCTTCCCAAGTAACCAGGTCTACAAGTACGCACCAACAAGCCCAGCTATCATTAATCTCACTTTAACAGAATAATGCCGTGCTCCACAGATTCCCATAATTATGAAAAAAAATTTATAAAATTTTACCCTATATCGATTCCCTCAGGAATAAGTCTTTGCCATCCACAAAACATAGCGTATTGCACTGACGGAAGTAAGAAATTTTTGGCTGCCAGTTTTAAAATTGTATCTATTCCTTCCAGACGAACCTCTGCTCTCTCCAACTGAAAAACATCAATGCATACAGTTCAGTGTTGTGTATGTTACACAACGTAGAGCATGTTCTCATTTGACTTTACCTGCTTTAGTAGGCATTTTCTCATTTTTTCTACATCCACTGGCTCTTCTTTAAGGGCAAATTCAGCAATCGCACTGTGGAGTGCAGACTGTGCATAAAGGCCCTGCACGTTGTGCTTCAACCACTTGTACTTGTGAACGCCTGTAACTGTACTCAACAGGGGCTGCCATTTATCCTAACAAAGAGAAACAATTTGCACCATTAGTTTACCCTAAGAACATGTAGTCTGATACAGTTACTTAAATATTAAATAATACCTAGAGATTTAAATTGATAGAATACTTTAAATTTGCTAATATATGGCTAAAAATTATATTACAAAATATGCTCGTAAGTGTATTCATAATCTCTACATTAACATACTTTGGAACAGACTGAGGTGGCACATCAAGCTACATTACCCTTCATAGGAACCGTCTCAGGGACCAGCAGTTACAGAGCAAAGGGTACCTTCAATGAATGAGCAGTGAGTAGATAATGATGCAACGAAGCACCAAAAATAAAAGCAGACACCTCTCCAGGTACTGCTCCAACCAGAAACCATCAACCAAGGTCAGTAAACATCACTGGGGATATACTTTTAATAAAAATCTACCACACTCACTACCCTACAAACACTTGGCACAAAGACACAACTGTCGTAGATGCCTTTGCTATGTGCTGTGTTTCTATTCCACCAATCTCACAATCACAAAAGATACATTACCTTGGGAGATTTGATTGTTATGGGTCTTTTGTCCACATTTATGGGACTATGAGGCAAAATACAAGCTTCTTCTAAATCGCTGTCTTCATTTCCAATTTTTTCTTCATCATCAGTAGATTCTGGCTTCTTAGGAACTAAGTTTAAAAACATCACTCATTATAAAAGTAATTTCAATGATTTTAATTAATTTAAAATTAGGAAATACTTAAAATTTTCAAAACCAAAAATTTCTTTACAAGAATGGTAGCTCTAAATTGTAAGATTAAATGTTCCAATATATATAAAAAAGGCAAACTTCCCTTTCCCCATTAATTTAGTGACATATACAGTATTACCTTTGTAGGATTAATATACTAGTGACCGAATGCTAACATATTCAACATCAAGGTGCATCATTATCTGGTCCCAGGAAAATAAGCAGGCCTCCTAGCTACGTGCAAATACTGCATGGAACTGCCCCACAGAGTGCACAACAACCAGCAGCTTCACTCTGGAATCACAGACTGGACCACACAGGGAAATACATACTTTAACTGTTTCCCAACCTTCGACATTTTTACCTCTGTTTCTCCTCCGTTCTCGAATTATTTTCTGAGCTATCCTCCTCCAACGGGGCAAAGAACTTAACAGCTTAAATTTAGACATTATAGAGAGATCATTGCAAACAGCAGGTCTCAGTTCGTTAAACAGGAACCTCAAACGTTCAATGACGGGAGCACAGACCTCCTTATAAGAACGACCTTGTTCTTGATGAGTCTACAAAGTTGAATAGGAAAAGACAAGTTAACAACAAATATTCTGGCAACTGTCCACATAAACTGTCCATATACTGCAGAAGAATTAAAATCTATTTACCTTAATGAGTGAGCACTTTGCTTGGTAGACAACTCTACAAACATCCACCACTGCTTTAGGCAATGTTCGGTGCTTTACTTGCTCAATACCAAGTGTACCTGCGTGAACTAAAGACAACGCCACATGACCTGTAAAAAACATTTAACAGAAGGGCGAGGAAGGAATGAATACGCACTGCACGTCAGCTGAAAGAGCTATGGTCACTGAAGTACATGGATACCAAGCTTCATACCTAAATCCTCATGCTTTAAGAGGCAGCATAAGAGCAAACGGCCAACTTCCTCCACTGGATGCTCAGGAGGGAAGGTGATGGGCGTGGTCAAGTGGCACTGCCTACAGTACCTCTCAATTTGACACAGAAAGTCCTGCAACAGAATGTCAGGAGGTAACTTCACAGCCGTCCAGGAATTCTCACAGATCCGAAAGCCCCGCAGCTTCTAACTCACTTATAATCAATACACTCCTAAAACCTCACTGGTATATCAAATAGAATCATCTTTTCACTTTCAAATATGCATGATCAAAACCTGTGCTATATTCAATATTCATCAAAGCATGACAATATCCCATGTCAAAGTCCAAAGACAGGGCCAGAGATACAGCTCAGGGGCACATCTGCCTGGCAAGTGCAAGGTCCTGAGTTTGATGCCCTGTAACGGAAAAAAAAAAAAGTCCTCAGATAATAGAATACTAGACTAGGAATGGGAGAAACCTGGCTTACCTTCACATTGTGGTCTTGAATGTTATTGTCAGCAATGGCTTGAAGAAATGCCTGGGAATGGTCACCCAAGGCCCGTCTGTGAGAGCAGAGTCGGGATTTGCTGGCAGGAGTGCCCCCAGGAGAGCTGCAGTGGTCCTCATCTTTCTCCTCATTATAGCTGTAGTGGATCTGGCTGGTCTGCAGGCCTCCAGAGAAAATGGACAACTGAAGCCACTCTAGAAAATGCGTAAGTAAACATTAAAGAGAAACTTGAGCACACACTTTAGAAATAAATACCCAAAAAAAGACAATGAACTAAGTACCCAATTTAGAAGGTGAAATTCGGCATCACTCATAGGAAAAAGTTGCATCTAATGTATTTACACAGGCTGTTTTATAATTCCTTCACCTACATGAGCACACGCAGCCCCTCTCAACTATCTGATCCACCTGAAGCACAGTATCAGGACTTAGAACGATGATTCCAGCCCCACATTCACTGCATACCTGTGCTCTGCATGAAGCTGCCTGGTTCCGGACACCATGTGCAATAGGATAGATGTGGTCTGCGTGTGCCCCTAGGGGTACCTATGTTGGGCGCTTAGTCCACAGGGTGGTGAGGTGCACAGGTAAAGGCAGTACTAAGAGGCACAGCCCAGTGAGAAGGAACTGACAGAGTTCTCACAGGACCCTGCTTGGTTCCTGAGAGAGCAAGCTGTTATAAAAGCCACAGCCAGACCCTAAATCTCTCTCTGCTTTCTTGTCTCACTCATGTGCTCTGCCATGATGGCATTCACCGCAAAGCAAAGCAGGCTGTTCATATTTTCCATGTGCAAAACTGTGCATGAAATAAGCCTCTTTTCTTTATAAGTTAGTCAGCCTAAGGAATTGTGTCATGATAACAAAAATCAAAAGGATCATCCATGGGAAGACTGCATATTCTCACAGGGAAAACAGCACTCAATTTCAACCATGAGAATATAGTCTACAGAGCACCACGGAGGTCACAGAGCCACGGCAGGAAGACGCCACTGTGACGAGGACCCACCACAGAAAGACACCAAGATGCTACGCAAGTGACAAGGGAACAGTATGCCTGAAGAGTCTCTGCAGAGAACCTCCTTGGGTAGGCTGCATATTCCTACTGTTTATGAAGTAACAAGCATGAAAGAATTTCTAACAAGAAACACACAATCTTTAAAAAGGAAAGACCCTAAGAGATGGAGACCCAACAAGACTAGAAAGGAGATCTACATATAGCACAAGATACAGGATCAGGTAGATCTGACATCAGAATGCCTTCTAAAGCTGGGTGTGGGATGCATACCTGTAATCTAGTCAGGAGGCTGAGGCAGAGGGGAGCACCCCTAGGGCAATCCCCAGTACTGGGACTGGCGGGGAGGAGTGGGGCCCAGTGACAGAACACTTGCCTAACATACATGAAGTCTTAGATTCAATGTCCAGAACCACCAAAAAAAAGAAAGAATATGCCAGCCTCCAGGGAAAACAGGAATATTAAGGGAAATGCACACAAAAATAATTGTGGTACACATCAGCAACAATTTCTATTAATGCTTATGTCACCAAAGCATTGCTCCAAACTAATCAAATCTGGGAAGCACTCCGTGTCTTTTACTAGACATTTTAATGTAGAGCACTCAGGAGCTTCTCAACATGGCTCATGTTCATTTTTCTAAAAAACGAATCTGATCACAGCCTTCCTGGATCTCTACAGAACACAGAAGCACCTGATCTCCCAAAGACAAGCTTTTGACTCCCCAGTGCGGCAGCCCCATCTACCAGGCCCACAGCATTTCGCCCCACCCTGGAGCCTCCCACTCCCTCTCCCTCATTTGAGAAAAGCTCATCCTCCAAGATATTACAGAAGAAAGTAAGCAGCACAGTGCAGCACCTGCTTCTGAGGCTCTTCTGCACCAAGGGCAAGCAAACACGGAGCCCATCCTCACCCACAGCCTTGTCCAGCAGCCACCCTGAAAGGAGCTAGAGACCCATCCTTCTCAGCAGCGGCCTTCACACCTTGTGTTCCTGCGCAGGATGCCCCATACCAGTTCCAACACTGCCTTTTCTGCCAAGCTGTCCTCCCCCAGGGCCACCTCTAGATGCCCTCACCCTCGTCATCTATCACCCTTTTTCCTTTTGTCTTTTTGAGACAGGGTCTCACTATGCAGTTCATGCCGGCCCTGAGCTCACTTTGTAGCTCAGGACGGCCTCAAACTTGTAATAATCCTCCTGCCTCAGCCTCCCAAGTGCTGGGATTACAGGTGTGTGCCACCACGCCCAGCTTATCACCCACATCTTCATCTGCTTCACCTGCTGCTTCATCATCACATAAGCAGCCAAGATGGTAGCCTGTCTTATCTGCCCATGCACCCTGCATAAGCAACTGATTGCTCAGTCAGTGCCTGCTGGGTGGACAGACGCACAGACAGATGAGAAATGCAGAAGTATTTAAAATAAAGCTAAACTCATCTTATGGGATACAGAGAAACTTCATTATTAACATGGTTATAAGGGCTGCCATCCAAAATGTGCCTAACCTGAGTCTGGTAAAAACATAGACCTCAGAAAGCCATTACTGAAAGAACAGCCAATCTGAGCCGGGCGTGGTGGCGCACGCCTGTAATCCCAGCACTCGGGAGGCTGAGGCAGGAGGACTGTTGAGAGTTCGAGGCCAGCCTAGGCTACAAAGTGAGCTCAAGGCCAGCCTGAACTGCATAGCGAAACCTTGTCTCGAAAATACCAAAAAAAAGAACAGCCCATCCACATTTTATGTGACTTCTGGGCACACAGAGAAACAACACACATCCAAGACCCATCTGCCCGAGGACAGGGTATGAGACCACAGACAGGCATTCCTGTACACTATAGCTTCCTCTGCAGCCAAGCAGCATGAGAGAAGGGAGAGCCACTCCGAGCCATTTCAAATCACCTGAGTCTCACTGTCCTTTTTTATTTATTTATTCATTTATTTATTTATTTCATCAACAACTATGCCGGTTCTACTTCCTCTCCTACTCTTAAGGACACTTGTGGCTCAACCAAAATGAAGTGACGTGCTAATCAGTCAGCAGAAAACAAGTTTTCCTTACTGGCACATTCAATCTCGACCGGAGATAGCGGTGTGCTCACGGCTAAATAGGACGCATGGAGTCCAAGCAGCAGGCCCAGATTCCTCTCTGTGTCTACCAGAGGCGAGGACAGACTTCCCAGATCTGGTATGGTAACAACTTCCTGGTCAGGCTGGAAAATCAAGTTTATCATCAGTCTGAGAAAAGGTTCATCAAAAACATAACACTTAAAAAAAAAAAAAAAGTATACACTTAAGATGCAGTACTGCCCTGATCAGGACAAGTGAGTGTTCTGGACACCCCGTTCCTACATCCTGTAATGAGTTTATACCACTGCCAAAGGAGCGGATAATACTACATAAACCCTACAAGCCCTAGAAAGTGGGCAGTGGAGATGCAGCACAAACACCGAAGAGTAGATAATGACTTAGCTACAATATTCCTTAGGGAATTAAACAGTTTCCAAAATAATTATCCATAATGTTTCAGAAAATACAATGAATTACATACATAAAAAAGTGACAATATAAAATATGACAAGTATTGCTGTAGATTAGTGAACTATGACCACATACACCAAGAAATTAATTCTAAGAAAATCTAAAAAAAAAAAACTACGAGTTTTAAATAATCTTACTTTTCTAGTCACACCAGACAATTTACAAAGTTGATTTTTCTCTTGATAAAATGTCTTAAATACTACACGATGCATTTAGTAGATTTTATTACCTCTGAGTACCTGCAAAGTCAACCCAAAGACATAAACCCAGTGCTCGTGAAAATGTATGAAGGACGTATTTTTACATAAGAACTACGCTTCAATACAGTTCTTCCCCACAACTGCACACTCAATGTGTAAGCTACTCTAAGTTTCTATAAGCTTACAGTAAAACTATAAAGACCAAAATTTAACCTCTTTTCACATACAGATTTTTTGCATACTGGTAACTTTTTTCAATTTCAAAACCAGTACATCATAAATCTTAACATGAACATATAATCTGATTTATCTAACATACATTTTTACCACTTAATCCCCCCAAAGGCCCAGATGAGTACTTTACAGTAAAAATCTTCTCTCACAAACACGGAGAAGACCTCCCATGACCCATCCATGTCATCCCACAAGTATACAGCCTCACCTCTAAGTACTGGCCAACACAAAAGGCATGCATGGATTCCCGGGTGTCTTCAAACTGCAAAGCTGCTTCTAAAGCAACCACTGGGTCTTCCCCTGCAAACTGAGCTAAAATAAAAGTGAGAACACAGCATGACTTCAGTCACTGTGCCCAGACAGGCACAGCTCACGTGGCACATAAGAAGTCAGTCAGGCAGCTGACCTCAAAAGTGAGGGTTACCAGAGTACAACGACCTCCCGCCCTCTCTCAGGCTTGCCTGGACCAACTCAGAACTTGGAACCAGTTTCAACCAAGTTTTTAATGGGAAAAAAAATACACAGTGATGAGAAATTCTTTAACTGTGCCTGAATTTGTTAAGACAGAAACCAAAATCAGAGATACATGAAAATATGGGCTGGGGATTTAACTCAGCAGCACAGTGCCTGCCTGGCAAGCACAAGGTCGTGAGTTCGATTCCTGGTACCGGGGAAAAAAAAAAGGAGCAAGACCATGAAAATATGTAGGGGCTAGAGCAGAACTAAGAGATCATTCATAATCTTAGCCTTACAAGCTTAAAAATAACATGCAGCTGGGCATGGTGGTGCACACCTATAATTCCAGCACTGCAGAGGCTGAGGCAGGAGGATCACCAGAGTTTGAGCCAAGCTTAGTCTACATTGTCAGTTTAAGGCCAGTCTAAAATATACAACAAGACCCTGTCTTAAAACAAACAAAAAATAATATATACCTGAACTTTTAACCATGAACTAAAAAGTATGGCCTACCTAGAATGCTATTTCCTGTTAAGGACTGTGTCTGGAAATCCTTTATGTCATACACTTTGCCATCAATCACGGTCCAGAAGCCTCCATCTTTATTGTGGTTCTCCAAATCAGCTTTGCGTATAAGTGTCACTTCCTCATTATTTCTACAACTTTGACCTGTAAAAAATGACTCTGTATATACAGAAAACAAAAATCAATCAACTGATCAAATGAAAAGAACAAATTGCGTGAAACAGATAAATCAGAATCACAATGGGAGAATAATGCCTCTTTCTGTAACACTTAGAACTTCTATTACAGTGTTCTAATGGCACAGACAGACATACTGAACAGTGAAGCTGAATAAAAAACACAAAAATACATACGTATTTTGTGAAATGATCTTTGACAAAGAAGTCAAGACAACGCAATGGAGGAAGAATAATCTTTTTACAAATAATGCTGGGAAAACTAAATAGCCACATGGGAAAGAAAAATGAAGTTAGACCCTCATCTTAAACGGTACACAAACACTAGACCAAGATGAAAACCTAAGAGCTGAAACTATGAAACTCTTACGAGAAAACAGGGAAATGTGACAATAATGAATTTGGAAATGATTTCTTAGATATGATATTAAAACCAAGAGCAATCATAGAAGAAAATTAGGTAAGCTGGACTTTATCAAAATCGAATACTTTTGTACGCTGAAGGACATTACCAAGGGTAACAAAATATTTGCAAATGATGTATGTACTTAATGCCATCCACCTTCAAGATTAAGGACCCAGAAAAGTAATTTCCAGGGACCTCTGATTATCAGCAAGTTCAAGGCCATCCTGGACTACACAGTGAGACCTTGTGTCAATAAAACAAAAACAAAAAAATGCTTGCCTATCCTAAGGCTATTTTCCTCAGGACAACCATGACCTCTTACTTGAAGCTCTAGTTGGATTTTTAATATAAAATGAATGCTAAAACGTAACTTCAATTTTGAGTCCAGGAACTCAGAACCATGCAGACCATAGTGACTTAAGATTCAAAACTGCCAGATCTCAAAACTTTGAGAAGTCAAAGAATCACTTCAATTTGGTACACGCTGCAGATGGTGTCTACAAGGAAGTGCTCAGCTGACTTCCAAGGAATTTCCTCTCCCACATCAATGCCTGCCTCCAGGGTTCTACCATATCTATACACTTTATTTTTTATTTTTTCGGCGGGGGGGGGGGGGGGGGGTCCCGGTACTGGGAATCGAACTCACAACCTTGCGCTTGCGAGGCAGGCGCTGTGCCACTGAGCTAAATCCCCAGCCCCCATATCTATACACACTTCAATAGGACCTTCAGAAGACACCTCCTAGGAAAGGTTTTCCAGAATATTCTAAAGGAATCAATTTCCAGGTTTAATAACAATTACTAATGTAAGTCTTCCTTAAACATAACCAAATCTGTTATAATTTGGATTATCTTCCTCTTCCTTTTACACTGCCATCAGTAGAAATAGGATAATAATCAGTCTTCCAATTATTTTGTCTTCATGATCTTCAGACACAAAGACAAAAATAGGTCAGACGAAGACAACACTTCCCTTCGTGAAGTCCTTAAAGGTTAAATGCCGTACCCATTATGCCAGGCCAAGCCAGCTCTTCATGGTCATCCCTCTCCTTTCCAGGAGCCAAGTGGTTGAAGCGATCTAGGTGCTCCAGCAGGCCACCCAGCAGGGGGACGGCTCCAGCCTCTTGCATGAGACCAGGATTTTTACTGAGCAGAAGCACTATAGAGACCACCAGCTCTGGAAGGAGTACACCTACATTTAAGGAAAAAAAAAGTGTTAACATTTAATTAAAAGTATTTGGGCCGGGGATTTAGCTCAGTGGCATAAGAACCTGCCTAGCAAGCACAAGGTCCTGAGTTCAATTCCCAGTACCAAAAAAAAAAAACAAAAGTGTTTATCCTGGAAAGTACTTTGTAACCTTTATATTTAAATTCTAAATCATAAAATACAGAACACTTGTCCCTTTGCATATTTCTACAGTGTATTTTCTTTTGAAAGAGACATATAGTTGTCAAAAAGAACCCTCTGAGTTCCAAAAATATTTTTGAAAAATACTATGCCTAAAACACTACTATGAACGATAGTTTTCACCCATACGTTTGCCATCAGAGAAAGCACTCAAAAATAACAATGATTTACCAGGCATGGCAATGCACACCTGTAATCCCAGGGTTCAAAAGGCTGAGGCAGGAGGACTGCTGCAAGTTCAAGGCCAGCCTCGGCTATAAAGTGGATTCAAGGCCAGCCTGAACTGAACAGTGAAGCCCTGTCTCAAAAAGACAAAAAAAAAAACTAATTTCACAAAATTAACTTTTAAAAAAGACTAATATTGGAATGTATTAAGGTTTTGAAAAGGACAACTAATGTTTATACTGTTGGAATACAATGAAACAGTGTTTGGGTGTGGTGGTACATGCATGTAATGCTAGCACAAGGCCAACCTGGGCTACACAGGGAGTTCAAGGCCAGCCTGAACTACATAGCAAGACCCCGTCTTAAAACAAAATTAAAAAAAAAAAATAACAGTCATCATTGCCCTCATTATTGAAGTGCTAATGGTGGTGTACAAATATCAACCAACTGCATGCATTATTTACGGCTTCCACACCAAGCGGCTTAACAGAACTATTGGTTAAAAAAAAAAAAAAAAGAAAGAAAGAAAGAAAGAAAAACACAAGAGGATCAGAAAATGTATAGAGTACATGGCACGCATTTTAATCAGGGAAAGATATATGCTAGCTTTCCTCAGGTTTCTAAAGTAAACAGGAGGCCCAAGGCAGGAAACAAGAAAGGTACCAGTGAAGTCCCCTTCCACGATACAGGCCACCTCAGCAAAGTGTCGCCAGCTGACAGCAGCAACGCTGGCCGCCACGGGCAGTATGTCCCCGATGTGTGTGCACAGAAGGGCTATATACTTCTTCAGCAAGGAGCCAACACCTGTCAGCTCAGGACCTGAAGGGAGATTCAGAAAACGTCACTGTCGCTACTGAGAACATGCTCTGCAAACCCACCTGACTGCTCCACTACTCCACTTTTACGGCTGCGTCTCTTGCCTGTAAGAATGTTCCCCAACAGGAGCCTAACACACTCGGTCTTTGGTTCTTTTGCACATTATGTAACCTGAGGGGCAATGAATTTGACTGTGTTGAATTTTACACCCTGCACCACATAGGACCTAAAAGTTTGAGTCTATAAATACTAAAGTCATAATTTACAGAGATTTTAGACTTTAGCACACAAACACTTTTCCTAAAGCTTGTAAACTACTCCCAACGAACAAAACTAGACATTTTTCCGCCTCATAAAATCTTCAACTTTCTGCCTCCATGGTTCTTAATGGCTTCACATTACTATAACCTCTATCTTCAAGACAGTCACCTCTTTTAGACTATAAACTTGCCTATTTGAACCTAGAGGTTTCTATCATAAACAAGTACCTAACTCCTTCTAAGAAATAATTTATTCCTTTCACTTCTAAACTTAGCTATAAAATTATCAACAGAAGCAGCAAATGTTTCTACTCCTAAAGGAAAAGCAACACTATGGAAAACCGGCCTCCCGCCACGGTGCTGACAGAAAGGTGCCCTCCCCCGGATGCCGCATGCAGTGCGCAGCACATACACATCAGCCCGTTTCAGCCATGGGCAAACTTGGGATTATCCAGCTCTGCAGCTGAGAAATCCCTGGTGGTGTGGAAACTTAACCCAGGGTCTAGCAGCAACAAATCAGAGTTGTGAGTGAAACCTGCCCTTCCTCCCGCTACAGCCATCTGACTCATGAGCAGTCTGCCACCATCTGGGTCCCGCGTCCTGTCAATCATTAGTGTTCTACCACGCCATGGGAGTGTACACTGAGCACAGAGAGACCTATTTCTAATGTCTACAGAATTTCAATATGAAGCCAACACAATTAAAGATATAAGTAGGTATAGTACAAAACTATTTGACCAATAAAGTGTATCCAAAATGAAGTCTCCAAAACTGCTGTATTTAATATAAGGACTATACATATGAGCACACATAATAGGCAAATCAAAAATAATAATAATAAAAACCCGAGACATACATAAGACACATTCACCTGTAGACAACTTACTGGAAATATCTAAGGTCTGACCAATGCTCTCTCCAGGATAAAGTTTACTGATAAGTAAACGCTGAAAACGCAGTAACAAGTCCAATGAGGCAGACCTCTCACGGCTGTGTTGCTCAAAGTCCAGACATGATGAAATCCGACGGGCAACGTCTTTCAATCTGGCTACAGTCTGAGAAGCAATGTTTCTAGGTAGGGGAAAAGAGAATTATAAATTGAACAAGTTATTTCTGTTAAAAAGACAGGGCAAGCCGGGCATGGTGGCATATGCCTATAATCCCAGTGCTCGGGAGGGAGAGGCAGGAGGATCATGAGTTCAAGACCAGCCTGGACTACATAGTGAGTTCAAGGCCAGCCTGAACTACAGAGTGAGACCCTGTCTCAAAAAAAAAACAGACAAGAGGAAAAGGTAGCAAATCACCACATAGTGTCAGAAGTGCACATCACACGAGGAGGCAACCTGCAGCTGGCTGCCCTCCCCAAATGTAGCAGGTGTATCTGTGCAGTACACACAACCTCAGCCAAAACTGCACAGAGAGCTAGGCACAGAAGCTCACACCTGTAACCCTAGCACTGTGGGAGGCTGCGAAAGAAGGGTCAAGAGTTCAAGCCCAGCTTAGGCAACTCAATGACATGGCAAGGCCCTCAGTGACATAACAAGGTATTTTAAAAGGCTGAGAGTGTAGTTCCCTAGGTTCAATCCCCAGTACTGCAATCAATCAATCAATATGCCTGAGCTCTTAAGATTCAAAAAATATAATGATGCCCCTTTTTACAAACTTGCCTTGAAGAATCATCCAAATTAAAAGTGGATCTTACTCAAAAAGGAACATTTCTATATAAAACTGCTCCACTGCTTTTTTTCCTCCAAATGTGCATTTCAAATATAAATGCTATCTATCCTTAGGACACGACTCACCTGCATTGCTATGTCTGCCTTATAGATCTATCTTCAGCACCTACTCTGAGAGGGCACGAGGATGGGCTATGCAAGGGTACCTAGGACTCAGGAAACAGGAAAAGAAGACCAAAGGAAGTACCAACACCCCTCCTTCAGAACAAAAGAATTACAAATTCTCCTGTAAGGTGCCCAAGAAGCATGGACACAAGGAAAGGAGTAGCAACTCCCATCTCAACAGTGCAGTGAGACCAGAGCCGCAAGCTGTCAGCAAATAGGAAGAAAGGACACCACCATGAACCTCCAGGAAGTACAGTTACAACAGCAGTATTTCTGATTCCACACACAGACTGTAAAACACCAGACAGGGCTCTGTCACAGAGCAACAATCTCTGCCACAGGTGAGCCAGGCCTGATCTCTGGTACCAAGAATAGAAAAGATTAAAAAAAAAAATTTTTTTTAGAAAGAGAATAGAAAAGATGAAGTAGTTTACTAGAGGCAGAAGTCAACAGAGGGGAGACAAGAGCCAAAGCAGGCCTGGTTCCAGGACAGCCACTAAACCAGACGACTCCCACAGCCCATTCCAGGCAGGAATGTGCGTGGGTAGGCTGGTGAACATGTGTTGCTGCTACTGTCACCAGAAACTGTCCTGAGACTGCCACATAACGCAGAGTCAAGGGCATGCTTCTGGCTCCACCTCTTTGATTCCTAATGTCACAGCAGGTTTGCTGAGAACATCTATCCGTGGCACCTGCCCCATGGCTCACACCAGGGAACTGTCCGCAGTGTACATAAGGACAGCAGCAGGAGCCACAGTCAGGGGTTGAAGTCCTCCAGAAACTTCTCTTACATCCATGGACTTCCTTGCCCTCATCACACACAACAAAGGTGAGCATATCCTGGGGTCTCCACTGCCACCTGACCTCACCTTGCTACTAGACTACCTGGTAACCTGCCCCAGCAGTATCTTAACAGAAGAACTAGGTCTAGTATTTGGCATTTAGCTTGAAGAAGCAAGACACTAATACCAAAACTGTTTACTTTATGTTCTATCATTAAATTTAGCACCATAATCAAAAGTTTATCTCAGGTGGGTTCAATAATTACAAAAGTCACAGCTCCTTATTTTCAAATATAAATACTATCATGTGGCTTATTGTCGGCATAAGAGTGAAGTGTTTCTCTCAAATTAGGTTTAAACTTAGGTTTACATAGAGCAGAGTTTTGTTTAATAAATGTGCAATCACTTTTTTCATTTTTTACCAAATTTCTTTCACAAACTGCACTCTTCTCTGTTCTTTTTGAACTAAGTTCTTAGCCAACTGTGTCTGAACACGTGGGTCCTTGCCAAGATTCACTTTGGCTAACAGTGTGAAGCTGAGTTATTTTTAACTCCTCCTGATCTGGTCTTCAAAAAGAAAGCTTTATTTTAGTTTTTAAATTAAAAGCTGTCTTACAAAGACATAAATATATATTATATATATGATATATAGAATTAGGCAATGATAAAACTAACTTTTAAAAACTAACCTTACTGTGAAGATTTTTATTTGCAACTACCTGCTTATTAATGAGGATAAGAATCTTCTTACAGGTTTATTCCACACTTCATTTTCTTTCATGGAAAATTTTACAATCTCATGTACGCCAACCTCTCTTTTCATCTACATTTAAGAATCTGCTCTTTACCCTAAAACCTACCCTAGGTAATTTTCAGAGAAACTTTCCAACAGGCAAACTGTTTTTAAGATTCTACTGTTACGTTTCACTAAACAAGGAAACCAATGACCACCAATCAAAATAGAATTACCTAAGAAGTTGCTGTACGAGGTGGACCAGAGGCAAACACTGCTTCCCAGAAGATCCATAGACCCCTGTATTAATAAGGTCTTTATCCAAAGGGGTTCTACTTCTATGAAATGTTGGGGCGTTTGCTTCCTGTTCATCGATTTCTTTTTCCTTCTGTGCTTCATTTTTGGCTTCAATATCCTATAATTTGTAAAACAGAAAATTGGTGACCAGTGATCTCACCAGCAAGTGAAAAGCCACATTGAGCTAAGCCCTAACTCCAGAGCCCAGCTGTCTCAAGACTCTGTGGCCTGACAAACAAAATGGCAATACTGGCTTACACCTGCACATGCATGTGTGCACATGTACAAACACACACACACACACACAATCTCAGCAGTCAGCTGATCAGGTTCTAAACAGACTATTCTTCCTACGGATCCAATGGCCACGCTCCCACTACTCACAGTCTCCTACTACCATCCAGAGGCTGTTTTGTAAGGACAGGAAATAGATGACACACACACACTGATTCAAAAAAAATAACAAAGCCACTCTGAGACACTGTAAACAAATGGGACCCATCAAATTCCACTCTAAATTAATTAGCAAAGAAAAAACATGCTCGCTAAAGAACATGTACACAGGATGATCATAGCAATTTTGTAAAGTGAAAAACCAGAAACAGTCCAACGCTCCAATAGAAAAATGAATGAATAAACAGTGCTATAACTATATAATGCGATACTGCTCTATAAAAAAAAAAGTGACATATGCACTGATGTTACTGTGTCTGAAAATCATTATGTGAGGCAAAAGAAGACGCAAAAGAGAAGGGTTCCACAGGATTTCACCTATGTGACACTCCCAATAGGTGCCATTTAGCTCATTTGAGAAGCAGAGGAGTGTCCCCACTGGGTGCAGAAGGGCACAAGGAACCTCACTGTGTGACAGAAATGATGTGTGTGATGAAGGAGGCAAGTGCCACACTCATTCAGACATGGAAAGCAGAGCATTTTATCACATCTCAATAATATCCTAACAAATTTATTAATTAGTAAGAGAGTTATAAGTAAAAAAAGAAAAAAGTAAAGAAAATACTTAGATGTGATAGAAGTTCCGTATTTTATTTGTTTTTTGTTTTTTTTCCGGTACCGGGAACCAAACTCACGACCTTGCACTTGCCAGGCAGGCACTGTGCCGCTGAGCTACATCCCCAGCCCTGAAGTTCCGCATTTTAGTTTAGGCAATTTCCAGCAGAAAGTCTGATTTACACACATGAATGAGTGTACTTTTCAATCTCAGCTCACTGCTAACTCACAACTAACTGCCCTACCCGTTCCCATGCCCTGGAGGCCTGTACCTGAATTTCTGCAGAAATGGCTGCATTTAGGGCGGACTCTAATCCTCCATCAGCCATCAAGCTGCCCACCAGTAGATCAATCATGAATCGACGACCAGGACTTATGTTTACTTCATTGCCTGAAACTAGAAGAGGAAAATTTGTTTGCCAGTTTGAGTGGGGAACATCTCCTCCCACAGCCCGTCTGCACCTCACCCACTCTGAGCCCAGGCCCACCTGTGCAGGGCAGGAGAGCAGACAGAGCACGGGCCCGCTCCTCAGCTGTGGGCAGCAGCACAGACCAGCCGCTCTGCAGCACGGCCTGGGCAGCAGACTGCACTGTGTTCAGCACACCCGCACTGCTGGCCAGCGTCACCACAGTCTGCTTCAGGCTGTTCAGGAGGACACTGCCCAGACCTAAACCAAGGAATTCCGGGTCAACCTGGTGACTAATGGCAGCATGCAACTGAAAGGAGAAAAATAATTTTCACTTAGGATGGCTAAAAACAAACGGCTTTTAAAATCTTACTAAAAATCAGGGGAAAAAACTAAAATTTTCTTAGACTTGATTTCAAATAAACACAATTCACTTCTCATTACAGGTTGCATATCACTTATCTGAAATGCTTTGGACCAGAAATGTTTCAGATTTTGGACATTTTCAATTTGAGAGTATTTGCACATACATAAGATTACCTTAGGAGTCAGACCAGGTTCCAAGTCTAAACACAAACACAATTTGTATTGCACACATATTTTATACACATAACCTACATGCAATTTTATATAGCATTTTTTAAATTTTGTGCATGACAATCCATAACAGCTGAATCTTGGAACCAGCCTGTTTGACCACTGACAGACAATGGACAAAGGAAATGTGGATATCTATGCATAATAGAATACTATTTGTCTATACAAAGGGATAAATTCAAGATATTTGGAAATTCAAGATATCAGGATATCAGATATTCAAGATATCAGGAAAATGGATACTTCCTGAAAACATGATTTTAAGTGAAATAAATCAGATGAAATATCCCATGGTTTCTCTCATTTGAGCAATCCAAGTCACAAAAAAACACAAACTGAAAGACTGATAAAAGGCAACTGGGCCAGGTGTGGTGGCACACGCCTGTAATCCCAGCACTCAGAAGGCTGAGGCAGGAGGATCGTGAGTTTGAGACAAGCCTGGGCTACACAAAGTGAGCTCAAGGCCAGCCTGAACTGCATAGCAAGACCCTGTCTCAAAAAGACCAAAAAGAAAAGAAAAAAAAAGGAAATTGGGAGACAGACAGATCTTTTGCAATTGGGAAAGGGGACAGAGACAGAGACTGAGGCTGGGGGACAGCACGGAGAGGCGGAGACAGGGTGTAAGATGTGTCATGTGCATGCACTAACTGCCCTCAGTGGCTGTGATCTTTATGTCAGAGCATGAACTAAGTAACAACAGCAACAGTAATAATGAAACGAGGAAAGGCGATCTAGGGACAGAGGGGAGGATGTGGGTGGGGAGGGGAACAGGGTTAGAGTTCCTGACAAGGACAACTCTGAAAGGGAAAGGGTGAGTGTAGGTGTAATACAAGGGAGGAAGTAACATTGGGAGAAGTCTGGCTGGTTTGGGTAGCTTTCACTTTCAGGCAGTGCTACGTGGAACCACGCTTACTGGGCAGAGCTTTCACAGTTCAACAGAGAGGCTAGCACTGTCTCTCGCCAGGTCTGTCTCTTTCTCTCTCAGGCTCCTGCTGTCTTATGCAGTTATTTCACCACTCAACAGTAAATCCAAGGCTGCCTCCCTCAATGAGTGTACAGAAGCTGATTACAGCAGGAATAACACAATCCATACACTCTTACCTGTACGCAAAGCTGGCCTCTGGAATAAACAGAAATTAACTGGATCAAATTCTTTAAGTCTCACACACATCACTCCATCGCGATCTTACTTTAAAATACTTTAAATGTTTCATTAGCTGTCCACCTAACAGGCTAAAAGCCATACCCTTCATTATGCACGCAGAGTCACAAATTCCTAGGGCACTTATAAAAGGAGCAGAAAGAGGGAAAGCATGGACACCTGAAGTCGCAGAAGGTTCAGCGTCGCCACGGCCATGCACTCCTTTTCTTGTGGTGGGGGCCAATCTGCAGTGCCATCCATTCCCTCACTCACTTGCCGCAGAAGGAGATCCAGCTGCTCAAAAGTCATTGAACAGATGTCCACCACGAAAGGGACACGGAGGCCAATGGACCACTCAGAGCATGAAGACCAAGCAAAGCTCTATAGAAGAAACATAAGAACCTAAAATGAATCCAGAAGTTTAGCTACTGATCTGTTCCACAGGAGACTTCCCACTCTGCATGATAAACATGCCTTACAGTATACCTGGTCCTCCCTCTAACTGCCTGAACGCATGTGACCTTTCACGCTGTGTAGTTCACGTACTATCACTTTATAGTTTCCCTCCCATTTCACTACTCCCATCTCATTCTGCCACACCTAAAAAGTAATAAAGGTTTTTAGAAAATTTTTTCACTCTCAAAATTACTAGTGTATATTCATGAATGGTTGTGTGACTCTGAACCCACTTAAAAGTAGTAGAATAGCTCTAAGTACACATGAAACATTAGGTGTAACTATACTACCTTCCTCACAAGAGAGAGGAAATAATCAGCAAGGATCTAGAAAAACTGAATAGTACCATCAATGAACTGATCTAAGGGATACTTATAGAAAACCTCATGCAACAATAGCAAAATAAACATACCTTTCAAGCAAACACAAAATATTTACTATATCCTGAGGCACAAAACAAATCTTAAATTTAAAAGAATCAAAATCATAGTTTTCCCACCTCAAGAGAAACTAGAAATTGATAACAAAATGGTAACAGAACAATATCCAAACACTCTAAAATTTAAAAACATGAGTAATTCACGGGTCAAAGAGCAATTCTCAAGACAAATTAGCAAGTATTTTGAACTAAACAAGTATAAAAATGTATCAATATCTGTGCCTGTGGTTAAAAGCACTACTTAAAGAAAGAGACTTACAGAACTAATTCACGGCTCAGCACAACCGTAAGGTATGAGTACAACACAAAAACCCATGGCATTTCTACACGCCAGCGATGGGCACACGGGAACCAGACTGCACGAGACACCACACCCAACTGCCCACGCAGTACCTGGGCTGGGCCACATGCAATTCCAACTATGTGTTTGGTGTCCAGTCCTGGCAGTGCGGCAGGCTCTGGCTTGGTCACACGCAGAGTGTCGAAGTGCTGGCACTGGTCATTGCTCCCCCAGCTGTGCACCTCGCTGTCCTCGGTGAGAGCCAAACAGTGGGTAGAGCCTGCCGCCACATCAATCACCTTCTTCCCTAAGAGAAAAGGGGGACACGAAGCAGCTTTAAGCTTACAACTTCTCCCAGAAACTGAGGTCAAAAGGCAATTAATAATAACTGCTTAAGGATAAACTGTTTCTTTAATATTAAGCATAGTTCATTTGCTTTGAATATGCTCGTAAATCTCGTACTTTGTCAGCTGTTATTTGTGAAGACTCATAGCCTACTGCTAAGATCTGTTCTTTCTCCTCCTTATTGAATTTCATTCAGAATGAGATCAGAGTATTGTTTTTAATAATATGAAGTAATTTATTGAGGATCCCAGTGAACACAATGGATTAAGAACTAAAACTTCACATTCTTAGTTTTATTCTTGGTTTTATGTTTTTTGGGTTTTTTTTCCAGTACCAGGAATCAAACACGTGACCTTGCGCTTGCCAGGCAGGCGCTATGCCACTGAGCTAAATTCCCAGCCCCTCTTAGCTTTACTCTTATAGGATGAAATTCATGTTTTAAACAATAATAACAATTTTTTGAAGTGTACAGGCTACTTCTGAAATTAATTAGGAAGGTTACAGAATTGAGTTTTTTTACCTTTCTACACAGCTCAAGGATTTTAGTGGATTAGAAAGAATCTACTTAAAGTAGCAGCACATAGGAAGCTACAATTTTATAAGTACTTCTGTAGCCTCTTTTCATCAACTCTTGTAAGAGACTGAATTAAGACAGAAAGAACTGTTTTTTTAAACATTCTTAGCCACTAAAACATTCTCACACATTTTCACACAAAATAATGTTGATGACAGTGTATTTTTCAGTAAATAATCAATTTTCCAGCCCCAGCTATAACTATAAAAAGCATACTCCTCACTGAGGAAGTTTTTCTTAAAAGAAAATTATTTTTCTCCCAAAGTTGTATGATATAAAAATCTTTAAAACATTTTTCATATTTAAATAATACTAACAAAACATTATATTTTTCTTTTTTAGGGCATCTCACATAATATACATGAGGAACATTTCTGAGCAATGTCAACATATAATTCAGGTGAAAAAGTACTATAAGAACAATTCTATTGAAAGAACCTCTTGTACATTAGGGACAACAAAACTAATTTAAATACGCTCATGGAGTAAGCTATTTCTGTACCTAATAAGTGAACTAAGGCAGCAGATTTCCCTTACTAATGGAGGGGAGATAAACAAGAAGCAGGTGAAATCATGCTACAGTTCCACAGCATACAGTGAACTATGTTACCCTACAACCCACCTCAGAAGCTTGGAAAATAATAACCACTTTATGAGCACACAAGCCTCTGGGGACGCAAACTATCCATGTGCTTTGCAATGAAACTGGTGGCGAAGGAAACAGTAAGCCTCACTTAAATGTCACAGAAGCCAAAAAACATCAATGAAGAGTGAACACCAGGACCCACTAAACTTCATTCTCATACCAAACGCCACCACACCCCAAATGTAGGAACACAGCCAGGCTCACTTGGTTAAAATACCTACAGTCTGGTCCTTTAATAAAAAGGCTCCCCACCCCTAAACTACAGAAGATGCTAAAGGGCCTCACCTGATGTGCAACTCACCGACTTCCCCTTCTTCTTTGCTTTCTTGTAAGCTTGCCTGTACTTTACCAGGTCTCCACTAGAATGGAGATGGCCTACACTCACCAACCCAAGCAGTACAGAAAAATCCAGCTTTCCCCTTTCAAAACTTCCACCTACAACCCAATGCCAAGGTTCTGATGGCCCCCAACTTGCTGAAGCATGTATCCACCTTGGTAAGAGTGTCACAATTAGCACTAAAGCATGTATCATAGGAGTTCCCATCCCCACTGTCCCCACTGCAGAGGCAGCTGCATGCAAGGAAGATAATCTCCAACCAGACCACCCCAAGGAAACTAGATTCCATCTCCCATGTGGCCCACAGCACAATGCATGAATGCATATCCACGGTTCCTGCAGTGTTAGAAATACATCTGACACGCTGAGAAGCAGCTGCCTCCCTGGGCCCAGCTTCCTGAGTGAGGAACTCTCCAATGTTAGAAAAACTAAGTAGAGCCTGGCATAGTGGCACACACCTGTAATCCCTGCACTCGGGAGGCTGAGGCAGGAGGATGGTTGCAAGTTTGAGACCAGCCTGGGCTACAAAGTGAGCTCAAGGCCAGCCTGAACTGCACAGTGAGACCCTGTCTCAAACAGACAAAAAGGAAAAAAAAAGAAAAACTAAGTGGGTATCGAACTGAATTTGATGAAAATAATTCTACGTCAAAATAATAATAATAATAATAATAATAATTCTAGGCCACTTTTTAATGTAGACCAACCACTTCCCAATTATTATCTATACCTACTGAGTCATTTATAAAGTTTCTAATGACAAGCCACTCATGGAATGTCAGGTTAAGAAAAGAAAACTCCACAGAGTTTAGAAGACTGGTAAAGAAGCTACCCCAAAGGGTTTTAAAAGTTTACATCGGTACTCACCTTGCAAGCCTTCCAAAAGTTTGGGATAACGAACATGTTCCTCTGTTCCATGCCCAAGTCTTTGATTGTCACCTTTTCCCCATGAATAAACTTGGCCATCTTTCGTCAAAGCAATTGAAAACTGACTTCCACAGCGGACTTTGATGACATCTAAATCCTGAAGCTTCTCAATCAACTTTGGCGTCTTGCAGCCATCACTACCACCTCTGCCCAACTTCCCATAGTCACCATCTCCCCAAGACCACACTTGTCCTAGAAAATACAAATGTATTTAGGTAAAAACAACTGTACCTTTCGATGGACATTTTCAAACAGTTGAAAGTTATGTAACCAGAGGGCAGGGGGTACAGCTCAGCATCACGGTAGCAGAAACATGATTCTAACAACATCTGTACCATCAGTGGTAGTCGAACCCACATGGTTAGGAAAGTATATGAAACGACCTTTCATCTTACAGCAAAGAAACTCCTACAAGTCAATTCTCAATGTGTCTTTCCAGCCCTATGGGAGAGAGCAGGCTGAGGGATCCCCCAGCTGATTCTGACAGCAATGCCCACTGCCAAGGACTAACAAGATGCCATGGACAGGGCACCACAGTAGTAGCAGATAACAGTCGTGAAATTTCAACATAATGGGCCAAGGGTATTGCGCAGGGGTAGATCAACTGCCTAACATGCACGAGGCCCTGAGTTGAGTACCCAGCAACACACCAAAAACAACAACAAAAGGCATGATTCTAAACATAAAACCTAATAAATGTACCCACAAAAATAGAAAATTGGGTATAAAAGTATGATCTCACTAATGAGCACAATTAAAATGAAAAACAAGCAACCAATGGAGCAACAAAATGGAGACTGTTACACAGACTAAGCAGGACTTAACACTGGGAATGCAGAGTAGCTGAACTTTAGGGAATGTATTAGTGTTAACCAGAGGTAATTCAGAACATCAATTATTCCATTTAATTTTGACTTTTAGATAAAACACAAAACACCCTCTAGGTAGTAGCCACTAGCTGTCTGGCTTTCTCTGGGCCTCTTCACTGACTTAAAAGGCGGATGCCAAGCAGGGCAGCCTCACGAAGTTCACCCTAAACTCAATCCCACCCATCCAGGTAATCAGCGGTGTGAGTTCTACATACCATTCTCAGTCACAGCCAGAGTCTGAGCGTCCCCACTGCCACATGCGACGTCAATGACCTTTAGTCCTTTAAGACCAGCTACTAGCATTGGAATGGCCTCATCTTCACTAGAACCTTTAAACAGACATGATCGTCATTACTCAGGCTCTCTAGGGCGGACAGCCTGTCTACATCTCCCGCTGCATGCAGTGGACATACCATGGCCCAGCCGGCCGTAGTTGCCACGGCCCCAGGTGTACAGCTCCCCCTCGGCAGTGATGGCCGCACTGTAGGTGCTACCGCACGCAATATGCACCACGTGCTTACCCCCCTGCTTCCCTGAGAAAGCAGAGATCACCTTCGGCTCCTCCAAAGGCCTGTGGGAGGAAGGGAACAGATTATGAGCATCCTTCTAGGCACTTCTCAGGGTTGGCAGAGGACGTTCATCATCTGCACTAGACTATTATAGTATCGAGACCGCTTTACCTTTCAGGGATCTTGTGGAATAACCAAGAGAAAACCCAAACACTAATGCTGCCAACACCTGCTAATGTGGAACCTAACACCATGCAGAGCGTCCAGAAGGAATATCCAAATAGTTTCCACTAGAATCTCATACACAAAAGCCCACACCCACTCTATTCACAGTACCCCGAACACGGTCCAGTAGGAGCAAGAGGAATAAAGGCTCAGTAAGAGTGGTTCGACAAACTCTATGTGAAGTGAAAGATGCCAGAAACAAAATCCTATGTTGTAAAATTGTGCTTATACTGAATTTTAGAAAAGGCAAAATAGTATCAACAGAGGACAGATCAGAGATTTCCAGGAGCTGGAGATGGGAAGGTACAAAGAGATTTCCAAACGCAGTGGAAACACCCTCTCTCTCAGTTGCAGTAGTTCTAATAGCACGGACTTACAAAAGTCAGTTATACCCTGCAGACTGATTTGAGTGACTGCATGCAAACTTTCTAAAGAGACTAGAATTTAATATATACATATACATACACTGTTATTTACGAAATAAATGTGGACTGATTGAAGCCAGGTTTTACTAATTACACCGTAACCTGCAGTTCACAAATGAAGTATGAGGCAGCAAGGATTAAATAGAATTCTGTTCTTATAATCCAGAATACATTTCCTCCAATGAGTAACACTTTCTCGAGAATGTGTGCAAGCCCACTCTGCCCTCTCAAAGACATGGTTTACTTACAGCGTGACCCTCTAGAGGCACAGACGTACACAGGGACAGCCAAGGACTCTACTTTGCACTTTCTTAAGAAACATTTTAGACCTAGTAAATTAAAAAATACCATCCTATACTTCAGTGCCTCTCGAGTGTCATGTGCCCCATGCCAATCCCACTCCCTTCCAGTGTGAGCACAAGGACTTTTTCTTTTTTTTTTTTTTTTTTTTTTTTGGTACTGGGGATCAAACTCAGGACCTTGCACTTTCCAGACAGGCGCTTGTGCCGCTGAGCAAGATATTTGCACAACAGAATCAATTTGCAGGAGAATGAACAGGCTTTTAATTAATCAAAGCCAAGGCTTTTTTTTTTTTTTTTAAAGCAAAT
>NW_004955533.1:1327038-1354493 GCF_000276665.1 Chinchilla lanigera | reverse complement strand
AATTCTCAACTCCTCTGGGATTTTTTGTTGTTTTTGTGGTGCAGGGGAATGAACCTAGGGCTTTCACACTGAGCTACATCCCCAGCCCTTTTTTTTATTTTTCATTTTGTGACAGAGTCATGCTAAATTCCCCAGCTGGGCTTGAACTTGAGGTCCTCCTGCCTCCTGCTTCTCTCCAGAGTGCTGGTATTATAGACCCAGCTTAATTCCTTTGTTTTTCACTACAGATTTATTACTGTCTTTTAACATCTTCCAACCCCATCACACTTGAGTGTTTCCAAGCTCTTATGTGAAGAAGACACGATGTGTATCACTCTGCTTATCTCCCAGCAGATGTTCTGAGCTATAACGTCCATCTATCTACACCCCTGGTGTGAACAGGCCACATGCCTTCCAGCCTCCTCTGCAGACATGCAGGTAGACAGAACTGCAGTCACTTCCAATCCTGCTCACGAATGACCGCATGAAGTCAGCCTGCTGGGTTGGCACATTCATGCAACGGCAATTACTACCGAATGCTAAAGGCTTTCCCACCAGGCTCTATTCACAGCATCAAAGTAAAAAAGGAGTTCTGCTGTGATCACTCCACACAAAATGGCAGGACTCTCAACTTTATAACTGGGCATTTATAACAACTACTTTCTGTTTTGTTTCTATTTTCTTACAGTAATCAAAAGCTTTCACCAAATACGAGTAGAAACTGCTGATCTTTGTCCTGTGAGGATAATACAGTTCAAGAAAAAAGGGATCTTACTGGTTGGAGATATGTGAAGTACTTATTAATGAAGGGACAGCACGTGGATTTGCTTCAGGAAACATGGCAGGGGACAGTACTGCTGACTATTGCTGCAGCAGGGAGAGAGAGCAGGAGGGCTGATTCCCACGACCTTGTTGCAGACAAGTTCCTGAGGCGTCATCAAGGGTGGACACACAACGGAACCCCTCTCCATCTGAGCTCTACGTCGTGGAGCAACTGGAACACACCCTCTCCCATCCCGCCATAGATGTGGCCACACAGAAGGAATGAGCTGTACATACACAGTGTCCCCGTGGCCCAGCCGTCCGCCGTCCCCACAGCCCCAGGAGTACACCTCTCCAGTGGCAGCCAAGGCCAGGTAGTGGTGACCATCAGAATGGGCAGCAATTTTTACAATGTTTCTGGAGGCAAGACCTTGGACCAGCTGTGGGGCCTAAAAGGGTAAAAACAGGAAGAAAATTAGTGACAGGTCTAACAATAATGAAAACAGCCAACTCTTCCCATTCATTTCTCAGACCTGAACACACCTGCACTAACTGAAAGACCAGGAGCCCTCAGAGGGGTTAGGCCAGTTCTCCAGCTCACCGTTCCCAACACCAGAACAACAGGCAACTTCTAAGTCATCTGAGGCATGGCCAGTGCTGGTGCTGGACAGTACAGGCTGCCCCGTGCGAGAGTGACACACAGTTCTCCCTAATGAGACTATGCATATCCCAAGGTGCCAGTGCCGGGCGTGGTGGCGCACGCCTGTAATCCCAGCACTCGGGAGGCTGAGGCAGGAGGATCGTTTTGAGTTGGAGACCAGCCTGGGCTACGAAGTGAGCTCAAGGCCAGCCTGAACTGCACAACGAGACCCTGTCTCAAAAAAGTCAGAAAGAAAAAAAGAAGGTGCCATCATGTCCATCAAACCTACTCCAACTGGCCCCAAGGGTAAGTGAGCTTATACACTAAAAGATGGCTTACAAACAGAAATCATAATCAGCAATGGGCTTCATAGTATTTCTTGATCTTAGTATCTAAAAGTCTTGACAATAATGCTAACAATGGACGTTATTAAATATGACTAACAATACACAATTAACAGATGCTGATCAGTGATGTAAAAGAAGGTGCAGACCCTGTGGCATCTGTGGGAGCGGCCATGCGCAGTGGAGGAAGCACACAGGGACACTGCCCACAACACCCACCAGAGTGTCGCTGTTGTAGGCCTGTGTATACACACGGCCGTTGCGGGACAGGATCAGGAAGCGCTTCTCTGCACATGCAATCTGCGTGACCCCCAGGCTGGCAAGGCCTTCACACTGGATTGGGCCAATCACGTTGGCATAGTATTTCCATCCTATTAACCCCCAACCTATGACCTCCTGCAGTGATCCCTGTAAGAGAAGAACGCAAGTAAACATTATTTTATAGTAACAAAACGTCTTGGAGTAACATCAATATACTATAAGCTGAAAACGAAGAAAAAGTAGCTGATTCAAAACATCAAAATAGAATATCCCATACTACCTCAGTTAAAAGGAAAGAATTAGTTATTTTTTTATAGTACTTCACTATAACAGAGCTGGCTCTTCAGTGTACTTTTTTTTTTTTTTTTGGTACCGGAAATCGAACCCAGGACCTCGCACTTGCCAGGCAGGCGCTTGTACCACTGAGCTAAATCCCCAGCCTTTCAATGTACTTTCAAATGCTCAAACCATATCAGACTATCATTTTGTCCCATTACAGGCAAAACCTCCAAAGTCTAAGCACAAAGCTGGGAAACAAGCATCCTTACAGGTCAGGGTGAAAAAGACCAAGCTGCAGAGAAGCAACATGAGGATAACAAGCCTACCATGGGTAATCTCTCTGACACACAGACACACACACCTGCACACACACACACAGAGGAACACCTGCACCCCATCAGTAACCATGGCAATGTCTAGGTAGCAAAATTTTGGCAGTTCATCAACATGAGACTCATTTAAAAAAAAAAAAAAAAGATACATTTACACCTGACATACTAAACATTTAAAAACTGAGAAGCTGTTTGACATGGAAACTCTCTAGCCTTTACGTTAATGAAAATAAGCTACACAGTAAGCTAACGTGCTACAATTAAATGTTCCCTCCAGAGAACAGCAGAAGCTCAGGCAGCTACAAAAATGAAAACCAGAAGCGGAGACAGGAAGTGGGTGAATGAAGGTCAGGGGAGAAAGGGACAGTGTGTCTTCGTATATAATTTTGATTTCTGAACCACGTGACTATACTGCTTACTTTTTAAAATATGATTGTGAAGTTTAATAAGCGTTGTTCATATTCACAAAGAGAAGAAACCTGGATTCAAAATCAGGATGACACTGTATGACCCAGACAAAGTTCACTAACATTCCAAATTTTGGTTTTCTCTTGGATGCACTGAGGGAAAGTCATGACGATCAGAGAAGACCATGCACGTGAGGTCCTTGATGGACTGGCGCTTGCGAAGTGCCCTCCACACAGGCAGGTCACTACTATCACCATCACCACTACAGTCTACACGCAATACCTAAGTATACTGTCATTATTACGCTAACCGACACGACGTACTAAGATCACGCATATTCAGAGTATATAAAAAAGGCTCCGGGCCAGGGATGTAGCTCAGTGGTACAGCGCATGTTTAGCATGTATAAGGTCCTAGATTTGATCACTAGCCTTTCTAGCTACAGAGAAAGAAGTTCTAGAACCTCCCTGAGGAGAGCAGGAAGGCTGCAGTTGTGTGGATAAAGGTCACTTCTCCACGGGGCCCAGTCTGGGTCCTTCAGCCCTGTGCACCTCAACTTGCTCATCACTCACCGTGACCCTGACAACATCTTAAACTATTACGAATGTATTTTAAAAATATAAGTCAGGTTCAAGTGAGGAAGGGAATGGGGAGGGGTAAAAAAAAAATGAGGAAAGAAGGAAAAAATGGAAATAAAGCTTTTGTAAATGGGGAGGCAAGAGGGCTGCAGGGAAGGGGAGTGGGGAAAAAAAGAATCAAGTTATATCACATACAGATACAAATTCTCTACGATGAATATGATCATTATGTATGTAAAATGTACCAGTAAAATGTGACTTTTTAAAAGAAGTGTAGTTCAGCTCCCACCACCAGTAACAGAAGAAGTCAGTCTTCTACGTGCACAGACTGAGAACCTGCAAGTCTACTACCTAAAGCATACAAAGGGTTCTGCTCTAAGGGCTAGGGTACAGCTCAGTAGCAAAGCACTTGCCCGGCATGCTCAAGGGCCTGACTTCCATCCCCAGCACTGCAAGAAAAGAAAGTGAGGTCACTCCAGTACATACCTTGTGCGATGTTGGGGAGCTACACAGAGGAGGCATACAGGGCGTAGCCAGGCGGTCTAAATGCGCCATGACAACCACCGCTGTTTGTCTTAAATCGATGGCAAGCTCATTGTCTTGAGGAAGAGTAAGGTACCTCAGGAAACTCTCATTGGGACTCAGAGGCCCAGATAAAAGCTAGATTAAGTAAAGCAAACAAATATATTCAGAATGGTGATGAAAAATAAAGTGACACAATTAGCCTCTAATTCCTCATTACATTTGGTACTTCATTTATGTACTACCTGTAAATTTCATTTTGGCCATCAAATGACAGTACCAATGATACAATTGCACTGTCCACCTTTACACGTATACATCTGCTGTAAAATACACACAGCACTGACTTACATGTGTATATCTGCTGCACTACACATACGTTGAGCCCTATGTGCAGACTCCACATGGCTTACTAATACAGCCAAATTACTATACAGGCATGCAGCCCTCAAAGTCCCTGAAGGAACACAAAACAGGCTCCACAAACACAGTGTGGCACCACAACTTCACTTTGACAACTAAAAACAAAAACCTCAGCCGGGGATACAGCTCCGTGGCACAAGCACGTGCACCTGCCTGGCAAGCACAAGGTCCTGAGTTTGAGTCCCAGTACCAAAAAAAAAAAAATCCTCTCATTTTAATCTGAATGATGCCCACTTTGGAGAAAACTTGCAAATTAAGTCATTATACTAATAGTTCCAAAGGCAAAGAAGCCTTATCATTTAAGAGTGCCAAATGGTAGGTAAATAGGGCCAAAGCACAATAATGGAATGACTCTCTTTCCTGGAAAAGAGAAAATCCAACATGCACTGTAAAGAGCAACAGTGCTGAGGTTCCAGCCCAGGCTGACACCCTTCCCCTGACCCAGCTCAGCCTCCTCACTGGCAAAGGGAATGGCTGGGACTAAACAGACACAAATCAGGTGACGTACCTCAAATACTGCCTCGAAACAGGAAGGGCCATCAGAGTGATGGCCCTTTCCACTGTTCTTTCTGGTTTTTAATTGCAAGTGTGTGTTTCACATACATGATTCTGTACTGACAGTCTGTGCTTGTTGATCCAAGTCTTTTCCAAAAACAGCACAATGGAAGAGACAAAGCATGGAGACCCACCTGCCTCTCCTTGGCAGAAACTCATAGGGACAACAAGGTGACTGCATGTGTGGATAGGTTCTTTCAACATGAGCAAAGAGATTTTTCTCTGTATGGACATTACTCAAAAGATCAGAAATAGAAATTCCATGTGACCCAAACATACCTCTCCTGGGAATGCTCCAGAAAGAGTTAAAGTCATCACACTACAGTGATATGTGCATACCCATGTTTATAGTGCACAATTCACAACAGCTAGGCTCTAGAAACAGGCTAGATGCACATCAGCAGACAAATGGATAAAGAAAATGTAGAATATAAACACAGTGGAACTTTACTCAGTCATAAAAAAAAAAAAACTCACATTATTTGAAAGAAAATGGATAGATCTTGCTCCCATAATGTTACATAAAATAAGCCAGACATGGAGAATTAACTACTGCATGGTTTCTCTAATATGAGAAGCCCACAATATAAATAAATTAAACAGTGAAATAAAGGAGAGATGGTAGGAAACAGGGAGGCAGACTTCTGGAAGATGAGGAGGGGAACCAGGCCAAGCAGGGAGGCAGCAACTAGGGGTCTAGGGGACGGAAAATGGTGAAGACACAGTGTATATGTACGAATTCCTCAAAACCGATGTAAATATTAAAAACATTTCCTGCTAGACCACTTCCTTTTAAGAGGATGCATGGCTTCTTCCTACACTGACTCTGCCTCAGTCTTCTCCATCATCACTGCAGGTGCTGATAATGACCTACATCTCAGCTTTGCTCTTGAAATAGCATCGCAATTTTTATCACTTTTTATTCTTCTACTAACTCACTCCTTCATGGAAGAGAACACGCCTTCATTACATCTTCCACCACATGGATATGGTCTGAGGACTGAACCCAGGGCCTCTACACTGAGCTGCGTCACCAGCCCTTTTCTTCATTTTTTATTTTGAGACAAGGTCATGCTGAATTGACCTCACTGGGTTTGAACGT
Source organism: Chinchilla lanigera (assembly GCF_000276665.1). NCBI lineage: Eukaryota > Metazoa > Chordata > Mammalia > Rodentia > Chinchillidae > Chinchilla > Chinchilla lanigera. The sequence goes on along the minus strand of NW_004955533.1, from coordinate 1,348,308 downwards.
GAGATCCTCTTGCCTTAGCCTCCTGCTGGGATTAGAGACATGTACCACCACATGTGGCTCTAAAAGATCTTCTGTTGAAGTTCAGTCCCCATTAGGAGGTACTAGGAGCATGGAAACGATGCAACTATAGTGCTGACATGAAATCTTTAGGATGTCATTAGGGTTAAAGTCATGGCACTGAATACGGGAGGTTTTACAAGAAGAGACACAGACCAGCCGGACAGACAGACACACACACCCTCCCTACGTCTTGCCACATGGTGCCCAGTACCACCTTGGACCTCTGCCAGCATGAAGGCCATCATCAGGCAGCCTTCCACTTTGTACCTCAAGAATCATGAGCCAAAATAAACCTTTCTTTAAAGTAAGCCTCCCTCGTGAATATTTCACTACAGCAATACATAATGAGTGAACAGAATCTGAAACTCCGTCCCCTTCACAGCCAAGCACAGATGGCAGCTGCTAAGGACAGAGGCCCTGAATCATATATGCGAAGGTCTTGGTGGTGAGAAAGCAACAGGGCCAGCATGGCAGTGGGCGGGACCCACGCCACGGCTTGCTCTTCTGCCTTAGGACATACCGTGCAAAAGCACAGGGTCCAGGGCCTGTAGCTCAGTGGGGACTCTGACCCCACTGTAGCTCGCTGCCACATGGAACAGTCCTGACAGCGCAGAGGATGCTCTGCCTTATCAACGTAACACACACGTGACTTCCCACGCTTGCCCCACTGACTCTCGGCAGTCATCAAACACAAGCACCTCCCGAGACATCACTGCTGTGGACATGCACGCTGGCCCTGTCACACCAGCCTAATTCCAAAAGCAAGTAGAACAAACACACTCCCTAAACACCACGTGCCACGTGCCACTTACATGTGTGTCCCCCTCGGCTTGTGGCGTGTCCTTGCTGCACATGATGCTCTGGAACCTCTGCAGCAGAGGAAGCAGGGGGGCACTGGTGCCCTGGGCAGATCGTTCATTGTCCGTCTCCTGAGCCCCACTGTCCCACAGTTGAAGCAACAACAGGATGGCAGACAACATTTGGCTAAAGGAGGAAAAATACATATTATCTAATAAAAACAGATTAACTTTTTTGCTGTGGCCCATAAAAAATAAAAACTGCTAAGTAAAAGTGAAAGAACACTAAAACAATGCCATAGAAACAACTTTTGGCAATAAAAATCCATGGATCAATACCAATATTTTATCACGAGATACCCCCTCTCTGCTGACAGGAAACAAAACCAGTTAAGACGTTCAAATCATACTTTCTACAGGAAATTTCTAGCATCTTATACTGATGGTATAAAAATAATTATTTGAGAAAAACTAAGTGGGAGAAAAAAATAGAACAAATCCTAAATGATTAAACAACTAAGCATAAAAAGGGAGGGAAGAAAGCGTAAGTCGATCTGGCTTTAGAAGAAAGCTGGGATGTGGTTCCCTGACTACAGAAGACCACACATTTGCTGCAGCCACAACTGACTCAATGAAATGCCACAATGCAACCAGTGTGCAGAAATACAGGCATCTCAGGGAGCTCCTGGGGCCACTCACCTCAATGTGCCTCTCTGCACAGCCAGTTCCAGCAGGATGGCCAGGGCCAAGTGCTGGTCCTGCAGGGGAACACCTCCTGGACCTTTGGTGCCTGGTGTCCCATGAACATCCCTACAGTGACAGCAATGGAGGCAAGCCATCTGCATCAGTGAAAGCAGCACATTTAAAATCATATGCACACATTAACTATGTTCTGTCTCCCACGGAAAAACATGTTTAATATTCAAAATCAGGTTTCTGAGATTTGCTACATAAATTTACTCAGAGATCTCAAAATATTATTAATTTAGAAAGGTATGGGTTGGGAGGGGGGAGTTATAGGCAGTACTGGGACTGAACCCATGGCCTTCTGCATGCTAAGCAAGAGCTCTACCACTCAGCTATACCCCCAGCCCCTAAGGATATATTTTTATTAAAAGTATTAATGGAAATACTATATTATTCTAGACAGCACAATCCAAATTTCAGAAGCACAAATTAAGTGTCATTATTCAAAATATGGGTAGAAAAATGTTGAGACATGCTTCTACTTCAAAACAAATTCAAAAACCCTAACAAAATGCATAACACTCAAAACCAGAGTTCTTATTTCTCCACAGAATGATTCACAGTTTAAAAACTAGAAAGAGTAGTTATATCCTGTAATTTGGATATTAAATACCTTCCAAAAGCCCATGTGTTAAGGCTTGGGGAAAGGAGGACGATGAGGATCAACCCCAGGGCCTCACACAACATGCTAGGCAAGAACTCTACCACTGAACCTCCCCCAGCACCAGCTTAGGTCTCGAATAGTATAGGCTTTGGTCTTGGATAGTAGGTGCTCACTCCCATATTATCTATCAAGACTTCAAACTGAGCTCCAGCTGTTCCTAAGAACAGTGGCTCATAAGTATCACCAAGAGGCACACAAGAAGGGCTCACTTTATCAATCTTTCATCGAGTGTCATAAAAAAGTTTATGAAATCATTAAATACAAAAGTAAATAACAAAAGCATCTGTTATGTTCCATCCCATTAACGTGATAGCTTCCTGGGTTAAATCAGAGTATCAGAAATCATCTATAAAGCAAAGAACCAAAATGTGGAATTAGAGAGCTGATAGTGCACTGGAAGCTGAGGTGAAAAACCAGCTACTAGGTTTCTTAGCCAGAGAGCGAGTGTCAGAATGAGAAGCACAGTGGAAGATTCCCACAGGAAGGTATGAAGGGACGACTCACCCTGTCACAACAGACTTGAGGAACCTGGTTGCTCTCTCTACCACCTCCAGCCACACAGAAGACACGGAGCTCTCGTCAAAGAGGGATGCTTCGGGCAGAGCTCGCAGGGCATCCAGGGACTCCTGCAACAGCTCACTGCAGAGGTCCGCATCCTCACCTAGGCATGCCTTCAGTCAGAAGAGGCTCCACCCTCAGCCCGCGTGACTAGCACAGCATCCCTTTCCTGCTGCGCCCCAACCAGGGTGACAAGATGCCACTGTCACCTGTCCAAGCCCTCCTTTAACAGGCTCAAATCTCACAAGGCTGTCTCAAAGTCGATTCTGTATTTGATGACACTCAAGTAGGCAAAAGAGATTAAACATCCCTTACCTGAAATGCCTAGGACTAGAAGTATTCCATATTTCAGTTATTTTGGAGACTATGGAATATTTGCATACTGAGACCTCTTGGAAATGAGACTCAAGTCTACACATGAATGTTATTTGCTCCATATACACTTATACATATAGCCTGAAGGTAACTACATGCAAGATTTTTAGTGCACCTGCATTATGACTATAACCCAACATGAGGTCAAGGGTAGAATTTTCCATTTGTGGGGTCATCTCTGTGTCAACGATTTAGGATTTTGAAGCATTTCAGATTTAAAATTTTTAGAGTTAGTAAGCTCAACCTATACTAACACCTTGTTCTTCTAGAAATAAATCAGTACTGAGGCATTCCATAGTGGCGGTTACTGAAGCAGGGAAGGGAAGTAGGGAGAGAGGGTTGCACATAATTTTTGCCTTTTTTTAAAAAACACAGACCTGAAGTGAAATATTCTGTAGCCTCTCGTTTTATAAACAATGACACCAGACCCAGAAAGCATATAGGATCTCTCCAAGGACATATGGCTGCAGACCTGATCGTGGAAGGTAAACCTCCTGATGTCTCAGGGAAGCAGAAGATATTTCTTTTTTTTTTTTTTTTTTGGTTTTTCTCCGGTACCGGGAACCGAACTCACGACCTTGCGCTTGCCAGGCAGACGCTTTGCCACTGAGCTAAATCCCCAGCCCCAAGCAGAAGATATTTCTGACACACCTACCTGACCGCCAGGCCCTTCGTAAGAATGCAAAGGCAAAGGAAAGCGCTGCTCGGGATCCAACTCTAGCAAGTCCTTCCACACCTCTGCCTACGGGCCGAGAACTGCAGATACACATGGGGAAAGGAGCATAACAAGTCAGTCAGAGGACTGCGGAAATACCAAAATAAAATAATAAATAATACGAGAGCTATGCACCATAACACACCCAATACTTCTCTTTAGATGTAGGGTCAAAGCTGACTTTTAGTTTCATTTTTGAAATCTTTTATCGAATGTCCTTTGTAAAGGGAAAAATTTTCTCTTTGAGAAAAAGAAAACACACTTACAAAGAATAGGAAAACGCTCATGAAACAACCACAGGGCTCAGTACTCTAGTTGGGAAAGGCCAACAATAAATGAGTAGACAATAAACAGGTAAACATAGAAATGGGAGAACAGGACAGAGAACAAAATCAACACCAGGGCCCTCCCTGCGGCAGCTCCCTCTTCCAGCCATTGGTGTTTTAGAGCCACCTGCTAAGGTCCAAAGTCTCTATGCACTCATCTTCCTCCTTCCCCCACCTGCAGAGTTCCCGCTTCTGGATGTAGTGCTTAGCCATCCTCTTTTTCAAACTTTTTGTAACTTAGAAATGTTAATTTAACAAGTCATAGTTTCATTTTGTGTTTTGTAAAAAAGTTGTACGAATAGTATATCATAAAAATCATCTTGCAAAAAAAAAATCAGAAAAAAAAGGCTGTAATATAAAAATGTATGTATAATGTAAACGACTGTGCATAACAAGTTAATTTTATGTTCTAGTTTGATACACTGAATTTCACACACAAACATGTAGTACTTCAAGGCAGACGTAGTGGCACAGGCCTATAATCCCAACACTCAGAAGGCTCAGGCAGGAGGATCTTGCAAGTTCAAGACCAGCCTGGGCTACAAAATGAGTTCAAGGCCAGCCTGAACTGCATAGTGAGACCCTGTCTCAAAAAGACAAAAAAAAATTTTTAAATATGTAGCTTTTCTACCAAAAAGTCATAGTAATAATAACCAGGGGAAATGTTACTACAAACAGTAATGACACAGGATGATGTCCTCAAAATACAAGGTGACACTAGATTACAAGTGAAAATGTGGGGCTCAGAAGGTTGCTGGGCCTCGTAGGCGGCTACAGACTCACCTACACTCACAGAATGCCTGAGGAGTGAGTGGGGAGGGCCTGAAGACAGGCACTAGTCCCCGGGAAGCTGGGGAACCAGCTTGTTAAAGGAACCTTTCCATTAACAAAAACGTGCCCTGGGTTCAACCCCCAGTACCACCAAAAATAATGCTACTAACAATAAAAAGTTTACTATTAGTAGAATAATGTTCAATTCAATAATATTCAATAATATTCAATTAAAAAACAGTGCTTCAAATTTAGAGTATGTGTAGAACAACTGCTTTGGAATTATCTGCAGCAGGGCATGGTGGCGCACGCCTGTAATCCTAGCACTCAAGAGGCTGAGGCAGGAAGATCGTTGCAAGTTCTAGGCTAGCCTGGGCTACAAAGTGAGTTTGAGGCCAGCCTGAACTGCATAGCAAGACCCTGTCTCAAAAAGACAAAAAAAAAGAAGAATTATCTGCAATGTATGGTATTCCCCCCCTTCCCTTTTTAAAGAGGTGTGATAAAATGATGGTAGCTTTATCATTTTGAAGGTAAATTTGGTTTTTTGGGAGCAGTCAAAACTAGTCAGGGCTGAGGATATAGCTCAGCGGCACAAGCACCTGCCTGGCAAGTACAATGTCCTGAGTTTGACTTCCAGTATCAAAAATAAAAAATAAAAAAAACAGTCAGATCAACACTGTAACTAAATTTACTTTACTTATGGCTCACCAGTTCATTTTGTAGGAGAAGCCCTAATTATTCTATGAACATTGCTAAAGCAAGTTCACATTCTTTCAAGGAAGCTATTATCTTTAAGAATACCTGCAGACCTAGATTCTAGCGTGCTGGTTAAAGAAACCAGCCCACTATTGATCACCCTGGCTTGCTCCAAGGACTCCAACATAACAAAAAGCAGCATCATGTGAGTGCACAACTATGTCCTAGAGCTGGTGCCGGGAGTCATATTTGGTCCCAACGTCTACTCTGCTACTTACTATCTATGTGACCTTAGGCAAGTTGCTTTATAGCAATGTACTACAGCTTTCTTTCTATTAAGTGGAGATAACAACAGCATTTTGGGGGGAACAGGGTCTCCCTATGCAGTTCAGGCTGACCATGAACTCACTATGTAGCCGAGGCTCACCTTGAACTCACAGTGATCCTCCTGTCTCAGCCTCCCAAGTGCTAGGATTACAAGGTATGTGCCACTACGCCTGGCTAACAACAGCATTTTAAAAAGAAAAAAGAAAAAGAAAAAAAAAAATATATATATATATATATATGTACTGTATTACAAAATTAGAATACATCATAGGAAACACAGTCCTTAAAAGAGAAAGCCCATGTGCTAAGTGGGAAGCTGGGAGGACCACTCCAACATCTGCCCTTGGAGAAAGCTATTCCAGGAGACACACTGAGCTGGGCTCCACTCAGCTGAGAAGAGCCCAACAGCCCTCAGCCTGCAGTGTAAGAACCACTAATTGTCCAGTAAGTGGCTCTTTGTTTTACAAACGTTCAAGAAAAAATATAGAAAAGGCTTGGGTACACGCCTATCCACAACAGTTGATTATCTACCCCATAGCTTGTTGCGCAAAAAATATAAAATATATCACTATACAGTAGGTTAAGAAATGAGGAAAGGAAATCCATAGAAATTTAGAAGGTATCACTACACATCTGTCAGAATAAAAGGGGTGAAACCAAGTGTCAACAAGGGTGTGGAGAAACCGATCGCTCATACAGAACTGCTGAACATGTGAAATACACAGAGCCTCTGGAAAACAAGTGTGGCAATTCCTTCCATCAGTGTGCTTCACAAGACCCAGCAACTGCACTCCTGGGCGCTCACCTCAGAAGAAACAACACGCACACAAAGATCTCTGGATGAACCGCCAAGGGAGTTTCATCTGCAGTATCTCAAAGGTGGGAGACAAACTGCGGTGCATCTGTACCACAGACCCCTACTGAGCTATAACGATAAATTCAACAAATCAGAAGAATCTCAAGGGAATGCTGCTAACTGAAAAAAGCCAATCTCAAAAAGTTAGAGATTAGTGGTTGCCACGGGTTAAGGTGGGCAGAGGAGGAAAAAGGTGAGTGGGCATACAAAATACTTTGCCACTGGAGAAAGAGTCCAACAGCCCCAAGCTGCTATGGTGGAAGAACTGCTCATTCCATACCATTACCTTTTTATTTTTTGGTGCAGATAAAAGGGGCCTTGGTTATGTACCCAGGTGCAGTTGGTTGCCCGGCACAAGTCTACCCGAGTAATTTTAACCGCTAACAAACACACACAATAGACAGCATGGAAAACTGAGCAGCACAGGCAGTGTATGAAAATGAGCGTCCTCACTACTGTGGTCGTTTCTCAAGTGGGAAGAAACACCAGAGGGAAGTAAGCGATGAGCAGGACTCTGCACTATGTCTTACAAATGCATGTGACTGCACAACCATCTCAAAAGAAAGTGTTGTTAATTTTAGAAATTCCTTCTTTTAATGAAAGATACAATCCAATTAATCCAGCAGCACTGGCTCCATCATAAAGGAAAGGGCAACACAACTCAGCTGCATGTCCAGGCTGTTCTGCACCACGGGGAATAGATCTGTCTGATCTGACAAACACACAGACCACTTAGAGAATGCCAGCACTGAGTGTGCATACATGCCAAGCCCTCGGATGGCTGACCATCCCAGCAGCTGCTCACTTCAAGGAAGGAAGGAAGGAAGGAAGGGAGGGAGGGAGGGAGGAGTCATGCCACCAGCCATCTTATCAAACAGGCACCAGCCTCCACTATCCCTTGCCTCCGTTTATTTAAAGTGACAGGCAAGACGGCGTGGTGGCGCAGCCTGTAATCCCAGCACTTGGGAGGCTGAGGCAGGAGAATTGTTCTGAGTTGAGACCAGCCTGGGCTGGGCTACAAAGTGAGCTCAAGGCCAGCCTGAACAGGATAGCGAGACCCTGTCTCAAAAAGAGGCAATCAATCAATCAATCAATCAATAAAAAAATCCAAAAAAAATATATTACTATTAGCATTCTCATCTCTGGTAACAAGAAGAGATAGGTCTCCTGTGCTTCCTTCTGCCTTCTGTTCTACCCACGGGCTCTCTGAGGAGTAAAAGTCACTGTTATTACAGCCAAATAAAGCCAACTATTAGCCACATAAAATATGGGTTCCCCTGCCAACCTAAACTTCTGAAGACAAAAGTCTGCACATTAGCTAAATTCAAGGAAAACTACAGTCTGATATGAGGCTTACATAGTCTAGTGTCTATTGGTTAGTTCCTCAAAGACAGTCTGCTGATATATTACCAGACAGCAACAAATTAAAAATCATATGCCTGGAAGTGTGTCTAGTAATAAAAGAATCATTACCAGGAAAGAAAAAAAAGCATCTAGCCGGGCATGGTGGCACACACCTGTAATCCCAGCACTCTGGAGCCAGAGGCAGGACAACTACTGTGAGTTCAAGACAAGCCTCGGCTACAAAGTGAGCTCAAGGCCAGCCTGAACTGCACAGTGAGTTCCAGTCTCAAAAAGACAAAAACAAACAAAAAAGCATCTAAACTATTTGGGCATAAAACATGCTCTAACTATTCCCTACACAGCAGCAGCAGAAGACAAAAAGGACACAATGTTGAAATTCCATTTTCAAATCTAAACCTTAGATCTAAACCTCTTATATCTAAACCTTTGGCGACTACAGTTTCTGACAAAAAAATTTTTTTAAATAATGACACAGCCAGGCGTGGTGGCACATACCTATACTCCCAACACTTGGGAGGCTGAGGCAGAAGGATCGCTGAGTTCAAGGCCAGCCTGGGCTACACAGTGAACTCAAAGACAGCCTGGACTACATAGCAAGACCCAGTCTCAAAAAAAACAAAGAAATAAATAAAAATAAAAATGGCCCAGAATATGCAACATTGTGTTACTCTATGAGTAACCTAACAAGTCCATTCTCCCGATGAAACAAAGCCCAGAAATGGGGAAAATACAAATAAAATTTCATGTGATGAAAACCCGGACTATACTGAAACCCTCAGTTAAACCTTCCTTTAAAAAAGAACCTGAACTGTAAAAGCTGTCATCAGGACCCTTTCTTTGCTCTTCTGTTACCTTTTCTTGTCCATGGGAGGCTGCGAAACACTGCTGCTTCTCCACTTCACCTTGACGTTCTCCTGAAACACACTTCTGTTCAACGCAATGAAATAGCGCTCCAGGATCACCAGCCTCTGCTTGAGCCTCAGCGCCGAGAGGGTGGTGGTAGCCGACTGCACAGCCAGCGCTTGCTGCTCTTTCACCAGCACAGACAGGCATTCCTTCAGCTCCTTCACGTCTAAGGAAGTCAGGAAGAAAACACCTGCCTGTCAACAGCCTGAGCACATAATGCTGAAACCGCAGATATGACAGGAAACACCGCACTGATACAGAATGCCAAAAACTGCTTCCAACACTTTGCACACATTAACTCGGGCACTCTCCACACCGAGTATCAGGGGGTAGCACTGCATGTCCTTCTCATGAACGAGGATGAATGGCTGAGTAACTCGCCCAAGGCACAAAGAAGACCGTAACGTATGACAGAGGTCACTCCTGGCCACCATGGTACACTGCCTCTCTATAAACGTGTAAAGCTGTTCACACTAACGATGAAGTCAATCCTCAGCAGCACATTTCCTAAACAGACACAAATTCATCTTCTTGTTATGAAACTAAATTCAAAATAAAAACAACATTTCAATAAAATTATTCAGCATGGCCTGCTGGTACACGCCTGTAATCCCAGGACTTGGGAGGCTGAGGTAGAAGGACTGCTGTGAGTTCAAGGCCAGACTGGGCTACACAGTAAGTTCAAGGCCAGCCTGCACTACACGGGGAGACCCTATCTCAAAAAAAAAAAGAAAAAAAATACTGAGCATGCATGATTCATAAAAGATAATACAGTTATGGGGATATCTCAATTTTTGTTTGGTTTGCAATCCTGGGAATTAAACCCAGAGGCTTTGCACATGCTAGGCAAGCACTCTACTACCGAGCTACCTCCCGAAGTTACGAGAATATTTATGAGAGGAGCATAAAGTAGTGGGAATGTGTGATAAGTAAGTGAGGTTTCATTTTACTATTCTCTGTACTCTGTAAATGTTTGACATATTCATTGAGGCAGATATTTTTTTAAGTAGCTGGAAGACAGTTACATGAATGAATATAACTCAAAGGACTCTGGTCTTCCAGTGAAGCCTAAGTCCACCTAGCAGTACAGACAATGATGGTCGAATTGTAAATTAAGTTACCTCCCGCCAGCCCCCTAACCGGCACCCTCCCAATGGTGGGATGAGAGTAGCGCCTCTAGTACCTGTCTTCTAGCTAATGCCTACAACACCCTGAGGCCAACGGTCACTGGCTTAAAAACCTCAGACCCTGAGTGGCAACTGCCACACCCCTACCAGCCTCACACAGATGCACTTCAGGTGTGTAACATCTCCATTTTATAGCCAGACAGTTAGAGACTGTATGTTATGTTTCTCTGGGACTGAGCGATACCCCATGCTGTATGGTTTTAGGTATGCGTACCAAAAACAAATCCTAAACTAGTGACAGTTTGGTAAATACATTTCACAGATTAAGAACTCTTTTCTTAGCAAATACTTGTAGCTTGTTTGTAATATAGCTGCCTCTACTCTCTAAGGAGATTGCACCCAGCCTTTTCTCCTTACTGTGTCTGTAATGAGGAGGGAGAAATAAGCGGCAGTCTGGCCGCCTTGCTTATCTTTATCTCTGGTTCACCACCACTGCTCTAGAGGAAGGGGTCAGCTTTTTCTAGATTCAATTTCTGCAGAGAGCCTCGCCTGGGCACCTGGCCTCATTAAAATTCCCTGCATCTGTAGGAGACCGGTGGGGTGTGGCAGTTGTGGCAAGTTGTTACCTTAAAAGATAACTTTTAAGATCCACATTGGGCCCAACAGAGAGAAGTAGAAAGATTTAAAAAAGGATCTCCTCATTCCAATCTTGTATGTCAGTTCAGCTCCTCTCCCAGTAAGGTTGAGAACAACCTGACCTCATTAAAATTCCTACAGCAGCAAAACAGACACAGTTTTCAAGTACACAGAAAAAGTTCAACAACATAGTTTATATCGTAGGCCATAATGCAAGTCTAAAAATTTAAAAGGAACAAAATCATAAAAAGTATGTTTTCTGACCCCAACTAAATTAAATTAGTAATCATTAGGGCTGGGGCTATAGTTCAGCAGTAGAGACTTGCCTAGCATGCACAAGGCCCTGAGTTCAGACCCCTGTTTCTTGCCTCTCACTCCAAAATTAGTAATCACTAACAGGAGGTATGTGAAAGCCTCCAAATATTTGGAAATTTACACACTTCTAGTAATAAATAAATTAAAGAAAAAATTATAAGGGAAATTAATACTTTCATTGAGAGGTAGGAAGATTATAAATTCTACACAGGGACTTCAAGTTCAGCCTGGTGAGATTCTATCTCAAAAAAAAATTTTTTTTTTTCTTAACTGAAAATGAAAGAATATTTCTAAATCTGTTGTATAAACAGTGCTTGGGGGGGGGATTTACAGTTTTGAATCCTTAAGTCAGAAAAGAAAAAAGATCTAAAATCAGTGATCTGGGTCAGGGATATAGCTCAGTGGTGCAGCATCTGCCTGGCAAACGTAAGGCCCTGAGTTCAATTCCCAGTACCAAAAAAGAAAATAGTAAAAAAAAAAAAAAAAATCAATTATCCTAGCCTCTACCTTAAGAAACTAGAAGAAATAGAAGAGCAGAAAGAACCCAAAGCAAGCAAAAAAAAAAAAAAAAAGCAATAAAGATTAAAGCAAAAATCAGTGAAAACGACAGGAAAACAATGGGAGGTTCAATAAAGCCAACAACTGGCTCTTTGGGAAAAAACTCCATTGAATTGATAGGCTCTAGCAAGACAGATAAAAAAGAAATATAGTACAAGACATAGTTCAGCAAATTCTAGTTTAACTGTTACATCCTAAACAACAGTATGAGCACTTTACCTGACCTATACTCCTCATCCTACAAAGGTCCTACCCTGTAGGTAACTATTATCAATCCCAGATACAAAGTCAATCTAAATGTACACATTTATAGCTGAGGAAAGGAAGGTGAGGCAGGAGGATCGTTGAGAGTTCGAGACCAGCCTGGGCTACAAAATGAGCTCAAGGGCAGCCTGAGCTGCACAGCGAGACCCTGTCTCAAAAAGACCAAAAAAATAAAAAAATTTTAAAAAAAAAAAGATGAAAGAGTTGTAGAAATGATGGTGGTGATATTGCACCACAATGTTAACGTATTTAATGTTAACGAACTGTAATATGCTTAAAAATGGTAATACTGGTAAGTTTTATGTTACATATACTCTACTATAATACAATAAATTTTTAATCTGAATTTTGGAAAACTACATTAACAAACAAAGCAGTCCAACTAGTGTTCAGAAAAGTTGTGCTGGATCAAGCTTTCCCAAAGACAGTGCTTCTGAGGAGCACAATACCTGGTTGCTTGCCCCACACCCAGCTCTCCAGGATGGTCTTGGCTCTAAAGGCAGGTGGAGGAGCTTCTTCTTCATCCTTCTTCTCCCTGTCATTTAGATCTTCTTTCTTTGTTCCACTTTGGGTATCAACACCATCATCTAGAGAATTAAAAATTTTTAAATCTATAACTAATTGCTTTTCAAAGTGCAATGATTACCGTCAATCTCTTGGTAAATATTCCTCCCAAAAATGGAAAAGTTGCAACATATATTACTAACTGAATATTTAATGATTTAAAAAAAGAAGGGTCCGGGGATATAGTTCAGTGGCAAAGTGCCTGCCTACCGAGCGCAAAGTCCTGAGTTCAATTCCCAGTTCCAAAAACATAAAAATAAAAATAAAATATAAAAAAAGAAAAGAAAAATACATAAACTATACCCAATTCTGTGTATTTATTTAGCAATAATGAATATATTTATTTATTAAAAGGATCAATGTAAAGAAACCAGTATATCACTCAAATTCAAAGCTTGTGTCTTTCAAAATGATATTCCATCAAATTCCTAATGGATTTTGGAACTAAAAAATGTAATCATTAGTAATTTATCCACCTGCATTTCACACTAATTGCTTTAATCCAGTGACTCCCAATTGCCTGTATTCATGGTAGAAAGAGAGTATTTCTATATTCCACACTGAATTTCTGACTCTGTAACACAATGCCTTCCTCCACTCCCAGCTGAGAACCACCATTACACAGGGCCACTGCAACTGACAGTGCACTTCAGGAGCACCAAGGTGCAAAAAAAAGTTGAAAACAATGACTTTAGGTCACTGAGAATATAAAGTTTCAGTCAAGAACAGCTGTCACAAAACTCCTTACATAACAACTGAAGCAAAGACTGAAGGAATCTCGGCCCTTATTAAATAACTGTATAAATCCCGTAATGTAGCCAGGCAGGATGGCACATGCATATAAGACCAGCACTTTGGGAGGTGGAGGCAGGAATCCAACCTGGGTGGCTTAACAGCTGTTTCAGGGCTGGATTCAGCTCAGTGTGATGGCCCCAGGCTCAAAGGGAAAAGGCAAGAGGGAAAGGGGAGGGAGGAGGGGGAAGGGGAGGAAAGGGGAGAAGGGGAAGGAAAGGGAACGTGGGCTTAGAGATATTTATCTAATCTGGGGATGGAGGTCAGGGGCAGAGCATGTGCTTAGCATGTCAGGGCCCTAAATTCAGTCCCTAGCACCACGCCCCAAAGATATGTTACACACACACACAAATCTGTGAAAGAGATGATACTGCATTCGGATTATAAACAATAAATACATAGAGCAGGCTATGCCTTGCTGTGAGTTATTGCATGTTGTACAGAATAGCAGCTTTTAGGCTGTGCTCTCTATATTGAATGGCTCCTTTGGTTTTATTTTTGGTCTTTTTGAGACAGGGTCTTGCCATGCAGTTCAGGCTGGTCTTGAACTCACAACAATCCTGCCTCAGCCTCCCAAGTGCTGGGATTACAGGTGTACACCACCACACCTGGCTCTGTGACTCCATTTTATAAAACAGAAGTTTGTTCCATTTTGAGGAGAAATGTTGTGGCAGAATAACTTAGCAACTTCTATGTACAAACAGATAATTACCAAATGTTGGACACACCAAACTTTAACCAAAAAAAAAAAAACACCGTAACTCCCAGCTGCACAGCACAATCACAAGACATAAATTTATAAATTAATTTTGCTATAAAAACTGCCACCTGCCAGGTGTGGTGGCACACACCTGTAATCCCAGAACTTGAGCAACTGAGGCAGGAGGATTGCCAGAAGTTTGAAGCCAGCCTGGGCTAAAACCCAGCCTGAACTCACAGTGCGTTCCTGTCTCAAAATTTAAAAAAATGTCACTTGTAAATGTATCAAATTAAATCAAAGGCACACGAACACAGGATATATTCGAGTTACATCAGATAAAACAGGCCAGAAGCTGTTTGGACACACCAGACCAGCAAGCAATGTAGGCCTCTGTCCGGTGTATAGAAAATAAGGGGGAAGCCACGGGGCAGGGAGCACTGGTCTTCGGGCCAGCTCCCTGCCTCGTAGGCGCCCGAAATGGGGGCCCCCCGGCACACAGGAAGCCACGGGGCGGGGAGCACTGGTCTTCAGGCCAGCTCCCTGCCTCATAGGCACCCAGATGGAGGCCCCCCCCACCCGGCGCAGGGGGAGCCATGCGGCCGCAAGCGCTGTTGCATGCCTGCCCTCAGGCCGGCTGCTGCTGCTCAATTAAGAACTACCATGACACAGAGAAACAATGACACAATTGGCCCACCATGCACCGGCTGCAGATGCCCACCCACGGACGTGTGTGAATCATTCAAATATAGAGAAACCCCTGGGAATACATGTCATGCAACAGGTCACTCTTGCTCCTGCCATTGAGAAGCAGAGGGGGCTGGGGATTTAGCTCAGCGGCAAAAGCACCTGCCTGGCAAGCGCAAGGTCGTGAGTTCAGTTCCCAGTACCGGAGAAAAAAAAAAAAAAAAAAAAAAAAAAAAAAAAAAGAGAAGCAGAAAGGTCTAGAGTCAGCAGAGCAGCAGCTGCTGAACAAAGACTCGGAGAACACGAGAATGCAGACTAAGCCCAAGGAGTCAGAGGTCCTGTGGACTGGGGTCATAAGAACTGCTCGGAAGCTGTAAATCTGGAGGACCTTGCACAATACCTGTGGAGACTCCCTGGAAGCCATTCTTCCCCTGACAGTACAGGCTGTGGTGGAGCTCCAGAGAGGTCTGCAGCAGGATTCCTGCTGCCTGTGCTGACAGTTGGGGAGAGGACACTAACTGGTTGTGGGGTCCCATTGCGGTGGGAGGCTGGAGAGAAAACGCTACAAAGAATGGCTTTCACCCCAGATGGCTCACTTGAGATGTTAGTAAGAATTGCCTCCTCAGTCTTCTATAGCCATGATGAGGAGGAGGCCAAGGAGAGAAAACAAAGAGACTGAGAAAAAGCAGCTGCTTTTGCTGCAGCACTAAGAGAAACAGACCCTAAGTCTGATTCCCGGGGCTCCAAGAAGAACTCAACAACTGCATTCATCTGCTACCACTGTTAAAAGCCAGGCCACCTCAAGAGGAATTGCCCTAAGAGGTCCCATGGGCCATGCCCTGAATGCAAAGGTGACCACTAGAGATCGGTCTGCCCTCTGAAGCAAAGGCCCCAGAGCTCAGACCCATCCTACCAGTTAGTCCAACAGCAATGAGAGGGCCCAGGGCATACTCTGCCTTCTCCCTCTGGCCAGACCGTCATCTCCATGGAGGAGCCCTGGGTAATCATGACTATGGAGGAACAAGAAAACAGCCAGTTGCTAGTCACAGGTGCAAGTCTCTCGGTCCTTCTTTTCAATCCTGGCCTTCCTTCCAGCCATCATACCTCAGTGAAAGGAGTCACTGGTGAGAAGGTAATATGCTATTTTTGACAACCCTTAGGCTATAACTTCTTGTTAGATCCTTCTTGCGTATCTCTGTCTTCCTGAGAAACCACTTTGAAGATACCACCATGTATTACAGCAGCCATTGATATTTTCCTCCTAATCTATCCATAACTCTGTAATGTTTGTATTGTTCCTATCCTATTTCGTAAATGGATGCATGTCTATTATTATGCATTTCCTACAATAACCATTGAGAACAGTTAATGATTATTCAATAGGTCACTCATGTATAGCTCTATTTATTTTCTTTAGAAGCCACTTTGAAGATACCAAAGTATAGTACAACAACTATTGATAACCTCCTACCTCTTTTGTCTGTAACTCACTATTGTCTATTTGTTTTCCTGAGAAACTACCTTGTAGATAACAATATGTAAAACAATAACCATTGATAATTTCCTACCACTTTGTCTGTAATTTGGTAAGCCCCCCACCCCATTATTATGTTACCCTTCTTTTACTCTTTAAAATTTAAAAAAAAAAAAAAGAAAGAAAAGAAAATAAGGAGCGCCCGCACTGGTAAAGCTGGGAACTCTGGCACTCTCTCCCTGGTTTCAGCAGCCACACCTCCCTGCCTGATGTGACTCACTAGAACTGCCTGCCTCCAGACACAGGCTGGTGACCCAACTCTGAGCAAGCCCCAGGCCTCCCCCCAGCACCCCCCAGAGAACCCTTGCCTAGTCTGTAATCTTATCACCTGTGGTGACCGTTCACTTCTCTGTAGACTCTCTGCCTGCTTTCAGTTCTGCCACCACTGTTAACCTCCTTAGCCATTCTATAACCTCCACATATTACTGCATGAAGTGTGATGTGACAGTTACAAATCCTAGTAATTAAAACTGGAATTTTAGCCAGGTGTGGTGGCACAAACCTGTCATTCCAGCACTCAGGAGGGAGGCTGAGGCAGGAAGATCACTGCAAATTCAAGGCCAGCCTGAGCTACATACTGAGTTTGAAGCCACCCTGGACTACATAGTGAGACCCAGTCTCAACAAAAACAAAAAAAATTGAAATTTTAAAACCCAGCTTATTCACAACCGAGTGACCTTTGACTAGTTGGCCTGATAAGGCTGAAAAATTGATACTGCTCATGAATTTACTGTTATTCAACAAATTCTGACATTGTGAAAAGACAGTGTCTAGTCTATATTACTGGCATAGCTCACTCACAATACTAGGACACCTAAAAATCTCGAAGGACACTGTTCTACTAACAACACTTCGAACACCACGTGTGTTCACACCAAGCACATGCCAATTCTCTGCAACACCAACATACATCCAATAATCCAATTCAATTTTAAGACTCTGTGGAATTAGCCCAGACCCACAAGTTAAAGAGATGAGTCCCACAAGATGCCCCCACTTCAGATGCTAATTCCAAGGAGCAGGTCCCTAGGTTACCCAGGACTTCTGCCGGCTTAGCTACAAACGGGATGCTCCTGCAACCACTCCTCACATTTGATAGTCTGTATACATAAACGCCCTTATGCATGTGAGATGTATTCCAAGACCTCTCACGGATGCCTGAAATCATAGGTAGTTGCAAATTTTATATACACTTTTTAATATACTTACATATCTACATACCTATGTAAACGTTTAATGTATAAATTAAGCATAGTACAATATTAAAAGGAAAAACAGAAGAATTAAAGCTGTATTTTAATGACAGCTATGTGAAAATGGTCTGTCTCACAGAGTATCTTTACACTGTCTTCACTCTCCTTGTGATGTGTAAGACAACGCAAAACCCACACAATGAAATGACAGAGAGGCAAATGACACCAGCATGGTAAGGTAGCCTTAGGCTGGTACATGGTTCCTTGAACACAAGCACTGCCATCGGCCTACAGTCGATCTGCCCACCAAGACTACCAAGTTACTAACAGGTAGGCTTTAGTAACCAAAAGGATGGTCCACAACCGAGGAAAAGCGGTATGTGAGTGCATCCTACTAATCAGATCAGCACACAATATAAAACTTATGAATTGGGCCAGGCATGGTGGCACAGGCCTGTAATTCCAGCATTTGGGAGGCTGAGGTAAGAGGAGCACTGTGAGTTCAAAGCCAAAGCCAGCTTGGGTTACACAGTGAGTTCACCGCCAGCCTGGACTACATAGCCAGAGCCTATCTCCAAAAAAAAAAGTAAATAAAATAAAACTAGCTGGGTGTGGTAGCACACACCTGTAATCTCAGCACTCAGGAGGCTGAGGCAGAGCTGAGGATATAGCTCAGCAGTACAAGCCGCTTACGTGCCACGCACAAGGTCCTGAGTTCAAACCCCTGTACCAAAAAAAAAAAAAAAGAAAGAAAAGGAGGCTGAGACAAGAGGATTGTGGTGTGTTTGAGGCCACCCTGGGCTACACAGGGAGCTCAAGGCCAGCCTAAACTATACAGGGAGACCTTGTCTCAAAAACAGTAACAAACTTATGAACTGTTTATTTCTGGAACTTCCCATTTAATACTGTCAGACCAACGTTGACAACAGGTAATTAAAACCTCGGAAAGTGAAACCACAGGTACTACTATAGAGACTCACAAAAATGGGAACGCATACTGTTATCAGTGTACTGTACAAAGGTACAGATGAGACAAGGTACTGTGAGAAGGGTCCCAAGCATAGGAGCTGCAAGTCCTCATGGAACTGGGGGCTCCATGTACACATGTTCACCAATCTGCAAGTTCTCTGAACCATGTCACACAGGAATTTTTATGGAGGTTTCATTACATGAGCAGGATGGGTTAAATCACTGTTTACTGACAATTAACATCACCTCTTAACTACTCTCTCTCCCCTGACGTATGGGGTGGGGCTGAAAATTCTATCCTGCTACTCACACTTTGCTCTTCACTGCCCAGCCCCTGCCCATTTTCTTCTGTTTATCTGTTTTTCGCTTTTGGAGTGCTGGGGATGGAACCCCACATCCTGGGTATGCAGGCAAGCACCCTACCACTGAGCTATTCTAGCCCCTACACTGAAGCTATGCAGAGGCTCCCAGCCACCAGTCATCACATAGCAGTAAGACACTTGGCATTCCATAGATTGCAAATGTTTTAGAATCTATCAGCTAGAAAAGGGACTAACAACAAGATGCTCCTATCAGCCTGTCACTCAAAACACTGAGTTTCAGGAACCCTGGGTCAGAAGTGGTAACAGAGACCAAATATTATGTTACAATATCTACAACCAACACAAACATACATTCAAGAAACTACTGTATTTCTACCAAAAAAAATTAGGCATCCAATAGAAAAACAGAGAAATCACTAGTGAGGAAACTCAAATAGCTAACGTTAGGAAAATATGCTCAAATTCCTGTTTACAAAAACATAAATTCAATTATATATAATCTTATACTCACTAAATTGGCAAATATTAGAAAGCTGGAATATATGCTCCAAGACAGGTTTTTATTTTTCACTTTCTCATCTGGTTCTGTTCACTGACAGCCCAAGTACCGAGAACAACACAAGCCAGGTAACAGCACTCAGCGATCCTTCAACAGCTCACTAACAAAGTACTAGGACACAGTGGAAATGAGGCCAGCAGCACACACCTGCGAGCGGAGGGCAGACCCAAAAGCCAGCGCAAATGAGTTGCACGGAAGGTTCCTTATTCTGCTCTAGGGTCTCAGCACACACCCTGCGGAGGTCCTCCATATGCACCATGCAGGACAGTACACAACTGTAAAGCTGTTGAGAACAGAACTGTGCAGTCTAGCAACCATGATTATAACTTACAAATGCAGGGCTGTATGGACTCACCTTGTCATGACTGCACCCACACTGAGGCACAAATCACCACTGTGACTGATCACAGTAACCCTAGTCAGCCTTTTCTGCAGTCTCCCCGGAAACTGTAATGAAGAACACCACTAGAGTGGTACTGTGAAGGTGTACACAGGGACTCTGGCTCCGGGGATGTGTCTGACTCTGACACTGTCTTAAATATTCTACACACATTCCAACCAAGACGAAGCCACTTTTCTTCTCACTCATAGGCATACCCCTCTTCCTGACCCAAACTGTTGAGGTCCAGCAGGTCTTGCTACCACCCAAGGTATTTCTGTCACTGAGTCCCCCCACTAAGTTGTACTCCACGAAGTCCTAGCTTTGTGTGCCTCCCTTCTTTCGCCCCTGCTGTGCACAGTGGAGCTGGTCCCCATATACGAAGGCTGCATTACTCAAACAAGTGCTTAACGACAAAAGGAACAAACTCAGGCCAAACCACTCCTTCCATTTATGGAAATCAGAAACCTGTGCACTACGAACACTGCGCGGATGGAGGACAGATCAGTGGCTGCCCCCGGGTCAGGAAACCTGTGATACAAACAAAGAGCACAGGGAGTTTTTTAGAGATAAAACTGTTCTGGATCCTTATTTTGGTGATGACCAAAAATAGGATTTCATGTATGTTAAAATTTATTGAACCAGAAGCATAAATATCAAAAAAGGAATAAATATAACATATATGAGGGGCAGTACTGGGTCTCAAGCTTGTTAATGAGCCACATCCCCAGCCCTGCTTTTACTTTTTATTTAGAGATGGATTCTTGCTAAGTTACTAAGTTGCCCAGACTGAGCTTGAATTTGCAATGTTCCTGCCTCAGCCTTCCAAGTGCTAGGATTACAGGCATGCATTATTACCATATCCAGGGGGTTTTTTTAATTAAAAAAAGTTTAATGGTTTCTATTAAAATTACAGTTTAAAAATTAAAATCAAAACTTCAGTAAAGTTTCAATACAGTTGAACCAACCTGTATTTAACACCTAACATACTTATAGCACTTTTATACAAAAGTAAAACGATAAGCTTACTGTAAAGAAATTTTAGGAAAAAAAACTGTTCTTGACGTAACTTATTAGTACAATTCCAGCTTTGGAGCAAGTCACGACAGTAGTACACAGGTCCAGGTAGGAACCCAAGACAGCCCAGGGAAATCATGTCAGACTGGAAAGCTGGGTTCCCAGGGCTGGAGAGGCGGTATGTCCTGATTCCAGGGGAGGCCAGGAAATGCACACCCAGGGACACAAGGGCAGGCTCATATGACACACGGACAAACACCCATTCTGATCTGAGGAACTACACATGAACTGAAGTCTCCACCTCTTATTTTAAGCTAACATGGAAAGTGAGAACAAAGTAGAATTAAGAAGTTAAGAAATAAGATACATTTAATTCAGAAATCGTATGCCAAAAACAAAGACACGAAGCACGGGGAAAAAAGAAAGTAGCCAATAGAAAAAAATTTTTTTTTTTTTTTTTTTTGGCACAGCTGGGGAAGAAACATTTGAAGCA
>NW_004955533.1:1304674-1326938 GCF_000276665.1 Chinchilla lanigera | reverse complement strand
AGTCCAGGCTGGACTCGAACTTGCAACAATCCTCCTGCCTCAGCCTCTTGAGCGCTGGGGTTACAGGCATGCACCACCACGCCCGGCAGCTAATAAAAATTAAAATAAGCTAACATGTACTATGTAAAGCATCCAGCCCAACAACTGTACATTATCCTCTTAAGTCTTTACAAATAACCTTGTGAGGAGGCAGACTTTGTCATCTCCAATTTACCAAAGTAAAAAATATGCTCACAAAGTACGTCCTAGCCAGGAACACAGAGCTCAGGTAAGAACCCAGGTGTTAACTCTAAGTACGAAATTTTACACTACACATGAGGTTTACTCACTCTGGCCATGTGGCCAGATCTAGCACATACTCTGGATGGCCAGCAAGCAAGTAACAATTTTTACATTTTTAAACAAAAAATAATCCCCAAAAGTAGTATTCTGTGGCATGTACATGTTAAATGAACTTCACCTTCTGGTCCATAAATCACTTCATTGGCACACTGCCACACCAATCATTTAGCATTTTATGCACAGCTGCAGGGGCCCATAGTTACTGCAGAGTCCCATAACTATGACAGAGATAATATGATACACAAACCTTAATGCACACTCATTCTTACATACCCATAGGGGCTGGTTCCAGGATCCCCCTCAGAAGGATTCTGCACTAGTCAGCTTTCTACCACTGTGAAAAAAAACCTGAGATAATCAACTTAAAGAGAGAAAAAGGTTTATTATGGTTACAGTTTCAGAGGTTTCAGTTCATGACCACTTGTCTCTCTTGTTCTGGGTCCATGGCACCACAGAACATTACAGCAGGAGCATGAGGCAGGCACCTGTTTTCACCTTGTGGCAGCCAGAAAGCAGAGAGAAAAAGGAAAGGCAGGTTCCCAATATTCCCGTCAACAGCACTCCCCCAGTGACCTAACTTCCTTACATAGACCCTACCTCCTAAACGTGCCACTGTCTCCTAAGATCAGCTGCAGCTGGGGACAAGGCCTTGAACACATGTGCCTTGGTGAAAATCCAAGATGCAGACACCAGAGTCCCTTAGGAAAAAAATGGCAGTGTTAGGACTGTGTCTAGATGTCTCCCCAAAGCCTCATGCAGTCACAGGTGGGGCTTTTTAGAGGTGGCTGGATCTAGAGTGTGCAACGCCGGGACTGAGTCACAGTGCAATGCTAGGATCAAGGGCACTAGGATTAAGGGTCTGAGTAACAAGAAAGAGGCTTGTCACTTGTCTTTTGCTTGCTTTTATTGTCTTCTGCCTGCCATGAACTGTTTCTCCTCTGTGATGCCCCTCTCCCATCCACCCTGCCTTGGAGCCACCTGATTATGGGCTGAAACCTCTACAAACTGAGCCAAAATAAATCTTCTTTCCTTTCACTTCGAGTGTTAGGTATTTTGTCCCAGCAACAAGAAAACTAACACACACAGTATTTTACATAACCAACACACATGTTCCTGTATACTCTAAACTATACCAATATACCTCATAACACATAATACCATATAAATCCTATGTAAATCACTGTTATCCTGATCTCCACATGTTCATTACAGACATCAGGTTTTTTTCAAACATTTTTGATCCACAGTTGGTTGAACCCATAAATGTAGAACACAGATACAGGGACCAACTATATTTACTACCAGGCACTTTATAGAACATTTGCTACCTTGTTCTACACCATGCTATAAATTTTACAAATAAGAAAAGAAAACAAAATTCAACAGTGCACTGAAACACAGACCATATAATTTCTTCTTCAGGATGAAAATCATCAGCAGTCACCAGGAAGCAGACAGGAAACAACATTAAACACATCTCGACTCGTCTCAGGAGCATAAATTAGAGCACTTTACAGCAGCAGCAGCAGGATGAGATCCCTGAAGGTCACGAAAACAACAACTGGAGTAATCAGCAGCACCACATCAAAGACACCACACATGTTCCCTTCAGGGCCTGCTCTGCTCTTCACATCTACAGGCTCAGCCTTCCAGACAGGGAAACAGAACACCACCTCCCAAATACACGGCAGATTAAGAAACGTGGGAGAAAGCTGAGGGTGTGCACTTGGTAGAGTAGGTTCTGAGCACGGCTCAATCCTCAGCAACAACAAACTCCAGGGAGAAAGGAAGCGAGGAGGCAGGCTGCCCTAAGGCTCCAGGCAACACCCTGCAATCAGCTGTGAGCAGGAGCAGGGGCCAGGTTCCAGTCTGAGGGCAGAGCTAAGACTGGATGAACTGACATTTTTGTCCACTTACAGCAGGGCAGTCTATACAGACTGCTCAAAGCAGTTTCTGCTCAAATCACTCTGTCCACGGGGGCCTAAGAGGAAGGGTAAGTGCCGAAGGAAAAACAGAGTATACTTACTGATTTCAAAGAGGACAAAATAACATCAAGCCAGAAAACTGAGGGTTAGACCCTAAACACTGCATTGTTACACTTTTCCTATTAATTCTCCTAACTTCAGTGTGCCCAAGCCCTACAAGGCTTTATTTTTACTGAAGACAGATTTTGTTTCATGTATGTGCACACATGCCTACCCACTGTCTCTGGAAAGATACTAACACTAGTAGTAACACCTCTGAGGAAGGAGGAAGAAAAACTGATGTCTAGAGAACAGGACTGAGAAGGAATTTACTCTGTACTAAAAAGAACTATAAATGTAATGTTACAACCCAAGAAGCAATATAAGTAATAATAATAATAAGCTGCAATTTTTTAAAGGTCTAATAATGTTGAATGAAAAGTAAGTATGTGAGGGCCAGGGATACAGCTCAGTGGCACAAGAGCCTGCCTGGCAAGCGAAAGGTCCTCAGTTTGATTCCCAGTACAAAAAAAAAAATTTTAAATAAAAAATAAAAACAAGTATGTGAGCGAGATGTGGTATGTGTACCTGTAGCCAACAGTGATGAAGCAGGTGGATCACTTGGGCCCAGGAGTTCATGTAAGCCTGGATAACATAGCAAGATCCCTTCTCATTTTAGAAAGAGGGGCTGATACAGACGATTTGGAATCACTCCTGCTGTAAGTCCTCTAATAAAAAAAGGAATTGCAGTCTCTCTGGCAGGCATGTGCCTTTACAGGCCGATTTACAGTGAGAGTGAGGCCATCACTCAGCCTAGGCTCTAAAAACTTCCAGGTGCCAGGCACCAAGCTCAGCATAGGTGATACAGGGTTAGGGAGTTCAGAGACAGACAAGACACAGATGTCTTCTGCTGCCATTAAACACCAACCACAATAACCACAGGCCTGTGAGCAGCACAGACATAGAGCCAGGCATGCATGTCACACACATTTTGTGTGTGCCACACATGCAACACATTTTAATTACCTCAGTAACATAAAATGCTGTGTCTTTCATTAATTTCAACATGAACCTTGTGCCAAGTTTAGCATATATAAATTGGGGTTAACAAATTCTGGTACCCGCATGTCAGATTCATGCGCTTTCTCATGATGATAAAAGGCAGCATGTATACTACTGAGGTACCTGAGGCTCGCTGAAAACCTCTGCTTACCACCTTACCCTGCGCTGCACCTGAGACAGTACAGACAGCCACCTACGTGCACCCTGGGATTTGCACGTCTCATCACTCACACCCAACTGCAAGGCTAGGCACCAAAATGCTCACCACATTTGCTGGGGGTGGGTGAGACTGAGGTGAAACTTGGAATAAGTAAAAATAACTCTGAGTCACTGAGCAGAATATATAGTAAGGAGATTCTTGACTGCAAATACTGCCAGAAATACTCTCCCCTGTATGTGTCAGAGCCTCCTACCTCTGGAAGGACTATTAATTACGAAGTCTTAGCAGCAGAAGCACATCAAACTTGGTGACAGTCCTACTCTGACTGACCGGCTGAAAAAGACTAATAATGACTTCTACAATCTAGCAAAACGGAATCAAGAATCCCCAAGGAAAAAAATAAATTTCTGGTGTGTTCAATATTGGCAGGGGTGGAGGCATCACTCAGAAACTAAAGAGCAAGCGGGACATGGAGAGGAAGCAGCAGCAGCAGCAGCAGCAGCACAACCACCAGTACCACCAGCACCACCTCAGAAGCACTTTTTCCATACAGAATCCAAAGGAACACAATCCAAATGAATTCTTGCAGAGACAGAATGATTTAATAATTCTGGTTAAACAGAGTTCTGTATCTGTTCCCTGGAGTAACAACAATTTGCCATATAACACAAGCATATGCATTTTGTACGCCGTATGTCTACAGAGCCTAGCTAATCTGAATTTTCTAATTTCCTATAGTAGTTTTACTCATCAGACAAACTGACATGATTTCCATGCAGTGTTTATGATTGTGAGTATTATAATACTATGAATCCACTCTACTTGAATTATAAAATTCTAACAAACTTTTTTAGTATCTCCAGAAATCATGTTGTTCTGTAATATATAAGATTAAAAGAAATTTTCAAGACCATCATTTAGTCTAGAGACACTAGCCCAGTATTAAACTGAGTTGGTAGCTAATCTGTGGACCGTTTGAACAAATCCTACAAGAACACAAAATCCAAAATCATGGGTCACCAGATTAATAAATACACACACACACACACACCTTTTTGTTACCATGGCGGCAGGTGATCTGTGATGGAGACATCTTTGCATCATTTTATAAGCAAGTTCTTGCTCATTGACATGAAAAATGAGCTGTTCTAATACAGACTCAAGAGCAATGTCAAAATGCTCAATATCTACTTCCCTTTTTGTTAAATCTGTAATAAACATAAATGTATATTTAGTCTTTGCCCTGGGTTCCCCACACAGAGTTCAAACATCCTTCATAATGTTTGCAGTCTGAGGACTGACCAAGAGAAAAAGTAAACAAGTCACGAGAGGGTAGAAACGTTCCGCCCCACCTCCCCACCTCCAAGGAGAAGCAGAGGACTGGAGACTGCATTATAAAAACTGATGAACACAAGGGAGTGTTGGGAGGGTGAGCACCAGCCGGGACACAGGAGCTCTGCAACCTCCCCCACCCCACAACTCGCCTGATCCATCCCTTGCATTTGTTTGTTCCTGATCTGTGGCCTTTAAAATAAACCAATACATGTGGCTTCCTGAATTCTGAGTCATTCTAGGCACTACTGAACCTGAGAAGAGCGTCCAGAGAACCCCAAACTTGCAATAGGTCAGGCAGGAGTGCAAGCTGGAAGACCACTTGTAGCTGGCATACGAAGTGGGGGCAGCCTTTATGGCACCAAGCCCTCAGCCTATGGAGCTGTGCTAACTTTGGGAATTGGTGTCAGAACTGGACTGAGGAAGTGCTCACTTTCGAATACTCCCTATTTGTGCAGAGTAGCTGCCCATCATGTCTGTGTTCCTCCCTCCCCCTTTCCCCACATTCAAATAAATTGTTTTCCTTTATTTAAAAAAAAAAAAGAAGAACTGGATGGAACTGCTGGACAGCCCTGCAAAACTAGTGTGGAAAAACAGCACAGATTTGGTGTTGGAGAAAAACACTGAGTTGGAAGTTATGTACTTGGAATAGAAGTTGTAATTAATATAGATGGCTAAGGGCCAGGGATATAGCTCAGGGGCATAAGTGCCTGCCTGGCAAATACAAGGTCCTGAGTTCAATTTCTGGTACAAAAAATAATAATAATAATACAGATGGCTGAGATTAATAAAAAAGAATGGTAGCAGAGAAATACAAGTATGTATACAAAGTAATGGACACTTCTATCAAGACAGTGATGTTAGTGTTAAATAAAAATATCTGTTTATGCCAGAACATGAAAATTCACTATTCCTGCAAAAAAATGTGTTAAAACAGAGCTCACCAATTAAAAAAATGTATAACCCAAAAAAAAGAAAAAAGTATAACCCCTTTTACTTCCAGATGTAGCTTCCTCTCTGTGACTGCAGCCAACCAGAACTAAAGAAGCCACGGCACTGCCTGCGCTCTTGCTGGGCAGCCTCCACAGGCAACTTTCTGATACAACTTCCCAGGATCAGACTAGTCTTACACAACACAGACTCCCACACCATGAAATTCGTAACTCCACACTCACAAGCAGGAGGACAAAAAAGAAGTTAACCTTTCCCAAATGAACTCTGTACAGGTATAACGCTTCTTAAACACGCAGTGGCTCCCCAGATGGGGATGGTTACCCTGGAGGCCACACTGCCGTGCTACTCGAACCCCCGTGGTGGGGGCTCACTAGCATGACTTCCAACAGGAGGGCCTCCACTCGTGTCTGTTCTGGAACTGTGATCACTGAGCCACAGCCTTCAGCCTCAGCATCTGCATCCTTCCAACACTTACTCTACGGCCTCTGGTATAAGCTGAAGAATGAACAGGAAAAACCTCAGGGGCTCAGAGGAATTCCCATCCTTTAGGGAAAGGACTCACGAAGGAGGGCAGAAGTTCCAGTAGAAGCTAACACCACTTCTTCAAGCTGATCCCAGAGCACACTAACAGAAGCAGGGTACGGTTTCCAAAAAGCTCTCAAGATCCAAAACAGTAACGATTACTGAAGACAATAAACTTACAAGGGAGGTCTACTGGTGGTTGTTTGGGAACATCGTTGGTTTCTTGGTTTGTTTGGTTTTTTTTGAGACATGGTCTAGCTTTGTGGTTCAGGCCAGGCACCATACCCAGCTCATCGTTTGTTTTCAATGTTCTATTTTCTAGTGAGTCCATGAAGTGATGTTAGTGTTAAGCAGAAATATCTGTTTATGCCAAAACATGAAAATTCACTATTCCTGCAAAAAAATGTGTTAAAACTAACAGAGCTCATTTCCTTTTCTTTTTGGCCTCTCTCAATGCCGTACACCGGGGCTATGTAACTGAAATGACACTCTGAAAGGAAGCATCAGCAATGTGACCTGTCCCATGTCACAAAGGCAAATTCCAGGTCTCACCCCAAACCTCCTGTACAAATCTCTGAGAGAAGCCAGTCACTATGGTGATCAAGCCTTCCATGGGATCTTGATGTGCCCTGATGTTTGAAGCCCCTTGGGACTCAGGATTTAATTCTTGGAGCTCCCCATGCTAGGATACTGGCCACTTTTACTCACATTCACTTCCCCTCCAGGGTAGTAGCTTTTAAATTTCAATGTGCAATATCACCAGGAATGTGCACCCCTGCATTAGCACCTACCTCTCCCAGGATGCAAGTACAGTGCAAGTGGGCACTCTCAGGAACACACATGGCTCTGGTCTGGCCCAAGCTCCTCCCTGCCCCACCTCTGCTCCATGCATCCTCCACTGCAGGCCTGGTACCCACCTCATCCCAACACCTCACACCTCACACTGTCCTTCAAGGCCAGGTCCATGCTCACCTCCTGAAGACGACACAAACCCCAGAACGCACACTGCTCCCCTAGAACTCCTCCAACCTGTTACGTGTAATGTCACAAGGGTTCCGCTATCCTGTTACACACTCATATACGGAATGTTTATTTTTACCATAATAATCGTGAGGTTTTTAGGTCATATTTAATTTTTTTCACAACATTGAAAGAAAAACTGTAAAATTAGCGGGAAAATTGTCAATCAGAACAAGATATGAGGTCATTAATGTTCCCAAAATATCCAAAATTTGCTCTGTGCTTTTAAAGCTGAAACACATAATTGAGTATTGACTACACCTACACACACACAAACACACAACCAATCACCACAATTAAATACAATATGAAGTTAGGAAAATAGTGAAAGTAAGTCATAGAACTGTAAGAAAGGCAATCATATTGTCAATTTGCAGACTAACAGAGCAACAAAATTTTTTCAACAGGCCTGGTTTCACTATAGCTCTACCCCTTGTTATTTGAGCAAATTTAATGACAGAGTCCACAGTCCATGGTATTAGAAGAAATAATGACAAAGTATTTTCAAGAAAAGATAAATCAGACAGCGAAGTGTTTACTAATATTTGTATTATCTACATAGACTGAAAAGATTTACTATAAATGAAATAGTTCATGATACTTAAATTGCTCATAAAAGACCAACTTCAGACAATAATGAGAAATAAGTTCAGTACATCTCAGTTACTTCCTAACTGCCTGATCCCTCCATGCCTCGCATACCACTGGAGATGAAACTCAAGGTCCAATGCCACCAGGCAAGCAGTCTACCAATAAGCGCTACCTTCAGCTTTCTTTTAAGACCTATTCTTTCCTGTATTTCTCCTCAGAAGCATAAATACCAACAATTCAGAATAAGATGTTAATACAAAACATTAATTTGAAAAAGTAAAAGACAGGGCCAGGCATGGTGGTACACACCTATAAACCCAGCACTCTCTGAGGAGGCTAAGGAGGGAGAACCGAAAGTTACAGCATACCCCGCACAACTTACCAAGACCCTGTCTCAAAGTGACTGTGAATTTAGAAAGGTCTAGGAAGGGGCTGGGGCTGAGCTAAATAGCTCAGCGGCAAACAGCCTGCCTGGCAAGCACAAAGTCGTGAGTTCGACTGCCGGAACTGGAAGAAAAACAAAAGAACAAAAAAACAGACAAAAAAATGGTCTAGGAAGCCAGCCAAGGTGGCACACGCCTATAATCCTAGTACTCAGGAGGCTGCGGCAGGAGGATCACTGTGAGTGTAAAGCCAGCCTGAACTAGAGAGTGAGACTCTGTCTCAAAAACAAACAAAAAATTATCAATAGTAGAGAAAAAGCGTACCAGCGGTTGCCTCTGGACAGCAGGTCTAGCAAAGGACTAGGAAGAGGCTGAGGGACTTTTTGGGCAAGAGTAGTGCTGATAAAGGTTTAAGTTACAAAGGTTACCTTTGTCAAAACTTACAGAATATTAACTAAAATATATGCATTCTGTTTGAGCATGTGGTGGCACACATCTACAGACCCAGCTACTCAGGAGGAAGAGTAGGATTCTTGAGCCTAGAAGGCCTTGTCTCCCAAAAACAGCATATACATATACATATATGTGTATATTTGTGTATATACAGATATATGTGCACATTTCATTATGCATAAATTTTGTGTGGAAGACAGAAAAACTAACATCAAACTCAAATTAACAATATGCATGAACTGTCTAAGGAAGCCAGGTGAAACACCTCAATGGGTGAGCGCAGAAAGCTGTCCAACCTTCTACATATACTGGTGGCAGGACCTAAGGAAGAATGTGCCAACACTCACTCCAAGTATCTTTCATCACCCTGTGTGTATGTGGACACTTTCACATGAACATCAAAACGAACAGCTAACTTTGTTAAATGTTAAAACTGAAAAGATATACTAATGCTTTTAGCCATGTAGTTTCAAGGGGACACTACTCCAATTCATTCCACAAAGAAAAAAAAAGACTTTTTAGCAGCTTTATCCATCTTAATAACTTTCAAGCACTGGGACCAACAAACTTAGCAGTGAGTGTCAACTGAGGGTTTCAAATTCAACAAGCTTGGAATGAGCACAGTCATCTGTTTCATTCGACATTTTCAATGGTGAATTTGATCTGCAGCCCAAGTCAAGAACAACTGAATGATATAGTGTGTTGCTGAGACTTCATAAGAGGCCCGGACAGGACTGTTCATTGATATTTCCTTGCAAGCCAAAGGCTTCCAAAGTCTTTTATGCACTCTCAAGTGAGAGTTGTAGAGGAACTTTCAAGAAAAATTTCCACTAAATCTTACAATAATCGATATTTATAGCTAGTCAAGGTAAGATCTATTTTAAAACCTAAACAAGGAAATATTAACAACTTCCTATAGGCTGCAAAGTAAATACCAGAAGAGACCAACAGAAGTGCAGGGACGGAGTTCTGCAAAGATGCCCTCAGTTCACATAAACAATGAAATTCAGGCAGCCTGAAACATTAACTAGGATTTTACACAACAATCACCAAAGTAAAAAGACTTCAAAAAAGTTATGTATAGTCAAATGCTCCTTCTCCTACAGCAGATTACACAACTTTTTAAAAATGCAATTACTAGTGATCTTTTAAAAACAGGAAACACTAGTTAAAGGTGCTTACCTTTTCTAGGAGGAAATTCTCCATTCTGGCTTAATTCTGACCCAGTATATATAATTTCTCCATCTTTTACCATTTCGTTCCACAGACCACAGAGCCCATCTCTCGTGAATGCAAGCTGGCAATAATAAACAAGACAAATTTACAAAGTGCTCACATTTATATGGCAATTCTTAAAAAAAGATATGGGGGGAGTCCTCATCTACTCATTTTATTCACTTATTCAGCAATAAATCAATGATTTAAAATTTAACAATTTATTCAAAAATAAATATTGAAAATCATTCAATAAATATGAGGTAGAGAATAGTGTATTTGTTATACTATACTATTTTTTGTGTAAGAGATTAGAAAAAAGAGACACACATGCACAAGCTCTGAAAACATAAACTAAAAATGGGTAACAATAACTACCTATGGGGGGACATGGAGGGGACAGAGGAAGGCAGTAGGAAACCAATGAAAGCAGCACTGTTGAGTGTATCTTAGATAGCTTTACTTTTTTTTGAAACAGGGCCTCACTATGTAGTTAGGCTGGCCTTGAACTCACGAGGCTGGCCTCAAATTACCATCAATCCTCCTGCCTCAGCCTCCCCAGTGCTAGGATTACAGGACTGCACTTATTTACTTCTAAAACATGTTTCCATCTTCAAATATTAAAGTTACTTCACAAAAAAAAGCAAAGCCTAAAACAGCAACAAGCAAATTAAGCAATAGTGGAATATATTCTAAAGGAAAAAATACTAAACTTTCTTCATTGGTTTATTACACTAATAATGATGTTATAATTTTAAATATATCTCATGAATGTTCTATGGTAAAGTACCATTAACATAAAATACATGTATGTTAACTCTAAATGCTACAAGAAGCTAAGCTTTCAAGCGTAGAAGAGATAAAAACCAAAGAGATTTTTTAAAAACAATTTAGACTGGAAATCCTATGAACTTTACTTTTTAATACATTTGCTTGTTCTGTCTTTGTAAAGGATGTACAATCAACTGCACTCTAGCAGCAAGGAGTATACTCAGCACCTAGATACTGGTCTCTAAGCACCATTTCCAAATGAAACAAACCAGGGCTCCCGCGGGAAAAAGGGCTGATTCAAAACCCAGAGCAGACAAGCTGAGCCTAGAATATCTTGTTTTCTTTATTTAAAAAAAAATGGCTAATGGGACTCTTGACCAAACTTATGTCCTAATTTTGTATCAGTGCATGTTTGCAGCACATGATTACGTCCCTCATGGGGAGTTGGTGCACGAATACATAACACATTTAATTCTTTTATGTCCCCTTCTCCACCTTTGCCCTTCCCTCTCCCTCCATCTCATGGTCCCCTTCCCTTCTGCACATCCTGGTCAAATTTACAACAGTTCTGAGCACCAAAATCTGTAACAAATGTGATGGACAAAAGTAAGTTATACTGCATGAGTTCATGACAAAGAAAAAGCAAAACAGCCCTGGCCTGTTAGCACGTGTGAGTGAAGAAAGGCCTCTCAGAGCTAGCGATCAGTGGAGCAGGAAAAGGGAGTGTTAGAGTACCCAGAGGAGCCGGGAGTGGTGGCACACACCTGTAACCCCAGCACTGGGAAGGCTGAGGCAGGAGGAGGACCACAAGTTCAAGGCCAGCCTGGGCTACACAGTAGGTTCAAGGCCAGCCTAGACTACATAGTGAGATCCTGTCTCAACAACAACAACAACAAAAAAAAAAAGAGAAGGGATCCATTCTGAAAACTCCAGGAGCAAGCGAAGCCATCTTCTGTAACACAAAATCTCAAGTGAAAAAAGACACATCTGTTTACTCATCCAGTGGAAAGCTAGGGCCTTTTCTTAGGGTACAAGCCTGCTAGCTCCTTCCCCATCATCACTCTGGCAGCACAATGTGGTGAAGCAACCACTATCCCATCTTTAAAAGGGCACAAGCAATGAGCGCAATCATGATGTATTGCAAACATGTACTAACAAAAAAATTTTTAAGGGCCGGGCATGAAGCTCAGTGGCACAAGCCCCTGCCCAACAAGCGCCTGCCCGGCAAGCACAACGTCCTGAGTTCGATTCCCGATACCAAAAAAAAAGAAAAAAGTTTTTAATATTTTTAATGAAGCAAGAATTGAAGGGCATTTCATGCCCAATCTCAGTTCCAGACATCTTCTAATGTAAGCTCATTCTCTAACCCTAATCTGTACAAGTAAATCTCCGGGATTTCTTTTCTTTTTTGAGGTGACCCTATGTTGCTCAGGCTGGCCTCAAACTCTCGATCTGCCTTCCTCAGCCTTGCCAATAGCCAGGATTAAAGAGCCAATGGGCCTGGCTGTGCAAGTAAACCTTTAGCAGCCACTTTTGTTCAGTTATTTATGGCGGACAGAACAGTAAAAGGCTAGAAGGGTGCCCAGCAGTCTAGCCCTCTGGGATACACACACCCATCCAGAGTAACTCCCCCGCCCCAAGTGTGGAAGGGACCTGTAAACAGAATGAACTGTCATACCCACGACCACACGTTGCTGGACCTACGACAAGGCAAAAGGACTGCACAAAGATAATTACGGTTCTGAGTCAGGTGCTTCTCATTAATCAAAAGGAAGATTATCGTGGGGCCAGAAAAAAGCAAGTGGCTAGGATGCTGGTGGAGGCAGCAGCCTGTAAGAGCACAGGACTTCAGACCTCCAACCACAAAGAACCCAACTAGCCGGGCGTGGTGGCGCACGCCTATAATCCTAAAACTCAAGGAGGTTGAGGCAGAAGGATCATTGTGAGTTCGAGGCCATCTTGGGCTACAAAGTGAGTTCAAGACCAGCCTGAACTGCACAGTGAGACCCTGTCTCAAAAAGACCAAAAAAAACAAAAAAGCAGAGCTAAAAAAAAGAACCCAACTCTGCCAGCAAGGATCCTGAGCCCCAGGTGAGGACACCAACTACCACAGCCGGCTGAGCTAAGCCATGGCCAGACTCCTGGCCATGGAAACTATTAAAAGTATGTTTGCTGTTTCAAGCTGCTAGGTTTAAGATTAGTAACTTGTTATGCAGCAGTACAAAACCAGTTCTCAGCCAACTCAGTTTCCACAAAGCAACAGCTTTCTCTGAGCACTTTTTTTTTTTTTTCCCCCTCTTAGCACTCTTATTCTACCTGTTCACATTGCTAACAAGAAAGCTTGAAACCAAAACATATGACTCTCGGTAAAAGTACCAACTGGTTAGAGAGGTAAAAAGTGAGACTTTTTCCTAAAAAAGTGAACTGTAGTCACTGAGGCCCTGAAGTTTGAAGGAATGGAGTGGGAACAGTCCAGGCAAGAGCAAAGAGAGGCCACTGGCAGGTGGTGATGCACGCTTATAATCCCAGCACTCAGGGGGCTGAGACAGGATTGCTGCAAGTTCAAAGCCAACCTGGGTCACATAATGAGTTCAAGACCAGCCTAAACTAGAGAGAGAGAGAGACCCTGTCTCAAAAAAAAAGAAAGAAGCAAGAGAGAGCGAGAAAGAGAGTGAGAGAGCAAGGAAGGAAGGAGGGAGGGAGGGAAGAAGGGAAGAAGGAAGGAAGGAAGGAAGGAAGGAAGGAAGGAAGGAAGGAAGGAAGGAAAAGCTACCAGTAGGGTTCAGTCCACTCTCCACTAAATTGTCAAGAACAGTAGAGGCACACAGTGGCCTGGCCTCATCATGCCGTGCTCCAGGAATTACATGCTACCTTCAGAACTCAAGAGAATCCATGATATATGCCTTCAAGTGCAAGACTGATTATCACGCACAGGTACAACTTCCCTATGATGAATGTGATCATTATGTAGACCTAAAATGTACCCATAAATTAAAAATAAAAAAGCAGTCTGGCCCACCCAGAAACAGCAAATATCCATCCAGATCTCAGCAGAACACTCAGGGCCACTGACTGAAATCTGGGAGTCATGACAAATGGGTTGCAGATGACGGTCTGGAGGAGACGCCAACACCCCTGGAGGCTGGGGGAGCACAATCCTCCGCCCCCACTGCACTCTGCGCCTGCCTCGCACTGACTGGTCTCCACACATCAGTGTTCTGGAAGGTGGTCTAGGTAGAGAAACACTGGGACTCAGAAGAGCTACTAATTCAAAAAAGAGAGACTGAAAGGCAAAAATGAAACATTTAAAGTCTTCTAAAGACTAAGTCAAGGAGGAACCCCAGTTCGTAAAGAAACAAGAACGATTACTACAGTCCATTCTTTTATCACCCGGGTTGTGCAGGGAGGGAAGAGGAAAGGGAAAAGCTGTATGGGCTACAAGGAATCCTTTTTTGGAAAGCAGAGACTGGATATCTGCAGGTACATACACTACTGAGACGTCCTAGGAACTAATGACCCAAAGACGGAAATGAGGTGTGAACTCAAGAGAACAACTCAACTACACAGTCAGGCCTCACACTGAGCTTATGGTAGAGAAGAGTACTGCATTAGTAGTGAGAATAAATTAGCCCAAGAGTAAAGGCTGTGTGAATGAGCCCTAATAAACCTTAAGATCAAGCCTTTTTTTTTTGGTGAATCAAACTCAGGCCCTTGCACTTGCCAAGCAGGTGCTGTGCCACTGAGCTATATCCTCAGCCCAAGATCAGTCTTTGAAAAGATCAAACTAATTCCAAGTAGTTTACATGCATACCAGAACAAAGCTAATGCTTTAAAAACAACCAAACACAAGCATGGGGTTAAAGCACAGTGACAGAGCTTGCCTAGCATGCAAGAGGCCCTGGGTTCAATCTCCAGCACCATAATAACAATAAAAATAATAAATCCAGCGTAAGATAACATAATATTATAATTTCCATCACTTGACCAAATATTAACACACACACAAACATGTCCCATGGACAGAGATATTGATTAATAGAAATTATAGAATCTATCAGAAATAAATCCAGAAGTGACAGAGGTGATAGAATTTGCACATAACATTAAAATCCCTATTAATATAATTTCTATGCTCACAGAGAAGAAACATGAATCTACCAAGCAGTAAAATAGGATATAACAAGGCCCCAAGTGAGCCTGAAAAAATGAAAAATACTAGTGAAAACTCTAATAGATGGGATTAACAGATGAGACACTGAAGAACAGCTACGCCACAGCCTACAATGTCTAAGCACACAGCTATAGTATTATGTCCTATGCTCTCCTACCCCTTAAACACACTAAGATTTACCTACAACTGTAGCTTTCATGACCACCACCAGTCCTACGTGGACTGACAGCCACTCAGTTGTCTAAAGATCTTTCTCTACTCAACTATTCAAAAAGGACTTACACAATCAGTATTTCCTATGGTACTGTTCACTGACACGTGTTCTTTTCACCTGAAAAGTCAGTTTTGCTGGAACACAAAACCCTTGGCTCGCATCTTCTTCTCTTGGTTGCCTTAAATGTCACTCAGTTTTCTCCTGCAGACTTTGTTGTAAAATTCTGATGGTAGACTCACTTCCTTTCTTTTATAACTATTTTGTCTTTTTTAAGTAACAAAATTAAAAGTTAAAAAGACTAGCAAAATTTATAAAGTTTAATCTAAAAATATATGGAAGATACAAAACAATGAATAAAAGTGAGCAAACTATCTGACAAACATGAAAGTCATTACAAGAAGTCATTATAGCCAGATGTGGTGGCACACACCTATAATCCCAGCACTCAGGAGGCTGAGGCAGGAGGATTGCTGAGTTCAACCCTAGGATATATAGGGAGTTCAAGGACAGCCTGAATTACAGAGTGAGACCCTATCTCAAAAAAACACCCCCCAAAAAGTCATTATAAACTATTCTACTCTAATTTGAAAATTTGGAAGTATCTGCTAGATAAAGATTTTGAACTAAGTCTTGAAAAAGTTACAGCACAAATGACAAAGCACAAAAGAAACTAAACTGCAGAAAAGAACAGCTAGCGCCTTCCTCTGGACACCCCAGTTCTGCATATGCCCCGGTTACTATACAGGTGTGTCACCATTCTTATCTTCCACTAACCCATGAGTTAGCATCCTCTCAAGTGCAGAGCCCGCCACGTTCACTTAACTGCAGCCCGGCCTTGTGCTTCCATTGCAAGTATGACTAGAAGCAGAAACAGCCCTGCAGCACTCGCTGGGTCACAGCACTTCCCCGGCTGGCCAGCTCTCCGCACCTCAAGGGCACCGCATTACCCTGTCCATCCATCTCCCCAACCGATGGTGGGCACATTCGGAGCAGGCTCTATTTTTCATCTTGATCTCCCTGGTACTCAGCACACTGACATGGCACATTTTCAAGAGCTGTTTGTGTAAATCAATTGCTAAATGATGGTCTTCAAAACTATTTTTTTACGGGTCTGGGGATTTAGCTCAGCGGCACAGCGCCTGCCAGGCAAGCGCAAGGTCGTGAGTTCAATCCCCAGTACCGGAAAAAACAGACAAACAAACAAACAAAAAAAACCAAACTATTTTTTACACTACTAGCTGTGCTTGGTGCTGTATTCCTGTAATCCCAGCACTCGGGAGGCTGAGGCAGGAGGATCATTGGGAGTTCGAGAGCGGCCTGGGCTACAAAGTGAGCTCAAGGCCAGCCTGAACTGCAAAGCGAGACCTTGTCTCAAAAAAGACCAAATAACGAAACAAAACAAAACAAAATGACTGTATGTATGCATGTATGTGTAATTCCTGACATTCGGGCAACTCATTTGGGACCCCTCCTGTCTCTCAGGAGCTATTCCTGTTCTCCCTTTCTCCATTCCTATTCCCCATTCCTTTTCTCCAATAAATTTTCCTACTCTTAAAAAAAAAATTCCGGACATACCTGCGATACTCAAATAGTCCTGATCATGCTAACATGAAATGATAATTACAATTAGTATTTCACATACAAAAAAGAAAAACCTACCTAATACCACTTCAATAAATGAAAACAGGGAATATGATATGCATGCATATTCACTTTAAAAACTTCAAAACACAAACACGGAAACTGTAAAGGAAAAGCACATTATACAGAAGGATTATCTGCACTCAGAATTATTATTTTACTATAAGGGGACACTTGAAAACTATTAAAGTTATATAATTCTAAATTGAAAAAACATCATTATTTTACCATAATTTAGTTTTAGCATTCTATTTAAACTTTACAGCTAATGAGAATTGGGCGTGGTAGTGTAATCCTATAATCTCAGCACTCAGGAGGCTGAGGCAGGAGAACTGGTTTGAGTTTGAGGCCAGCTGGGCTACATAGCGAATTCAAGGCCAGTCTGAACTGCATAGCAAAATCCTGTCTCAAAAAAGACAAAGATCAAAAAAAGTTGTAGATAAGATAGAAGTTTACAAAACTATAATTGCTTTCTTATCACTCCCATCCCATTCTCTACCAAAGGTTGACACTGAAAAGGGCTTCAGTTGGACAGATATAATTACTACTGGAAAAGCACAGTGAGAAATTCCATCTTTTGGATTTCTTCCTTAAACTAAAACAGTAGAGTCAAGTTTCCATTTGAAGAATTCATTAATATCAGCAAAGGAACATCCAAATTAGCGATGCTAGATAAAGCCTTGAATTAACCTGAAAAATGTCATATACAAGAATACAAGGGCTAGGGTATAGCTCAGCACGGTAGCACCTGCCTAGTAAGTGCTGAGTTCAATTTTCTGTACCAAAAAAAAAAAAAAAAAAACCAACTATTTTATCATGGAATTTTGTAAACAAAAATTTTTCCATTCAGGAAGCTATATTTGGGCATTAAAGAGCACTTCTTAAAAATCTAATCCTACAATCACCAAATAAGTTACTTACGTTTACTACATTTTTATTTTCACGTGTCATCAGTCAACTAGATTCTCAGTCAAAACCCCAAGAATGAACTTCCATTTATGCTTACACTTTTTAATCTAACAATACTGGATTGGGGATATAGCTCAGCAGCACAAGCTCCTGCCTGGCAAGCACAAGGTCCTGAGTTCAATTCCTAGTCCCAAAAAAATTTTAAAAATAAATAAATAAATAAATAAAAAATAAAGTAACAATATTTACATTGACTAGATTTTAAATTTACATTCAATAAAAAGTTTGCTTTCTATTGTACTTGAAATTGAACCTAGGACCTGCATATTGCACCCAGTCCTTTTTTTATTTTTTTATTCTGAGACTTGGATAGGGTCTTTTTTTTTTTTTTTGGCACTGGGGATTGAACTCAGGACCTTGCCCTTGGCAGGCAGGCGCTTATGCCGCTGAGCTATATCCCTGGCCTGAGATAAGGTCTTAAACCTTAACTAAACTAAACTGCCAGGCCTAGGTTTAAACATTTAATTCTCCTGCCTCAGACGCCCAGAATGCTGAAATTACAGAATGCACCTCCATGCCCTTTTACAGATTTTTTTTTTGGGGGGGCGGGGGGCGGTGCTAGGGATCAAACCCAGGGCCTTGGGCTGGGAATATAGCTCAGCGGCACAAGTGCCTGCCTGGCAAGTGTAAAGTCCTGAGTTCAATTCCAGTACCAAAAACAGAAAAGGA
This sequence comes from Chinchilla lanigera, assembly GCF_000276665.1. Lineage (NCBI taxonomy): Eukaryota > Metazoa > Chordata > Mammalia > Rodentia > Chinchillidae > Chinchilla > Chinchilla lanigera. The sequence goes on along the minus strand of NW_004955533.1, from coordinate 1,308,505 downwards.
AAAAAAAAACCCAGGGCCTTGTGCATGTAAGGTAAGAACTCTACCACTGAGCCACATCCCCAGCTCTACTAGGCCCTCCTTAAATGTTCACTTTTATGCTTAATCATTTTAAACTGAATGTTAGAAAAATAAGTGGACTTGAGTTTAATTACTGATACACTCAGTAATTTTTATGGAACTCACTGAAACTATGCCAAGTGAACAGAGCTACTCTCAAAAGCCACATACCATATGATAATCTTGAAATAACAAAATTATACAGATGGAAAACAGATCAGTGGTTGCCAGGGGTTAGGGACTGTGGCAGATGGAGAATGGGTGTGACTACAGAGAGGTAGCACCAGGGAGATTATTCTGGCGATGAAACAGTTTTGTATTCAATTGTGGTGGTGGCTACCTGAGCAGACACGTGACAGAATGGCACAGAACTCCATGTACAGACTGTACCAATGACAATTCACTAGTTTTGACACTGTAACCATAGTTACATAACATGTAACCACTTGGGAAGTCTTCTTAAGGATACAAAGTGACCTTTCTACTTTCTTTACAACTTCTGAATCTATTATCATTTCAAATAAAGTTTTTTTAAAAGTTGCTTCATGCATATCTAATTTCATGTGCTACTTCACAGGACCCAAAAATAGAAACTATAGGAAATTCACAGTGTAGCTGATGCAAGAAAGAACAGAATAATTATTTCCATTCTGGACCCATACTCAAATATATGCCCTCAACCTTGCATCAAGATTGACAAATAAGCTGGGTATGGTGGCATAATCCTAGCACTCAAGAGGCTGAAGCAGGAGGATCACTGTGAGTTTGAGGTTACCTGGGGATACACAGTGAGTTAAAGGCCAGCCTACACTGCATAGTGAGACCCTGTCTCAAAAAAAAAAAACAAAAAAAAAAACAAACGGCAAATAAACATGCCAATGTTTAAAAAAAAATAAAAAGCTTTAGGGAATCACATGCTTTTTTTTCCTTTCCATAACGGGAATTGAACCTACGAAGCACTAAACTACATCCCATCCTTCTTATTTTTGAGATTCACTAAGTTTCCCAAACTGAACTCAAATTTACAGTCCTCCTGCCTAAACCTCCCGAGTAGCTGTGATTAAAACATGCCCATAATGTACTGTTTTTTTATTGTTCCTATGTTCCTTTTTGGTTCACTGAAAAATCCCCAGTCATGTGAAGTAGAACTTTACAAAAAATAGTGACGTGGCTAGCACTCTGAGCTCTTTTACTGCCTTTACAAGAGAATAGTGAAGGAAGCCAGGTGTGGTGGTACACACCTGTAATGCCTGCACTCGGAGGCTGAGGTAGGAGGATCACAGCAGCCTAAACAATATAGCGAGTTCAAGACCAGTCTGAGCTACAAAGCAAGACCTTGTCTCAAAACAAACAAACAAACCAAAAATAGAGCTAGTTTGGTGCATCTTAACATCTATAGTCAAGAACTTATCACAGAAGATATAGCTCAGCAGCACAGGTGCCCGCCTGGCAAGCACAAGGTCCTTAGTTCAATTCCCGGTACCAAAAAAAAAAAAAAAATGCTGGGGAGATAGCCCAGTGGTGCAAGCGCCTGCCTGACAAGCACAAGGTCCTGAGTTTGATCCCCAGTACCAAAAAAAAAAAAAAAAAGAAGTTATGGAACAGTGTTCTTTATAATACAAACACATTGAAAACTTTCACTTTCCCAAAACTTTTCCTTTCTTTGAATCTTGAGCATTTTAAACAAAAATACCTTGTTGAACATAGAGATGCTAGGGGCCAGGAAGGTAGCTCAGCGGTGCCGCACAGTGCCTGCCTGGCAATTAATTGTGAGACCCTGAGTTCGATTCCCAGTACAAAAAAGAAAACAGAGTGGCTAAATCCTATGAAATATTTTTCTACACATACATGTCTTTCCCACATATTATTCATTAACCAGATGTCAATTCTGTTTCCAATACAAAAGCCCCAAGTAGGATCCCCAACTCCAGGTAGAAGAGCCAACCCTAACAAGATAGTGTCAGCACAAGCTTTTCATCCACAATGTGCGTCTGCTAGAAGAACCTCGAAAAGTGAAACTATGTCTGATTCCCTAGGATAAAACAATTGCCATTCCTCACATTTAATAAGCAATACTGGAGAAATTATATAAAACAAAAGCTCAACAATCACTTTTTCTGCACTAAATAACTACAATACCAGTAGCACATTTCTCCTGATGTACCGTCCAAAACCTAATCTCTACACTTATTTCTGGGTGGTATTTGGAGGACTTGTGGGTAATGTTCAAAATGTCCAAGAAGGGCCAAACGCTGTGTAAGACACTGGACTCATAACTACTACCCTACCTCGTGACCCAGTCCTGTGCAGTCTCACCTATACCATTACCACTAAAAACAATCCCATCTTCCACAACATAGTTGTAAAAACTTTGCTCTCATCGCTACTGACACTCAATGTCTGTTTAAAAGAAACAACTAGGAAGAGGTAGTAACGCTTCACTTCAAATATCTAGAATCAGCTACTGCTTACAGACCATATGACTCCTGATAAAGCCATAACGCATGTAACACTAATACAGCAGTTAGATTACCTAACAGATACTTATAATGATTAACCTGGAGGAAGAGAAAACAACACATATACTACAAAATATTTCAGACACTTCTTTTTGCTGGGGATAAAGTCAAATTCTGAAAGATGTTTTTCCAAACCATTCACAAAACTAGTTTAGGAGTAAAGACTCACCTACTGAAACATTACTGTTATTATGTACTTGATGATTTCCAGGCAAGGTTGCAATTGTATCACTAAATCAAACATTAGAGCCTAAGGCCAACGCTCTGTTTGCTCATGTCCCTAATGTGAACATCTGAGCACTCCTTTTAATAGGCCTGTCATAAATATACAGCAAACAGCTCGACTGAATTACAGTTAACTCTTGTCTCTCCAAAAACACAGACACAGATCCCTTAAAGTGAGTTTCTGCAGGCAGTTAATCTCACTGCACTATTCCCCACACGGGTAACCGAACACCTCAAAAACCACCTAGGACAGGGAACAGCGACCAAGACGTGGTTAAGAATGGCAGAGATGTACCCAGTAATAACAATGGGAACAAATTCCACACGGCAAGGTCTGAAGTTTCTTGCACCCACGAGAACGGCAATGAAAACGCTGCCGCACACAACCTACAGGAACTGCCATAAACGTTTCAGGACACAGGAAATAAACCTGCTTCTCCACCAGACAAGATCCAAGGCCCCTACGCAGCCCCCGCAAAGCCTCGCCTGGAAACTTGAAGGGCGGGGCAGCTACACCCCAAGCGAGAAGCACGACAGCTCCCACCTGTATGTCCGTCTTCAGCCATTTGGAGTCAAGTCGCGCCTGGGCTCCCAGACAGAAGGATTCGGACGGCATCCTCCCGCGGGCTCCTCCCGGCTGTCAGGCCTGCAGGCGACACCGCACCGCGTAAGACCCCCAAGCTCCCCGAGCACCCACAAAGCGCCTCCCGCGACGTGTACCGCGGCACAGGGACGGGGCGGGGGCGGGCAGGCGGGCGAGGGGAGCACGGGGCGCGAGCGGCGGAGAAGGGAAAGCGCGCACCCAGCACGGGGGGTCGCAGGGCTCCGCAACGCGAGGGCGAGACCCGAGGACGGGCGGCGCGGCCCCTCCCGCCACCCGTAGACGCGCGCACACCCGCACGCCGACCACCGAGGACGAGCGCGGTCAGCGCGCACCCGCCGCGGGAGCGCGCGTCAGCGCAAGGGCCGCGGGGCGAGTGGAACGAAAGTCAGGCTGCAGAGACACCCACCCCAAACGCCGCTCGAAGGA
>NW_004955533.1:1302053-1304504 GCF_000276665.1 Chinchilla lanigera | reverse complement strand
GACGCCGGGCCGCCCCCGCCGACGGCCGCCGACTCGCGACTGCGCCCCCGTGCCCAGCCAATCGCAGGGAGGCGACGCCACGGCGCAGCTGACAGGGGTGAGGGGCCCCGGCCGCTCCTCCCGGCTCGCCGCTCCCTTCAACCCGGCTGCTCGCCCTTCTCGGGGCGCCGGGGCTCCGGCCAGGACCAATCACAGGCACCGGCAGGCGGGACTTCCGGCTCCCGCGCGCACATGCGCAAGCGCGGAGATCCTGAGCTCCGGAGCGTCCCATCCTCCTCGGCCTGGCTCGGACTCGGGTTCTGGAGGGATCCAGGGTCACCAGGTTGGTGGCGCGATCCGCGGCTGCGGGAGATGCCCCAGCTCGTGAGATGTTCTCGACGCTGCGAGGGCTGTTCCATGGTCTCGAGGAGACCCCGCACCAGTGATCGTAAAACAAGATTTTAAGAATTTAAAACATTTGGGGCTGGGAATTTAGCTAAGCGGCACAGCGCCTGCCTGGCAAGCGCAAGGTCGTGAGTTCGATTCCCGGTACCGGAGAAAAACCCAAGGGGGGGGAAAAAAATCTAAAACAACTAAAATCAAAGTATGTTCTCGGCTGCTAATGGAATTAAACTATAAACAATAAATGATAACAGGCTAGTCTTAAGGCACTTGAGAATTAAATACTGAATCCATGGTTCCATAAAGAAAACTCAAGAGACAAAATATTTCAAATTGCATATGTTAATGCATGAGAGCTGGGGTGTAACTCAGCGACAGAGCTGCTTGCTTAACAAGCATAGCATACCCCAACACACACACACAAAAATGTAAACAATGTATCAAAAGTTGTACTAAAAAAAAGTACTAAAATGGTAAAATGACATTTATGGCATGAACTGCTTACACTGCATTACTAAATAAGAAAGATCTAATATGGGCAATCTGGGTTCCATTTTAAGACACTAGGGGGAGAAAAAGGCACAAAAATTAAACCAGAGGGAAGAGAATACGGTAATTAAAGACAAATAAAGGAAATCGAAAACAAAATCAACACAATAATCAATGTAACCAAAAGCTGGTCCTTCGAAAATATTTTTTAAGTTGATAAGTTATTAATAAGGCCAACAGAAATATTGCCGCATCAGGAAAGTGAGTAAAGATACCACTTAAGACCCCGCAGGGCCGGCCATGGTGGTGCACACCTGAGTTAAAGCAGGAGGATCACAAGTTCAAGCCTAACCTGGGCAGCTTTGTGAGACCCTGTCCCCAAAAATAAAAAAGGGCTGGCAGTGTGCCTCCCTGAGAAGGCGCTGGATTCAATCCGCACTCCCGATGAGAAACAAAAAAGCCTCAGAGACCTCAGAAGTATGAAGGGAATACTAGAAATAAGTCTGTCTACATAAATTTGGCAATTTATATGAAGCAGACTTACTGCTCAAAACACGTAATACCAAAATTCACTTAAGAAATAGGTATGTTGAGCCAGCCTGTATTTATTAAAGAAATTAAATTCACTGTGTGTTCAATCCTCAGCACCAAATGGGGGCAAAAAACCAGCAACAACAACAAAACGCCTTTTAAAGAAATCTCAGGACCATAGTGTTCCACTGGTAGTTCTGGTTCTACCACATTTCATAGAGAAATAAAAGCAATCCTATATACATTCCTCCAGAAAATTGATGAAAAATAAACATTTTCATTCTATAAGCCATGCATTACCCTGATAACAAAACCAAAAAAAAAAAAAAATTATGAGAAAATTTCAGATCCTTCCTACTCTCATAAACTTAAGTGTAAAACTTCTTAGTCAACTTTGAGCAGATGAATTCCAACAACCTACAGAAAGGGCGATACCTGATAACTAAGCGGATTTTTCATAAGATTTCAAAGCTGGCTTACCACTGAAATTTAAGTATAATTTACCATGTGATCATCTCAGTAGAGGCAGAAATGCTTTTGACAAGCACCAAGATCTATTCATTATTAAACTTTCAGGAAACTAGGAATAAAGGGAACTCCTCAACCTGACAATAGATATCTATGAAAACTGTTAGGTCCTCACAATTGGACCCCTCCCAACTTAAAGAGAAAAAACCCCACAGATTCACTACTATACGAGCAGGAAGCCCCTCACTCAGCCTGAGAGACTGAAATCGCTCTTTATCAGGTTCATTCCCAGGCCCGGTTCTCAGGCTTACAGGAAACCCTATAAATCTACAGAATGCTACTCTGTTAGTCAGCAAAACGGTGATATCATCCTGCACTTCCCCCAGGTGCTTCCCACCAGAGGCACCACTGACCCCCGAGAAACTTAAAATTTTTCATCTCCCTGCGGGAGACATCAACCCCCTCCCATGCTTCAACTACCCTGTAAAGCTTGCTCTCTCCCTTTGTTCATGGTCGACAGCCTTTTCACCCCTGGCCCAACTGCACCCGGCTGAAAATAAAGATGTTGGGGCTGGGGATTTA
>NW_004955533.1:1291457-1297983 GCF_000276665.1 Chinchilla lanigera | reverse complement strand
CCCACCCGCAGCTCCCTGTGCGCCGGAAGCCCTCCTTCCGGGGAACCACGAGCTACACTATTGAATTTTGATCGCAATTGCTTTACATCTGTATAAAATTTTTTGTTTTGTTTTTTTGAGACAGGTTCTCACTATATAGCCCAGGCTGGACTTCAACTCACTCTGTAGCCTAAGCTTGCCTCAAACTCACAGCAATCCTCCTGCCACTGCCTCCAGAGTACTGGGATGGCAGGCATCTGCTGTGGCACTCAGAGCAAGGGATGTTTTCCATTTTCTGATATCCTCTTCAATCTCCTCTTTTAGAGATTATAGTTTTTAATGTAGAGCTGTTTTCCTTCCTTCATTACAGAGAGCCCTTCCAGGTCCTCGTCTCAGCCCAGGAAGTTTATAATTGTGATCCCATGGAAAAGCTATTGAAATTCTAGTGAATTAATTCTAATCTACCACTTGCAATGCAACCCACAGTGAGAACTAAGACACGAAGGCATATTTGTAGTTACGGGGAGCCTAGGGTGTCCTAAGTCCAGTTACAATGATGGCTAGCTGGAACTAAGGCCTTGACCCAGGACTGAAATTCAAATGTATTAATTCTTGAAGAAGGGAGTGGCTTGAAGATGAGTGACTGTGAGAATGGTGGGAAGGATGTGAATGCTGTGAGCTGGGCCAGGTAGGAGGCCTGAAATCGCCTTTGCAATATACAGAGAGGAGATGCAGAAAGAGTAATCTGCCTAACACAGTTGAGGTAGTACATGATGTTTTGGGGTCAGTGCTTCAGCTCTGATGTGTAATCTTTTATGCCCTGGGAAGTCATAGCCTCTTATCTTGAGGCTCTATCCCGTCCAACAGCATGGAGCACCGCTCTCCATCCCACACAGCTCACACGTTTTATTTGGGAGCTATCGGGCAGGGGGACCATTGCCTTGTTCTCTTTGCTTCAAAGATTACACATCATCACCTCGACTGGACTGATTTGCATTGCTTAAAGCTAATTGCAGGGATAAGGAAAAGTCCTAGCCAGCTCTGTACACATCAGTACATGGAAATAGCTAAAATGTACAGGTTTAGCTAAAATGGAGATAACTGCTCCTCTTTCAAGAAGAGTTGTCCAGGTGGCCCTCCACACTTATTAGATTGATTGCTAGTTATTTGATTTTTTTGGATGCTATTATGAAAGGTGTTGTTTCCCTAATTTCTCTATCAGTGAGTTTGTTATGGGTGTACAGGAAGGCTGTTGATTTTTGAGTGTTCACTTTGTATCCAGCTAAGCTACTGAATTTGCTTGTTAAATCTAAAAGTCTTTTGGTGGAGTTTTGGGAGTCTTCTATGTAGAGTATCATGCCATCCATGAATAATGATAATTTAATTTCTTTCTTTCCTATCCTTACTCCTTTTATTTCTTTCTCTTGTCTAAATGCTCTGGCTAAAGTTTCCAGAACCATATTAAGAATGGAGGGCTGGGGATCTAGCTCAGCGGCACAGCGCCTGCCTGGCAAGCGCAAGGTCATGAGTTTGATTCCCAGTACCGGAAAAACAAAAAAAAGAATGGAGACAATGGACAGCCTTGTCTTGTTCCTAGGGTTTTTGTGTTTGTTTGTTTTGTTTTTGAGAGAGGGTCTCTCTATGCAGTTCAGGCTGGTCTTGAGCTCACTTTGTAGCCCAGGCTGGTCTCGAACTCGCAATAATTCTCCTGCCTCTGCCTCCCAAGTGCTTGGGTTACAGGCGTGTGCCACCACACCCAGCTCTTCTTTCTGATTTTTTTTTTCTTCTTCCTGATTTTAAAGTGAAGGCATTCATTTTTGTCCCTTTAGTATGATGTTGGCTGTTGGTTTGTCATAAATGGCTTTTATCAGATTGAGATAAAGACCATCTATTCCAATTTTCTTTAGGGTTTTTATCATGAATGGGTGCTGGACTTTGTCAAAAGCTCTTTCTGCATTCATTAAGATGATCATATGGTGTTTGTCCTTGGCTCTGTTAATATGGTGTATTTCACTTAATGATTTATATATGTTGAACCATCCTTGCATCTCTGGGATGAAACCTATGTTGTCATGGTGTATAATCTTCTTGATGATTTGCTGCATTCTGTTTTCCAGTGTCTTATTGAGGATCTTTGCATCTATGTTCATTAGGGAAATTGTCCTATAGTTCTCTTCCTTAGTTGGGTCCTTCTCTAGTTTTGGTATCAGTGTAATGCTGGCTTCCAGGAATGAATTTGGGAGTAGTGCTTCCCTTTCAATTTCATTAAAGAATTTGAGAAGTAATGATATTAGGTCTTCTCTAAATTCCTTGCAGAATTCAGCTATTAATCTAATAGGTCCTGAGATTTTCTTTGTTGGTAGGTTTTTAATGACATCTTTGATTTCATTGATTGATATTGCTTTATTTGGGATTTTTATATCTTCTTGATTCAGCTTTGGTAACTCATATGTATCTAGGACTGTGTCCATTTCTTCTGCATTTTCCGTCTTCTTAGCATATATCTTTCTCAAAGTATGTTTAGATGGCCTTCTGGATTTCTGCAGGGTCTGTTATGATTTCATCCTTTTCATTCCTAAGTACATGGATTTGTCTTTCCTTTCCTTTTTTGATAAGGTTGGCTAAGGGTTTGTTGATTTTATTTAACCTTTCAAAGAACTAAGTCTTGGATTAATTGATTCTTTGTATTGTTTTCTTAGTCTCCAGTGATTTCTGCTCTAATCTTTATAATTTCCTCCCTCGTATAAGTTTTGGACTTGGCTTGCTCATCTTTGAAGTTCAACATTAAGTTGTTTGTTTGAGCTTGCTCTGTTTTCCTGATGTGGGTGTTCACAGCTATAAATTTCCTTCATCAGATTGCTTTTATTGTGTCCCATAAACTTTGGTGTGTTGTGTTGTCATTATCATTTCACTGTAAAAACTGTCTAATTTCTCCTTTAATTTCATCTATGACCCACTGGTTGTTCAGGAGGGTACTATTTAATTTCCATGTATTTATGAATTTCTTGTGGTTTCCTTTGCCATTAATTACCAGTTTCACTGCACTATGGTCTAATACATGCATTGGATAAGTTCAACTCCTTTACACTTACTTAAGCATGTTCTGTGAGCTAGTATGTGGTCTATTTTGGAGAATGTCCCGTGTGCACCTGGGAAGAATGTGTATTCGGATGTTGTGGGGTAATACTCTCTGTAGACATGTGCTAAGTCCATTTGTTCAAAAGTTTGGTTCAGCTCTAATACTTCATTGCTGATTTTTTTGTCTAGTTGATCTATTTGTGACATAGGGTATTGAGATCCTCCAATACTATTGTATTAGTGCTTATTTGATTTTTTCATGTCTGTTAATATTTGTTTTATAGTTGGGCACACTGGTATTTGTTGCATACGTATTTATGATTGTTATCTCTTCCTCTTGGATTTTTCCTTTTACAAGAATGTAGTGACCTTTTTTATCTCTTTTAATCAGGCTTGACTTGAAATCTACTTTATCTTCAACTGGAATAGCTACCCATGCTTTTTTCTGGGTTCCTGTCACATGGAGTATATCGTTTTCCGTCCTTTTACTTTAAATCTATGAATTTCTTCTTGAGTTAAATGTGTCTCTTACATGTAGCATATTGTTAGATCGTGCTTCTTGAGCCGTTCTGCCGGTTTGTTCTTGCCAGTCCGGTGGTGAATTGAGACCATTTACATTGATGCTTTTAACTGATATGTACTGAGTTAGCCTTGTGTCTTGGTTACTTTTTTCTCGCTGCTGGGACAAAATATCTGACGCCCAAAATGAAGGAGGGAAAGGTTTATTTCGCTTACAGTTTGTGGAGGTTTCAGTCCGTACTTGGCAAATTATAAGGCAGAGTGGCACGTGGCAGAGGGCTGCATCTCAGGGCAGCAGCATGCAGCTAAGCCGCAAGCACACACCAGTGCGGAATGGCAGAGGAATGTCCCAAGCACTCTTTTCCTCTCCCTTACATATGTAAACTATCCACTCCCGGGCGGGTGCAGCTCTCACACCCATAATAATCAAACTCTAAAAGCCTGCCCCATGGCCGCATGAGGCTTTGGAGGGGACACACAGACATAAACCATAACACCTTGTCATGTTATTTTGCTATTGTTGACTCCCTTTTTTCTCCTCTGTTTAATTGCTTGCCTTGCCTGGTGGATTCCTACTGTTGGGGTTCCTGAGGTTTTATTCTTGTTATCTCTTTCTAGAATGTCCTTCAAAACATTTTGGAGGGCTGGTTTGGTGGTCATGAGTTTTCTCAGGTGTTCTTTGTCATGGAAATATCTTATTTCTTCATCAATTTTGAAAGTTAGTTTTATAGGGTACATCAATCTGGATTGGAAGTTGTTTTCTTTTAGGGCTTGAAATACTTCACTCCAATCTCTGCCATGGCCCACATGACTCTGGAAGTTCAAGAAGTGGTAGAGGGAGGACAGTGAGAGGATAGAGAAATAAAGATAAGAATCAAAAAGCTGAGGTCAGGTGGAGCCCTCTCTCCGGATGGGAGGAGAGGAACTGGCTAACATCCTTTGCGTGTTTTTTTTACATTTGGCAGGTTGGTGTCATGGGACACCCTTTTTGCCTTGCAACCCATTGCTTGGATTGTCTTGGGCCTGGTGTTCTCTGGACTGAAGCCACTTATTCATGTAGCTTGCCTCAGGCACTGTTTCTTGGACTGGGCTTGCCTCACCCTCCCACAAGTGATCAATTTCCTGCTTCAGGGGGACTTTTTAAGACACACAGCTGAAGGAGGCACGTCCTGTCCAGGAGGACAAGGTGTCACTACAGGACTGAACCACTGAGGCACACATCTCTCGTCCCCTGGGTTTTCTACGCCTCTCACCTTGTAGCAGAGAAAGTGCTGGACACGAGTTCTGTGCCTGGCTGCTGGCGTGGGCCCCGTGCCATTGCATGGTGGACACACAGAAGGCCGCTTGGAGACTGGCATGCAGCCACACTCTCTTCTACGCTCAGTGTTCACAAGCCACAGATACACCTGCATCTCTGCGCCCACTTCTGTCTCTGTCAACTCAGGCTTTCCACGGTCTGCGCATTGTTCCTTGAGAGACACGGGAGGCCCTGTGTGTGCTGCGTGCTGCTCAGCAGCAGGCTGCACGTCTGGCATGGATCCTGTGTGCTGGATCAGCGCTCACAGCTGTGCCTCACCCTTCCTTAGCCCGGCGCACGAATGAATGAAGTGAGTCTCCATCCCAGAAATAAGTCTCCATTCCCTTCCTCTCCTAAACTTGGGAGTGAGGGGGGCACTCAGTTCATTTTTCCCCTGTTCTAAAGTGATTTTATTAAATTGATTTGGACATACTGTAGGTATAATAATATCCTCTGAAAATAACAAGTATGGACCTTGACATAAAATTAGTAGCTTCAAAAGTGTTACTCATTTAGCTCAGCGGCAAAGCGCCTGCCTGGCAAGCGCAAGGTCGTGAGTTCGGTTCCCGGTACCGGAGAAAAACCAAAAAAAAAAAAACAAAAAACAAAAGTGTTATTCATATTTCTCAGCAACAGCATATACAATAATTCAACTGTGTAGATATATAGAACTCTAGGACTAGCTGGAAACTCAGAAATCAATTGGCCTAGTATCCTCATTTCATGAGAAAACTAGACTCAAAAAAGTTTTTGAGCATGACATGAATCTCAAAGTTCACATTTGCACAGCTTGATGTCCTCAGAAATGCCAGGTGGCCTGAGCCTAGATGTACAAATGTTTGCACACACATACACAAACACACTCACATGCACACACCAGCACTTTCCACCTGAGAACTCAGTTACACAGTATGCTGGAAGCTGGGTTTGCTGCATCTGGTCTAGAACTCCCTCTCCCATTTCAGATCACCCCGCTACCCACCCCAGCCCAAAAGCTCAGCAGTTGTTCTCCTCAATATCCACTTCCTCCAACAAACTCCAGTGTAGTTCAGGCTGGCTTTGAACTCACTATGTAACCCAGGCTGACCTCAAACTTGTGGAGATCCTCCTGCATCAGCCTCGTGAGTGCTGAGATTACACATAGGCATGACCATGCTTGGCAAGCATTTATATATTTCTTAACAACTTCACATGTGAAAAGCTGAAGGAGGCACATCCTGTCCAGGATTTATTGATTTTTATTGAGTCCCTCTCTTTCTCAAAATGTGCCACCAATGAAGGCCCAAACTCTTTCCCCTCTGAGCCCTGTGGTTTTTTAATCTCACCACATCCCAGAGCTCTGAGGCTTTCAGGAACACTTGCATTGTGGTCCGGCAGATCTGACTGAATCATGCACCGGCCCAGGGCCCAGTGGTGACCAGAACTGCAGGTTGAGACTGAGCTTGGTGGGATGCTTTGTTGTAGTCTGGGCTTTTGCAGGGGGAGCAATATAACACAGGACACATACTTACAAGATTATTTATAACAGTCACCCAAAGAATTATATCCGAGAGAGCATAGGAAATCTGTCCACACACTAAAGACCAAAGAATCCAGCTGAGGGCGTGGATCCCACAGCAATGTCCTGCATGTGTCCAACTGGAGGCCTAGAGC
>NW_004955533.1:1285818-1290957 GCF_000276665.1 Chinchilla lanigera | reverse complement strand
AACTTTTTCCTCTCCAGTTCTGCCTCTTATGCTGCCAGCAACAGTCCTCAGGTGGGCTCCCACACCCAGCACCACGCTGACTCGGTTCAACTGGGCGTTACACGTTGACCACCAGCTGTCAGTCCACCACAGGCCCGTTCTTCCCATGGGTGGTTCCCAGGGGAACAGTGGCACTGCACATTCACCCAGTGCCCACTGTGTGCCAGTGCAGCTCCGACTCTTGGAAGTCAGAGTCCTGGGAAGCTGGATGAGCAACTCCTTTCTTTCACAGATAAGAACTGGAGCCTCGGACAAGATAGGCAGTTTGTCCAAGGTCACACCGGCAGGAATCAAAGAAGCTGGGCTCTGAGCCAGCGGCACAGAGGGCAGAGGAGCAGATAGCAAGAGTTTTAGTTTTGCAAAGCCTGTTAAGGCTGCCCTGGAGGTACAAAAGCAGCCGCAAAGTGCTGATGGACTAGCGATGTTGAACTTCGTTTTGAAGTTCTTACATTTTCATGTGTCAGGTCATATTCTTTTCTACCCAACAATTTTAAAAAGTAACTTATTTGTTGTTTTGACTTGTTTCTGTTTTTTGAGACAGAGTCTCACTGTGTAGTTCGGGCTGGCCTTAAACTGACTGTGGAGCCCAGGCTGGCCTCAATCTTGTGGGAGTTGGTGTGCGCTGCTGTGTCTGTCCAAAACAATGTTACAATTAAACTCAGCTTGTGGACAACAGTGGTGGAATGAAAAACCCCAAGATGCCCCTGTTTCCACTGTAAGAAAACTTTTCTCTCTCTTTTTGCGGTCCTGGGGACTGAACCCAGGACCTTCCAACTGAGCCACATTGCCAGCCCTAGTGCTACAGTTGAACGGGCCCAAAATAGTCAAGGTTCTTGTGTAGGGCAAGGAAGTCACTGCCGAGCATACACCTTGCAGCAAGTAGCTATACGTATTGAAGATGGCGGGATGGCAGCAGCAGGAACAGACAGAAGGGGCAGACGGAGACAGGTGGAGGAAGAGCACAGCTCAGGCTTCCAGTAGCTAAAGGGTCAGATGCCTGTGACTCCAGGGGTCGAGACCCTCGAATCTTAAACGTGGATGATGTAACTGTACTCCTACTTTGTATGCTTAATCTAGCCCTGGTGTTACAGTTGAATGAGCGGAAAATAGTCAAAAGCCTCTCTAAAATGCTTGCCCAGACTGGGCTTGTACTGAATATCCTCCTGCCTTAGCCTCCCAGAGTGCTGGGATTATCGGCCTCCTATCTCAGCCTGGTTTTCTGGGGAGGGGAACCCAGGACAGAGGGAGCTAGACAGAAATCAGAGGTTTCCCAAAGTCATTCTCAGAAATGACGCCCATCACTTCTGCTCTGCTGTACTCCTTAGAAGCCATACTCATTTTTGTGTTTTTTGTTTTTGTTTTTGTTTTTTTTGAGACAGGGTCTCACTATGCAGTTCAGGCTGGCCTTAAGCTCACTATGTAGCCCAGGTTCACCTCAAACTCAAGGTGATCCTCCTGCCTCAGCCTCCCAAGTGCTGGGATTACAGGTGCGCACCACCACGCCTGGCTAGTCCTTTTTTCTTTTTCCTCTTTTTTATTCTCTATATTATTTCTTTCTCTCCTTTCTCTTCTTTTCTTTCTTCTTTGAGACAGGGTCTCACTATGTAGCTCAGGCTGGCTTTGAACTCACTATGTGGCCCAGACTGGCCTTGAACTTGCAGCAGTCCTCTTGCCTCAGCCTCCTGAGTGCTAGGATTGCAGGTGTGCACCGCCTGCAAAAGATCTTCTATCTTTTTTTTTCTGTTACCTTTATCCAATTCTATAAAATCCTCCTACTCCATAATATAATATTTTCTCTTTTCTTCTCATCTCTCAATGTTTAATTTTTTAATTTTTCTCTTATATTCTTCTATTTCCAACCCCTTATATCTTTGACAATATAACCATTAAACTTTATTAATCTTTAGATAGTTAACTCTATGTTACTACTGTTGAATTCTTTTCTATCATTAATGGAGGTATAGTTATTGCACTTAGTAAATATACACTGTATGACAATATTTGTTTTCTCTTAGGGTTTATACTATAATTGTGTATTTCCTTTCTAAGGATAAGGGCAGTACTTTATTGGTTCTTATGCTATGTCCATAGCCAGTTTTTCTTGGACAATGTTACTGTCTCTGATTTACTTGATATTACCAGAGTTGCATAACTGTTGATATTAATGGGCTTGCTCTATATGACAAAACCTGGAATACCTTTGTGATATTAACAATACTGTCACAAGCCAGGTGTGGTGGCGCATTCTTGTTGTCCCAATACTCAGGAGGCTGAGGCAGGAGGATCATGGTGAGTTTGAGTCCAGCCTGGGAACTCACTGGGAACACAGTGAGTTCAAGGCTGGCCTGAACTGCATAGTGAGACCCTATCTCAAAAAAAATGCACAAATGAAAAAGAAACTATACTGTCATGGCCTTGAGTAAGCAGTGAGGCCCTGGGTTCAACCATAGGTACCACCACACAGCAGCGACAGCAAACCATCACTTATATTGAAAACATATTTTTAAAAAAGCACTCACTTCATACCCACCAGGATGGCCGCTTAAAAAAAAATAAAGCTGGAAAACAACAAGTGTTGGTGAGAATGTCAATAAATGGGAAGCTTCCACACTGCTGCTGAGCATGTAGAGTGTGCAGTTGCTGTGGAAAAGTCCGGCCAGCCCTCCAGACGCTAACCATGATCACCACATGACTCGGCAATTCCACTTCTAGGTGTGTGCCCCCAAGAACTTAAATCAAGACCCAAGCATACGCTTTCACACCAGCGCTCACTGCAGCATTATTCACAAAGCCCAAAGATGGGAACGACCCAAGTACCTGTTTTCAGATGAACAAAAACCCGAAACGCGGCATATTCCTATCAGAGCATATCGCTCAGCTGTGAGAAGGAATGAAGTTCTGATCCACGTCACTCCATGGACAATTCTTGAAAATATTATGCTAAGTGAAGCAAGGCAGTCACAAAGGACAGTTGTTGTATGGTTCTACTTCCACGACATACCTAGAGTGGGTAGACTCCTGGAGACAGAAGGCAGATTCAAGGCTCCATAGGACGGGGATGAGGGAGAAATGAGGCCTAAACCCTTTAATGGCTACAGCGTCTGGGGTGAGGAAAAGTTAAAGGAAGAAAGTGGTGATGGTCTGTGTGCAATGCATTGGTGAGTCACAGACCTGTCACCTCAGCTACTTGGGAGGCTGAGGCAGGCCGGCCTGAATTATGGAGAGAGTCTTTTAAACAAAAGAAAGATAAGAACATGTGATGCATTAACTATCGTTACTCTCCTATTATTTTGGCTTTTTTTCTTTAAAAAAATTAAAGAAAAGAAGGCAGATTTTATGTCATATGTACATGTTCCTACAACATAAAGAAGCAATGAATAGATTTATTCAGGGTCAGTTTTCATACATAAATAGTACGATTTTTTTTTTTTTTTTTTTTTTGGGACAGGGTCTTGCTAGTCTAGGCTGGCCTTGAACTCACTATGTAATCCAGGCTGGCTGGCCTTGAACTCCCAGTGATCCTCCTGCCTCAGCCTCTCAAGAGCTGGGATTACAGAAGTGCGCCACCATACCTGGCCCATAGTTTGGTTTCATAATGCTTCACAAAATAATGCTGTCTACAGAGTTGCAAAATTTTTCATACTGTAATATTTTCAAAATTCATGGAGGTGTTTGTTATAGCATAGTTTATAACAGAAGTAAAAACTGGTAGCAACCTAGCAACCAGTAATAGCTGAATGCTTGGACAAAGTTATTAACTTTATACCAAAAAATTGTCATTAAAATAATTACAATTATTTAGCAACATGGAATTTGACTACAATATTGCATTAAATAAAGGGAAACTGTATTGTCATTGGAAACATAAAAGTATACACAACATGTACGAAAACACAGTAATGAGATGAAAGTTGTTCGATTCTGTTTCTCCTATTTTTTAGGGTCCCAATTTATCAAAAATTAAAGGGAGCCAAGCTTGGTGGCGTAAGCCTGTAATCCCAGGACTCTGGCAGCTGAGGTAGGATGATCACCGCAAGTTCGAGGCCAGCCTGGGTTAGTAGTGAGTGTAAGAGCAGCTTCAACTACACGGTGAGACCCTGTCTCAGAAAAACCAAGAACAAATAAAAAACCAAACCAAAACAACAACAAACAAGACAAGAAAAAGTGAGCCGATAGAGAAGCCGCCACGCCTAGTGACGAGGGGCTACCGCGTTAGGAACAGTGGCAGGTGCGGCGCTGGCGTCTCGGGCGCGGCTCGGCGTTGGAGAGCGAGGGCCATGCCAACCCGAGGCCTCAGCTCGGACAAGGGTCATGACAGCTCTTCCGGCTCGATCCGGGACGCGGGTGGGGCCTTTGGCAAGAGAGCAGGCCGAAGAGGAGCGCTTCTTCCGACAGAAGACTGGAGAAAAACTGGCAGCCCTGAAGAGACATCACAAAGATGAGATCTATCACCATAAAAAGGAAATTGAGCGTATGGAGAAGGAAACTGAGCGACTCAAGCAGAAGATCAAACAACTAAAACACGATTAAATGCACATGTTCCCCCTAGAATGGCATCTATCATTGCCCACTTCTGTGTAGACATAATTCTGGTCTAATTCCTATTTGGTCTGTGTGCTGCCAACAAATAATAAATTGTCATCGGTGAAAAAAAAGAAAAAGAAAAAAGAAAAAGCGAGCCGGTGCGATGGTGTACACCTCCGGGAGGCTGAGGCAGGAGGAAGATGGGGGGAGGGGGACGGGGGGGGAGGAGTCGTCCTCGGGGTGCAGTCGCGCGCTCCCGCCCGGTTCCGCGGCTCCGGGGGAACAGCGCCGCACCGCAGCTCTGCGCCGCCGCCTGGGAGGCGAACTCCGCCGGGCGCTGTCTCTCGTTCGCTCAACTTGGGCCCCACTGTCCCCTTCTTCACCCTGCGGAGGCTCGATTTTGCCTCGTGCCCGCGAGCCCTGGCCTCTCCGGGCGCAGCTCCAGGGCCGGTGCGCGGCGCCAAGGTGTCTCCGCGGTTGCGAGAGTCCACAGCGCAGGGGGTCCGCGCCGCAGCCGCCCGATTGGTCCCCAGAGCCCAGCGCCCGGCCCCGCCCACACGCCTGGCCCCGCCCATC
>NW_004955533.1:1252955-1285202 GCF_000276665.1 Chinchilla lanigera | reverse complement strand
GTCCGCACCCCGTCCGCACCCGGCCCCGTCTGAACCCGTCCGCACCCCGTCCGCACCCGGCCCCGTCTGAACCCGTCCGCACCCCGTCCGCACCCTGTCCGCATCTGGCCCGGTCCGCACTCCGTCCGCAGTCGGCATCCCGCGCCCCGTCCGCACCCCGTCCGCATCTGGCCCGGTCCGCACCCCGTCCGCACCCGGCCCCGTCTGAACCCGTCCGCAGTCGGCATCCCGCGCCCCGTCCGCACCCCGTCCTCACCTTACCACAGTCGGCACCCCGGCCCCGTCCGCACCCGTCCGCACCCGTGCGCACCGGTCCGCGGCCGGGCCGGGACCAGGCCGAGGGCGGCGCGGGGAGCCCCCTCTAGCCCGCGGCCTCTGCGCCCGGGTTCCGGATCGGAGGCGGTTCCGGTGGTTCTGGTTTAGACCCGAACCGTCCTGAGGCTGAAGAGCACTCGAGGCGCGGGTAACAAACCCCACGGTGGCCCCGCCGGCTCCTCCCGGGCGGCCGGCCCGGAGGGTCGCGAGGGCGCGGACCCCGGCCGGCGGGGCGGCGGCTCCGGGGCGGGAGTGGGCGCTGCTGCGGCGGACTGGAGAGCCCACGGCGGCGGTCGGCATCCCGAGGCCGCAGCAGGCGCTCCGGAGAGGAGCCGGCCGCCGGGTCCGCGTCTGACGGGAAGTAAACCCGTGTAGGGGTGCCGATTCCAGAAGGCAGGCGAAGCGTTCCCTGCCCCGGTGGGGGCTGAGCCCGCAGCGCCTTCCGAAAAGGGGTGAAGGACCCAGCAATCGCGAGGGAAGACGTTACACCATGGATGTTTATGTAAAGAAGTTAACTTCAAAGCGCAAGCGTCGCCGTCTGCATATAAAACCTAAATAAAGCCTAGTGCGACTTCCCAAGGGTGCACAAGTGTCTGTCTGCAAGACAAACACACACGGGGCACACACTTCTAGTAACAGCAGCGTTGGGGGGGCGCCTGTCACTTTGACAGGCCTCAGGACTGGGTGAAGTGTGTGTGTGACTCAGAAATGACTCACGGGGCCTTCGTGAAATGCTGTGAGAAGGTCACTTCATCTCTGTGACAGCCCCCCAACTCCCACCATCCAGTGTGACCCTGAGGAAGACGTGACAGACCGTACAGACCTGAACTGGGGAGCATCTTACAGAGACCAAGATTCCAGCCAGTTCTGTGATCAAAGTGGTGAAATGTGAGAAGCTGTCACAGCAGGAGGAACCTCAGGACACCTGACACTAGCTCTTAAGACATGCAGAGAAAACAGAGGAAACCTAAACGTGTCATTTAAGCTGAGTTTATGTATTTAAGGGAATTGGTGAGTAGTAAACACAAATCAACCTCTTTATAAGCGTGATGGAGGTTGGATGCAGCGCAGTGGTGCAGCATGTGCTGTACTTAGCGTTTTCAACATTCTAGCACCACATAAAAATTAAACACATGATGGCTGCTGTTATTGATATATATTTACTGTCCCTGTATTAAAGTGAAAATTGGTATTCATTAATTTCATACTTTTTCAGTTACCACCAACAGCTACTGATTCAAGCTAGCTGGGTTACTCCTGGTGGTAGAAGGCAGAATTGTTTTAGGGCCTGGACCCAGTTACTGGGGTTCAAAACCCAGGGCTGCTATGCCACTGATCTGCATCCCTAGCCCTTGCTTCTTTTTTTTTTTTTAAATTTTGAGACAAACTCATTTCCTTGCTCAGGTGAGACTCAGACTTGCAGTCCTCCTGCCTTGGTTTACCTCCACGCTGTCAGCACGTCTACTTTGATTTGTCGAGCAGATACTTGGGAAGCTCTTCTTATGTGTCAGTGTTGATAGAGCCAGTTTAAAATCTGTTCCCCAGGAGACCCTTTTCATGTTGGCTGTTATGGTTTAGATCTAAAATGGCCCCCAGAGTCTCATGTGTCCCGAGCTGGGGCTTTGGAAGGTGCCTGGGTCGTGGGGTGCTCTGCCCCTGGAGGGATTCCTCCTCTGAAGTCCCAGCTGAATGTGCTGTTGGGAGGCAGGGCAGAGCCGGGCTGAGCAGCTGTTCTTGCCAGGCCTTCCACCATGCTATTTCTGCCCTGGAGCCCACTGACCATCTGAAACTGAGCCAAGTAAACCTCTCGTCCCCTTTTTTTTAATTAAAAGATTTTTTTAAATTGGGGCGTTGCTAAGTTATCCAGCTGGGGTCAAGCTTGCGTTCCTCCTCCAGCAGCTGCAGCCTCCCCGAGTGGTGGAACAGCAGGAGCGCGCTGCCGGACTTGGCTAGCCTGGCCTCTGTGCCGGGTGGCAGGGCTCTGTCCTGTTGGGGGAAGCTGACTAACACCTCCAACCTGCAGGGTGGGTCACTGTGAAGGGAGTGAGGTGGAGAGCAAGGGACCGGGAACGGAGAGACGGGGAAAAGTGAACACAAGGCTTTTGTAAATGGGGAGGGGGTGAAGGGAGGGTAATGGAGTGGAGAAAAAAGAATGAAGTTATAAGGTGTACACCTTCAAATTCCCCGCAGTGTATGCAGTCCTTATGGATATCTAAAGTGTACCAATAAAATCTGAAGGAAAAAAAGAGCAAGGGAGAAGGTAAACAAACGCCAGTCATGCTGGGTGTGGTAGCCCATGCCTGTGCTCCAGGTTCTCTGGGAGGCTGAGGCAGGAAGATTGAAAGTTTGAGCCCAGCCTGGACAGCTTTTAGTGACTTTCCAAGACCCTATGTCAAACTTTAAAAATCCAAAAAAAGGTGTGTGGGTGTAGCTTAGTGCAGAGGGTCTGGTTCAGTCTCAAGTACTGTAAAACAAGCAACCAAACAAGCAGAGTCAAACAAGCGAAAAAGTTGCAAAAGCAAGTTTTTAACAGAGATCTGAACTCGCGATGTTTACACTGTAAAAAACTCCATCTTCTTGCGTGTTTAAACCTTGAATGAATTGCCTGGTGGCAGCATTTCTAGACAGTCTCCACTTACGGAGAGCCACGTCCTTCTATTGGGAGGTTTGGTGTTCGACTTCCTCTGTGACTGGCTTTCAGTCTCACTTTTTTTTTTGTTTAAGACAGAATCTCACTGTGTAGCCAAGGCTTTCCTCAAACTCACAATCCTCCTGCCTCAGCCTCCTGAGTGCTAGGATTTTAGGCCTGTGCTACCACATGTGTCTTGGGTTTGTTTGTTTGGTTTGGTTTTTGGTAAATCAAAATTTTTTTCTTTTGGTGTGCTGTGGATTGAGCCTAAGACCTCATGTATGCCACACAAGAACCACGGAGCTACATTCCCAGGCCTTTTCTTTTGTATCTGGAATTGAACTCAGGACCTTGCACTTGCCAGGCAAGCACTGTGCCACTGAGCTGTATCCCCGGTCCTCCCAGTCCTTTTTTATTTTATGCTGAGACAGAGTCTCACTAAATTGCCCAGGCTGGCCTCAAACTTGTGATCCTCTTGCGCCAGCCTCCCTAGTAGCTGGGGTTACAGGTGTGTGGCTCTGGAAAATAAAAAAGGTTTGTATATGTTCAGTGCAGATGCTGTTTTTTTGTAGGTCCTAGTAGGCTGGCCTCAGACTTGAGGTGATCCTCCTGCCTCAGCCTCCAGAGTGCTGGGATTATAGGTGTACACCACCAGACTGAGCTCTGATGCATTTTTTAAAGTGAATGCTGTTTCTCGTATGCGGTGTTGGGATCTGTGGCTGTAGAGTATGAGGCTGTGTTGCAGTCCCTGAAAGAAGAGTAACCATGGTGGGGTACATGCGCTCCCCCCATGTTTGTCAGCTTTTCGTTACTGTGGAGAGAACCTGAGATAAACATATTAAAAGGAGGAAAAGTCTACTTTGGCGTGCAGTTTAAGAGTGGATGGTCCGTGTTCGCCTACCCTGTTGCTTTGGCTTGTGGCACCAGCATGCACCATAATGTGGGGCGTACAGCAGAGGAGGCTGCTCACCTCACAGTGGTGGGAGGGCAGCAAAAAAGGAGGGGCGGGGCCTGCGGTTCCCTGAGAGGGCCTCCCCCAGGACCTCACTTCTCCCGCTAGACGCTGTGTCCTCCCGAGAGTACCACGAGCTAGTGACCGGTCAGCATATGGGTCTTCAGGGGACCTTTAAAATTCCAACCAAAACATGACCTGAATACTCAGTATCTCCAGAGAAGAACAGTCTTTGTGTGAGAGTATTAGTGTTGGAACAGGAGCATACAGGCCTTAGTGAATTCTGGGCAGGCTCAAGGAGATGGAGCCAGAGGCAGTTTTCGAAGGCAAAGAAAGAAGAGATCACACACGCTCTGGATACTGAGTTGCTGGCCTCGGAGGCCTGAGGCTGCCGGGACCAGCTTGCTGGCAGAGGTGTCTTGCTGCGGGCGTCCTGTGCAGAGCATCCTCTGAATCACCGCAGTCCTACAGGGTGTTCAACTTCATTATGTGTGTCTGTGAGGAGGGCACGTGACACGTGAGGTTCTGGCAGAGCTAGGAGGACCCTGGTGGAGCTTCACAGCGTGTAGTATTGTGCTTGTCTCGTGGAGGGAGGCAGGCTGGCCGGCCGGCATCCTTCCCAGCTGTAGGTCTCTTGAGGCCTGATGAGAACAGTTTCACCTTAGCATCGGTGACTTCTCCTGTGACAGCCGGTTTATAACAGGCAGGGCAGGGGTTGCTTGCCGGGAGCGTGGACGGGAGCCGGGCTGCGCAGGGGGACAGATCATCAAGGAGGTGGTGTGGCTGCCTGGAACAGGTGTCCCAAGACAATTTCAGCGGCGTTGTGCGCTCAGGAACTTGGGGAGGCTTTTACTAGGTAATTAACTTGGAGAGTGATGGTCTAGACCAGGACCAACCGGCTGATCTTTAAAAAATCCCTTTTATTGAAACTGCAACAAAATACTGTCTCAGATCCCTCAGGATGGCACTTGTCAGAAAGACATAAAAAAGTGCTGCTTAGGATGTGGGCAAATTGAACACGGTGCGCTGCTGCTGGAGATGTGAAATGATGCAGCCGCTATGGAAACGGCACGCTTGTTCCTCAAAATACGAGCACGGGATACTGTTTGATCCAGCAGTTCCACTTCCTGGATTGCCCAGAGGAGGTGAGACGGGACTCGGGGTATTTGTACATCTACTGTCAGCAGCATTATGGAAGACGGGGAAGAGAGAGTGACTGAGCGCCCCTCAGCTGATGGGGTGTCCGTCAGCCGTTTGTTACCGTAAGGATCCGTGAGGTCAGCTCAGGAGCAGAAAGGTTTGTTTTTGCTCACAGCATGGAGGTGTGGGGCTGTGGAGAGGCAGCGTGCCGTGGAAGGAGCATGTGGGAGCGCACTGTGGAGGAAGCTGGGAAGTGGGAGAGGGAGAGGAGAGGGACAAGAGTCCCCTCATCCTTCCGACAGCCGTGACCTAGGACATCCCATCGGCCCCCTCCTAAAGATCCTACCATTCCCAACAGTGCCGCAGGCCGCGCCACGCTGTCCTCACGTTGCACCTTTGGGGAACATCCTAGAGGCGGACTGCAGCCCTGCAGATGGGTGAGTGAAACGGGTCTGTCTGTACAGAGGAGCGTTATTTAGCCTTAGAAAGGAAGAAGGTTGCAGCACACATTACAGCATGGATGAACTTCCCGGGGCGGTGCTCCTTACAGTAAGCTGGTGAACGGTGTCTGACCCCACTTAGATGAGACCCTGAAGTCGCCGGGTTCGCACAGTGGTTACGGGGGCGCCCCCGCTGCAGTGTGGCCTGGCCAGTCCGCACAGCCCTGGAGAGGGCGGCGGGTGCACGACAGCGTGAATGCTCTTAGTGCCGCTGAGCTGTGCGTTGTACAGCGGTAAACTTTGTGTACATCTTACCAAAGTGAGAAAAATTCCTTGGCTTTCATAGTGTGCTCCCCGAGAGGGGCAGCACCCAGAGTGCAGTCCTGTGTACGCTGGCACCCTGAAGGAGGAGTGGGTTGTCTTGGGCAGGTGTGAGCTGGGGTGCATTTCTAGCTGCCCGGCGATTCAGTGGCGGTGGGGCGAGTCGGAGTCTGGGAGGACCTGTGCTTTCTCCCGCCTTTCACGTCACTCCCTGACGCTCAGTCACTTCCTGATGCTCAGGCGCACAGTAGGTATGCACCCCGCCCCCCGGAGATGGAGACTGGGCCGGATGTTCTCGTCACTTCTGTGAACCTTCCTGGCAGATGGGGTTGCTGTCCTCTCTGTGTGCTTCCTCGGCACCTTCTCCTGACACCTGTAGATGATAGCTTGTCTCCTTGTTCGCATTTCCCCTGGATCTCAGCTCCTAAAAAGCGGGCCACATGTTCTGTCCGTGGAGAGGCATGTGGTAGACACTCAGTAGTGTGTGCATGTGTGTGTGTGTGCTTGCACATGGGGAAGCCAGACTTTGTATTTTATGGAAGGATATCAAAACTGTCTTTAAATTGTCAGAGCTGACCTCATTTACTTTAGCCTCTACTAGGTAGTGGAATTCTTGCTAGATCTGAAAATCAGTAACTCTATCTGATCTTTAACATTCAGAAAAGACCATGGGTAAAGAACGGGTTGAGAGCCAGTGAGAGGTAGGAGGGCTGGGGTGGCTTTGCAGCTTGTCTCTGGCGTACTTGATGCTGTTTCCATTAGGAGAGGTGATAGAGGAGGCTGCTGTTACTGAAGACCGTGATGTGGTACCTTCATGCTTTGGTCACGGTCCTGGGGGTCGACCCTGCTGTGCTGGCCTTGTCTGATCTCAGAAGTTGTAATCAGTTTAGCTTTTAGAATGGGGATCTAGTTAAGACCCATGCATTGCAGGGAAGTGGCCCGTCTCTGGGTCATTTGCGTTTAGAAATGAGACAGGACACATTGGACCCGTGCTGTGAGCCTACTTTTTGTCCTGGAATTGTGCTTTTGTCTGTTCTGAGCACACCATGCCCACACCCTGTTGTTAAAGATTCTTTGGAATGGCTACATGAACGTTTTCCTTTCAAAAGGCCTATGGCTGTTTCCAATTTCTTTGCTATTCTTGTATATGAGTCTTTGAATGTTGATTATTTCTTTTGTATAGCTCCTTGGAAACGTGATTGTTTTTGTTTTTGTTTTTTTGTCTTTTTGAGACAGGGTCTCGCTATGCAGTTCAGGCTGGCCTTGAGCTCACTTTGTAGCCCGGGCTGGTCTCGAACTCACATCGATCTTCCTGCCTCAGCCTCCCAAGTGCTGGGATTACAGGCGTGTGCCACCATGCCCGGAGGAAACGTGATTTTTTTAACAAACTATACATATATATTACTGTTAGCTTTCCTTCACTGTAACAGTTACTGAGATATCAGTTTATAGAGGGAGAAGGCTCCTTTGGGCTTCCGGTCTTAGAGCTCCCGCTCCGTGTTTAGTGGGTCTCATGCTCCGAGCACAGCGGCACATTGTGTTGTTGTCCATGGCCAAGGCAGAAGCACTAACCTCCGACTGGGAACCAGAAGAGAGGAGGAGGAGGAGAGCGGGGCCAGTGTCTCTTCAGGGGCGTGGCCCAGAGCCTGAAGGGAGCCCAAGGCCCCTCTCCTGATGTGCTCCGGTGGCACTGCGTTGCACTGGGGACCAGGCCCTTCGCACCGGGACCTTTGGGGACAGAGAAGATCCACATATAGCAGTTGTCAGGCAGATTTCCATGCATACTGTATTTTCATCCTCTTCACTGCTTGAGAGAGGACTGCTCCTCTGTAGGTGCACTGAAAATAGAATACACATTCAAGACGCTTTTCTGTCTTTTTGGGGTTTCTCTGCTGTGGTCCCTCTGCACGTGACGTCTGTTCACACCCGCAGAGCACACCGGAGCAGGCGAAGCACCTGACACCTCCCTGTCGTGGGAGTGGGGGACCGCCACCCTGGCTTCTCTGCCGTCTGTGGTGGGGCAGCTCGGCGTCTCAGCGGGGTGGAAGAGGCTGCTGTGGGACAGCAGGCCCCACGTCTGCAGAGTGAGTGAGTCTGTGAGTCTGTTTGCACGAGGGACTGCTCACTGATGGTTCTCAGCGAATGTTCGATAGATGGATGAAGGAACAACACATCTGTTGCACTGAACTGCGCTAGAGGAATTCGGGAGAGCAAGGACAATGTTAGTATATATTAGACTTTTTATTAGACTTGTTTTTGAAGTACAGAATGTCGGGCCAGGGATGTACTCAGTGGCAAAGTGCCTGCTTGGCAAGCTCAAGTCCTGAGTTCGATTCCTGGTACCCAAAAAAAGTCTGTGAAGTACAGAATGTCATTTCATAGAAACTGTGGCATAATTACAGCGTTAGTTGTGTTGTGGTCATCACTGTGTAGGCTAACCTAGAAATTTAACTATTTTTAAAATTTAGAAACCACTTTCCTAAAGTAAGACTTCATGTTTAGTGCATATGTCCCTATGAGTGTGGAGTAAAGCACACGTCTGTGAAGCCACCCACCATCAAGAAACTTAACTGTTGGGGCTGGGATGTAGATCAGTGGAGCACTTACCCTGTATGCACAAGGTCCTGGTTCCATCTCTAGCACTGAAGACAGCAAGCCACTTACTGTGTGGAAACTTCTAAAAAACACTAGGGTATTATTAATAAGCTGCACATATCTGAAAGGCAAAATTGGATATATTGTGACGGATAAGCACGCCTGTGTAACCAAGACTCCACTAAAGAGGTAGAGCATCATCATAACCCTAGAATATCATTTTCCATTCTGTCTTCTCTACACCTCCTTGCTCATTCCTGACACCCATCTGCAAACTTTTAATCAGAATTTGTTACTGAAACTTGTTGAGCCTGGTTTGAAGACTCATGATGGTGTGTGCTGTCAGTAGCATGTTCCTTATTATCATTTGTAATGGTTGATACATTCTGTCAACTTAAGAAATCTAGAAGCTTAACTAACTCAGCAGTTCTACTTCTAGGATGTAGAGGGCATGCCCATAGGCTCTAGGATGTTGTTCATTGTGTCAATTTGAGAAGTTTAGAAGTTTAACTAAGTGACTCAGCGGGGGGCCAGGGTCCAGAATTTGTAAACATTCTGACTCTGTGCAAGAGGAGGGCACAGAGATGGCATGAGTGCTGCACCCACCCAAGTACTGGTAGGGTGCTTACAATATGAGGAAGGAAAAGAGGCTTGCTCTCTCCTCTTTTTGCTCCTGTTGCTTTTGCTGTCTTTTGCCGCCATGAAAGGTTGCTCCTCTGCCATGTGCCACCCTGCCTTGGAGCCCGCTGAGTATGGACTGAGGCCTCCACAAACTGAACTAAATAAACCTTTCCTTCCTTAATTGTGGGCATCACGCATTTTGTCTCAGCAACGAGAGAAAAGTAACCAAGACATTACTGAACAGTGTTCTTTTGTTTGAAAATACCACTGTTTGCTTACCCATTCTTGTGTTGATGAACGTTTTGATTGTTTTCACATTTTTGCTCTTTGAATAAAGCTATGATGACAATACATACGTACTTAATTTTTTTTACTTGTGGTACTAGGGCTCAGACCCAGTGAGTGCCCACACATTCTGGGCAAGGGGCCTAACACCCTCCTCTCCAGCCTCCTGTGCCCTCTGAGTGTGGTGTTTTCACTCCTCTTGGGTGACTGCCTTGAAATCACAGTGCTGGGTCATGGGTAAGCACACAGATACATTGTAAGAAGCTGCTAAATATTTTCCTACCCGAGTTGTACCATTTTATGCTCTCAGCAGCAGTTTATGTGTTTCAGTTGTTCACGTTTTTCCAACATTTGGTGTTATCATCTGTCATTTTAGTGATTAGTGAGCATACAGTAGTACTGTGTGTCATTGTGATTTGAATTTACATTTCCAATACATACTAATAATGACATCCCCCCCCCCCCCCCCCGGTACCGGGCATCACACTCAGGATCTTGTGCTTGCCGGGCAGACGCTGTGCCGCTGAGCTAAATCCCCAGCCCTAATAATGACATCTTTAAAAGTTTATTGGCCATTTGTATATGCTGTTTTTGTGATGTTTTTTCAAGACTCTTCCTGTATTTTATTGGGTGTACTTTTTATTATTGACTTGTATGATATATTCTTTTTACATATTATATAAGTGTGTGTGTGTGTATGTGTGTGTGTGTGTGTGTGTTTGGATTCAAGTCTTTTGTCAGGTATAAGGATTGCTAATATTTTCTCTGTGGATTGTTCTTTTTCTTTTCTTTCTTTCATTTTTGTTTTTGATACAGGGTCTCGCTATGTAGTCCGGGCTAGTCTTGAACTCACTGTGTACCTCAGGCTGCATCAGCCTCCTGAGTGTTGGGATTATAGGCATGCACCATCGCACCCGCCTGGCCATGTATTTTCTTTTAGTGGTGCCTTTTGAACAGAAATTTTTAGTTTTGAGAGGGTCTGATTTATCTTATCTTTTAAAATGTGGTTGGCACTTTTGATTTTTGCCTAAGAAACTTTGTTTCTCCTGAGGTCATAATGGTATCATCCTGTTTTCTTCTGTGATCTTTATAGCTTTAAGTTATTTTTAGGTCTGAAAGTCATCTTGAGTTAGCTTTTGTATGTGGTCTGAAGAGTGAATCAGTGTTCAATATTTTCTCTGCTGAGCTGCTGTGACCAAGAGATGACTGACCTGTACTGGTGCCTGGTCTGTGGTCTGACTGCACACACCTGGTTTATTTCTGAGCTCTCCCTTGATTCGATGTGTCCATTTCTCCATAAGCTAGGACCACACTGGCCTGGTGATGTAGTACCACATTAAACCTTAACATCAGGTAGTGTAAGTCCTGCAGGTTTGTCCTTTTTCAAAGTTGCTGAACTGTTGTCTTCAGGGAGATGAATCATGGGTACCTAGTAGTGAGCGTGTAAAAGAGCTCCCAAGTTGGTGGACACCAGCGTTCACACTCCTGGCAGGTAATACCTTCATCCAGCTGTGCTGGTATCAGGAAGCACCCTTTCTTGATTTCCAGTCCTTTATAAACACGGTCTAAAAACAATGTAATGTCTTTATATACATTTTGAGGTTAAGGCATTCATTTACAAAGGACATACTCATCTGCTCTCTTTGCTGTTGCATTGACTTCTGTTGTTGGTGTTAGGTGTGCATGAGGGCAATTTTCCTGTTCTGTCAGAATGTGACTGCCTGTATTTTTATGCTAGAAAGCTGCATTTTAAAGACATTTCTTGTATACATGTGTAACTAAGCAGAAGGTCTTAGAAGCCTTGAGACCGTGTGTACATCCCTGCCAGCTGATAGAAGTCTCTTTTGTATTTGCACAAATACTTCTTGTCTGGGAGTTCAGTTGTTTCAAACAACTGTGCAGCTCTGGGCAGCCAGGATTTCCAATGAGAGAAAACGCTCCCAGAACTCGCTGTACTGTTCTCACACCAGGGATGGAGGCGTAGTATAAGAAAGGAAATGGAAGGACCCAGCAAGGCCGGGTCTGTGGCTCCCTGTTCCTGCCAAGCCAGAGGGCCTGAGGCGGAGAGCAGGGGCAGCAGGGGCAGCAGGGGCAGCAGGGGCAGCAGGGGCTGGTCTTCAGCAGGCACCTTTCAAGGACACCAGCAGAGTGACTGGGAGCACTAGGGACCGTGACCTCGGACTGAGCCTTTAACACGGGCCTTTTGGGGACGTTCAAAGTGTAGCAGCTCAATGAAACTAGGGAGGAACGTAGGGAATCAACTAATAAGTAAAGTTTAACACACACAACCAGTGAGCTGAAGAAGAAATCGGGAGAGCCAGGAGGACTGAAGCAAAGCAGAGCACAGAAGACCAGCGCTGGGGGCAGGTGGCCCACACAGCATTCTTAGGAAAACTGCAGATGACAGTATTTTAAAGAGTAAAGATCTCAAACCAGCGTTTTAATTATCCACTCGAAGACACGAGGAAGGAAAGAGCAAATGAAACCCAGGGGAAATAACAAGCAGGAGAGTAGAAATAAATGAGGCAGAATTAGGAAAGAAAGAAAATCATCAAAACCAAAAATTCGTTCTTTGAAAAGAACATCAAAAGTCACAAACCTTAGCACTTGAGAGACTGAGGCAGGAAGATTGTTGTGAGTTGGAGGCCAGCCTGGGCTACAAAGTGAGTTCAAGACCAGCCTGAACTGCATAGTGAGACCCTGTCTCAAAAAGAACAACAACAACAAAAACGTTACAAACCTTTTGAGGTACTGACTAAGCCAAAAAAAAAAAAAAAGACTCAGGTTACTAAAATCAGGATAAGAAAGGAAATACATGCTGTATGCCTGTAAGACAGTTTGCACAGCCCGTGTTTTTCTTAACACCTTATTACTGGTGGCAGTTTTGCTAGGAGACTGGGCCACAGAGCTTTTCACAGCAGTGCCCTGGCCATGGCTCTCTGATTTGTTACAGTTCAGCGTGCATTTTTTGCGGGTACAGGGACGTTCTCTTAAATAGCCACCTACTGATGAGCACATTCCCGGTATATAACGTTATAACACTAGGGAAAAAAGAAAAAACATTGATTCTGTGCCAGTAGCTGGTCAGTGTTCTGTGGTGCCCACCGTAGGGCATTCTTGGGCTCACTGTGATTTCCAGTTTGTGGACAGTCGCCAGGGCCGCAGCGTTGGGCCCCACTGTTCTGCTGGAGCCTGGCGGCAGAGGCACGACACCGGTGAGGGCATCACAGCAGCTGTGGAGGCACAGGTGGCCGCCTGGCTAGAAAGCCGTGGGCCGCAGTGTAGTGCTCACAGCGCTCCGGGTGCCGCGGGAGTTCCCAGAGGCATGGTACTGGGGTGGGGGCAGAGCAGTTCTCAGGCCTCTGCCGGTGCGGCCGCACGTGCCTATAGTCCGGCACTCGGGAAGCCACGGCAGGAGGATCAGAAGTTTGAGCGCAGGCTGGCGACTTAGGTGACTTAGTGAGACTGTCTCAAAAATACAAAGAAAGGCCTTGGGAGGTAGGTCAGTGCAGAGGTCCTGGTTCAGTCTCCGGTGCCAATAACTACATAAGTAAGTCCGCAGCCTCCAGTCTGGTGCTGTCGTCCCATCAGTCGTCATTTCTACCCGGTGTGCTGTTGCCTGGCAACATGGCTGTCAGCTTTCTAGAGCCAGAAGAGCGAACACAAAGTTAGACTCCTGTGAGGAAAGACAGGAGCTTCATTAATTCCTGATCTACAAGTCTGTGTTCGGACTTCGCTAGTCACCCAGAGCTGTCCTGAACCAGCCCTTTTCCTGGTTCTCGCGTCCGCGTTGTCTTCAGTTAGCTCACTGTGCTGAGGCTCTGGCGTTCCTTTGTCTTCGCGACCTTGGTGTTTTTCTATAAAGAGTTCAGGCCAGCTGGTTTAGAGCCTGTTTCAGAGTTGGAGTTTGAGGCTTCCAGATGATGAGTTCCAAGCTCTGCCTTTGGCAGAAAATGACAGCTGCCTTATTGTGCCTGTCCCGGCATGCCCCTCGGGAGGCATGTGATGCCATCTGTCCATACAGATATTGTTGACTTGGACCACGTAGCTCAGCTGGTGTCTGCCAGGCTTGCTAGTGTAAGAGTAACTTCTCTTTGGGACTCATTTTGTGGAAAGCCGGAGGAGGTGATTTGTGGAGCCTGCGACAGACCTGCTCCCAGAAGAGCTGGGTGGGCGTTGGTCCCCGCTGACGGCCTCGCGGTGCTGCGGTGCTGTCAGACGGTGGCGCTCTCACTCAGCCTTGCCCCCACGCGGTCATCACTTCTGTTTTCCTTTTGCACAGCAGGGTTGAACCTAGGGCTTTTACGCTGCACTACAGCACAGCCCACCCATTAGCATTTTGTCTTTATTTTGTAAATTAACTTTATTGGTACACTTGTGATATGCGTAATGGTCACATTCATCATAGGGAGTTTGTACCTGTCTATAATATGTCTTGATGCACCTTTTTCTCCATTCTGTGCCCCTTCCTTCAACCCTTCCTCCCCTCCTTGTTTACAAAAGCTTTGCTTCCATTTTTGCCCATCGTTCTCTTTTTTCCTTTTCCTTTTTTTTTTGTACTGGGAATCGAACTCAGGACCTTGTACTTGCAGGCAGGCGCTTGTGCCACTGAGCTGTATCCCCAGTCCCTCCTTTTCCTTTCCTTTGTTGGCCCCCTTGTTTGCCTTCCCCTTTGAACATTTCCTTCCTCCTTCCCAATGCCTGTCATCCAATTTGGTCTTTATTTACCCTTTCAGTTTCTCACATTAGAGGAACAAAGTGATATTTAAACATGTGTATCTGATTTATTTAACTTAAAAGAATGGTCTGAAGGTGTATCCAGGCCAGGCATGGGAGCACATGCCTGTAATCCCAGTAGTCAGGAGGCCGAGGCAGAATTAGCACGAGTTACAGGCCAGTCTGAACTGCATAGTGAAACCCTGTTGCAAAAAGACCACACACAAAGAAAGGTACATCCATTTACCTAATAATGCTTTGGTTTTTTTTTTTTTTTTTGGCTTTTTGAGACAGGGTCTCACTATGCTGTTCAGGCTGGCCTTGAGTTCACTTTGTAGCTCAGGCTGGTCTCGAACTTGCAGCTATCCTCCTGCCTCAGCCTCCCGTGTGCTGGGATTACAGGCGTGCACCACCACGCGCAGCAATGCTTTAAGTTTATTCTTCTTTGCAGCAGAGTAGTACTCCATTGTCTACAAAAACCATATATTCTTCATGAATTCATCCCTTGATGGGCATCTAGGCTGTTTCCAAGATTTAGCTATTACAAATCATACTGCTATAAACTTGGGTGTGTGCATATCACCATGGTGTGCTGCCTTTCACTGTTTTGAAAAGGTACCAAGAAGGGGAATACCTGTGCCAAATGGAACTTCTAGTTTTAGTTTTTTGAGGCATCTCTATACCGATTCCATTTTGGTTTTTCCAATTTACACTTCTACCAACAGTGGAGAAGGGGTCCCTTTCCCCACAGTCCTGCTAGCATGTGTTGTTCATTGATTTCTTGATGATAACCATTCTTTCTGGAGTGAGATGGAAGCTCATGTTGTATTATTATTTATTTATTTATTTATTTATTTTTTGGGGTGCTAAGGATCTCACTTTGTAGTGCAGGATGGCCTTGAACTCACTATGTAGCCAGTTTAGCCTCAAACTGTCAGTGATCCTCCTGCCTCAGCCTCCCAAGCACTTGGATTATAGGCATACGTCACTGTGCCTGTCTCTCAGTGATGCTGAATTTTTTATATATATTTTTTTGTTTCTGTTTTCTTGAACTGAGAAATATCTATTCCCTTCAGATGCCCACTTTTGGACTGGGTCTTTAAATTTGGGGAGGGTCTGATTTTTTTGAGTTCTTTATACATTCTAGATATTAGTCCTTTGAGGAAAGCAGGTAAAATTTTTTTTCCCATTCTGTGGTTTGCCTCTTCACTCTGTTTTTGGTTTCTTCTGCTGTGCAAAAGCTTTTTAGTAAAGTGTGATCCCAGTGTTTTTTTATTTTTATTTATTTATTTATTTGTTGTCTTTTTGAGACAGGGTCTTGCTATGCAGTTCAGGCTGGCCCTGAACTCACTGTGTAGCCCAGGCTGGCCTTGAACTCACAGCGATCCTCCGGCCTCAGCCTTCCGAGTCCTGGAATTACTGGAGTGTGCCACCATGTGTGGTTCTGCATAGTGAGTTAGTGAGTTTAAGGCCGGCCTGAACTGCATAGCGAGACCCTGCCGCCCCAACAAAAACAAATAAACAAACAAAAAGAACCTACTGAACAGGAGTGGTGACAGTGGGCATCCTTGACTTGTTCCTGATTTTAGAGTGATAGTTTTCAGTTTTTAACCACTTAGTATGATGTTGGCTGTTGGTTTGTCATAGATGGCTTTTATCAGATTGAGGTAAAGACCATCTATTCCAATTTTCTGTGGGATTTTCATCATGAATGGGTACTGGACTTTGTGATGCTTTTTCTGCATCTGTGGAGATGATCACGTGGTGTTTGTCTTTGGCTCTGTTGACATGGTGTATTACATTTATTGATTTGCATATGTTGAGCCTTACCTGCATCCCAGAATGAGTCCTTCTTGGTCATGGTGTATAATCTTCTTGATAATTTGCTGCGTTCTGTTTGGGAGTATCTTATTGAGGATTTTTGCATCTAGATTCATTAGAGAGATTGGCCTGTACTGTTGAAACTGTCTAGTTTCATCCTTAATTTCATCTGTGATCTGTCCGTAATTCAAGAGGGTGTTAGGTAACTATTGTGTTTACATGGCTTTTGTGGTTTCTTTTGCCATTGATTTCCAGTTTCTTTGCACTATGGTCTGATAATATGCATGGGATAATTTCAATTCCTTTGCATTTACTTAAGCATGTCCTGCAAGCTAGTATAATGTGTGGTCTGTTTTAGAGGATGTCCTGTGTGCAGCTGAGGAGAATGTGTTGCTGTGGGGTGGAACACTCTGTAGATATATACTAAGTCCGTTTGTTCAAAGATTTGGTTCCACGCTGATATTTCTTTGTTGTTTTTTATCTAGTTGATCTATTTGTGACAGTGGAGTATTGATGTCCCCGTTACAGTCGTATTAGTGCTTATTTGCTTTTTCATGTCCATTAATGTTTGTTTTGTATAGTTGAGTGAACTGGTATTTGGTGCATATATGGTTGTTACCTCTTCCTCTTGGGTTCTTCCCTTTATGAGGATGTGTAGTGACCTTTGTCTCTCTCAATCAGTCTTCGCTTGAAATTCACTTTGTCTGCAAATAGAACAGCTACCAGGGTACGTTTTCAGGTTCCTGTGGCATGGAGTACTATTTTTCCATTTTTTGACTTTCAGTCTATGCATTTTAATTTTTCCTTGTTTGCAGCATATTGTTGGATCTTATTTCTTTTTTTCTTTCTTTCTTTCTTTTTCTTGGGGGTGGGTTCTCGCTGGGCAGTTCAGTTTGGCCTTGAGTTCACTTTGTAGCCCAGGCTGGTCTCAAACTTGCAACAATCTTCCTGCCTCAGCCTCCTAACTGCTGGGATTGCAGGCGGGCACCACCACGCCCAGCCTTGGATCTTATTTCTTGATCCCTTCTGCCAGTCTCTTTCTTTTGATTGGTGAATCCAGACCATTTACGTTGATAGTTATAACTAGTATGCTTTGTTTGTTTGTTTATTTCATTCCTTGAGACTGAGTCTCACTGTGCTGTCCAGACTGACCTTGAACTCACTATGTAGCCCAGACTGGCCTTGAACTTACCTCAATCCTCTGATCCTCTGCCTCAACCTCCCAAGTGTTGGGATTATAGGTGTGCGCCATCATGCCCAGCTTGACTGATACATACTAATTTACCCTTGTCATGTTATTTTCCTGTTGTTGGTTCCCTTTCCTTTCTGATTAGTTGCTTGCTGTGCCTGGTGGATTCATTCTGTAGAATCTTGGAAGTGTTGTCTTTTTCTAGAATTTCCTTCAGAACTTTTTAGAGTGCTGGTTTGGTGGTCGTGAACTTCTTCAGGTGTACTTTATCATGGAAGTGTCTGATTTCCCCCTCAATTTTGGAAGATAATTTTGTGGGGTACATTAGTATGACTTGTTTTCTTTTAGGGCTTGAAGTATTAAGCTCTCCTTGACTTAATGTTTTGTGTTGAGAAGTCTGCTGTGATTCTGATGGGCTTTTTTTTATAGGTAATTTGTGGTTTTCTCTAATAGCTTTTAATATTCTGTTCTTCTATTGAAGTTCTAGACTCTTGACTACAGTATGCCTTGGTGTAGTTTTTATCTGATCATGGCTAATTGGAGTGAGTATGCCTCACTTGTCTTCAAATTCTTTTTCCATGCTTGAGAAGTTTTCTGCCATTACTTTTTTTTTCCTGCCATTACTTCTGTGAACAGGCTTTTTATGTCCTTTGTGCTTTCTTGTAATTTTTCACTGGTTCTGATCAATCCTTCACTATTTGCATCGTCTAGCCCTGATGGAGTGATTTTTGTGGTCCCTTGCTATTTTTAAGAAGTGTTTCATGTGATGGTCACTAACTGCAAACCTGTCCTCTGGATTTGATATTCTGTCCTCACATTCGTTAATCTCCTGGATCTCTGTTTGAATCTGTTTCATGGAATCCAGTTCTTTCCTATGTTGGACATTCATGGTTTCCATCACTTGCCTGAGCTCCTCTATTTTTTTCCATCACTTGCCTGAGCTCCTCTGTGTCTACTCTGGATTCACTAACCATGTCTTTCACTATGGTCATCATCTCTTTAGTTATCTATGAAATTCTTACTTTTTTTTTCTGGAGACTCATTCATCTGCTTTGTTACCCCTGCTGCTACTATTTTAGAAAGTTTAGCTGGGTGGATTTTCCTTTCTTCTATCTCAGTGACCCCCTAGATTTGCCTTGGGTGAGCTGAAGGTCTGGGTTTGCATCTTGCTTTCATGTTTTCTCATTTTCTATTTTTTAAAATTTGTTTTCTGGATTGATGGTTGTTAGTTGCTTATAGTAGGTAGCTTTATTACTAGTATCAACACCTCCTTAGCAACTGACTACTTTTCAGAGCTGTCTTCTAGGTGCAGCTGGCTTTTGGCTTTTGAATCTGTCCCAAGATCCTGCCTTTTCAATTTTTTAGGGATGAGAAGTTGCTGCCTATTTGGCCTAGCATTCATTTCTTCCATAGTGTACTACGGTATGGTTTATGACTCCCCAGACAATTGGCGTACAAGGAGGTATAACTGATTATAACAACTATGTCACTTTGGCTAAAGTACTACAATCAGTAATTACAATAGCATCAAGCATAGTCTAGAAAGCGACAAACTGTGTTAGCTGTTAATTTGCCACCTTTAACCATCAGTACAAAATTTATAGTAGATAACAAAATCTAAAAGAAATCAGAAAATTATATGCAGTAAATATCCCCTCAATAGAGTGAGTTTACCCTTAGGGGAGAAAATCTGAAAAAGATAGGAGAAAAAAATAGATAACAGAAGAGAAAGCGATTAGAAGCATAGCTGAGGGACAAAGGAAGATTAACCAAGCTTTGGAAAACTGGTAAAGAAGGAGGAAAAGAAAGAAAAAACAAAAATAAAAACTAAGCAAAACAGAAAAGCTAAAAAACAATGTTTATCCATGGAAAAACAAGCAAAAAATCAAGAATAAAGAAAAAAAGGTAAAGATAAGAGATTTTTCTATGACTTCAAGCCTGTGCTATCTTCTGGGACCTACAGTTTTATGGTAGTGCAATCCTGCCACTCTGCCTCCCAGTTAGAATTATAGGTATGCACCACCACATCTGGCTACTTCTTTTTTCTTTTCTGTTGTTTGTTTGTTGTTGTTGTTGTTTTTGAGATATGGTATTTCATGTTGCTTAGGTTGGTCTTGAACTCGTAGACTCAGACTGTCCTCCTGACTCAGCCTCCTGAGTGGCTGGGGCTACAGGTGCCACTGCACCCAGCTCTATTATTTATTTATTTTATTATTTCTTGCTACTTATTGTGTCATTTTTAAAGTACTTACTGTTATGCCTACAGCTCTGCTCTCACATTAAGTAGGTAGGCTTTCTCTGTCCCTTATGCCAAAGTCTGGATTTTACTGCTGCAAATTAAACATCCCATTACAGTTGGGTACTTCAGTCTGCCATAGGAAGAGCTCTGAGAGTCAAGCGTATTGTCATACCTGAAGACAGACAGACAGGTCTGAGAAGGTAGGAGTGTTCTCCTGCATGCGTGTGGCCCGTGGGACAGGAGGCCTGTGTGCTGGGGAGGCCAAGTAGCCTCTCCCTTCTGCCCGCCTGCACGGATGCTGGAAAGGATGTAAGGGAAGTAAGGTTTGAAATGCCAGGATGCCGAATGATCTGGTAAAGATGTAGTGCCAAAAAAGCTGAAAAAAAGAACTATACCTCAAAGATTCTAGATTAGGAAGATTGAGTAGCCTGTGTAAGCAGGAAGTCTCTGAGCCCTGTGATGGTAAAAGTATCGTCTGAGTGGGCTGCAGTGAACGCATGAGGAAGTTGGACTTCAGACATCTCCTTGGAGAGCAGTGCACCTCCACTCCCCAGGATACTTGCATCTTGGTAGTGGCTTAATCGTGCCAAAGAAAACCATGACAGAGCTTTTGATTGTCTTCTTGGGTCAGCCTTGTGTTACTTGCAAAAATACCTTTGCTCTTTTCAGTGGTTTCTCATCCTGCTGTGTGTAGACTAAAGATTATGTATAGGATGAGTAAAGAGTATGACATTCGTTATTTTCACTTCTAGTTCTCATGTGAGGATTTCTGTTCTAACTATGCAGCTTGTAAACCCCTTACCTGTAGATATGTGTGGCTTATGAACCTACTTACACGGCGTTTTTCTCTTTCTTTCCTAGGTACCTCGTATTTAACAGACATTGTATGGTGGGCTGGCACCATTGCAAGTAAGTGTGTGGCACTGGTCTGGTCCGCTGTCCGTGGGGCTGGGCTGCGGAGCAGGGTGAGCGTGGTGCTGACGCTTGGAGGGGGTGCCCCTGCCTCCCCCCAGGCCCTGCACGCTGCACCGTCCTCTACTTTCCCGGGTGCTTCCTCCTGTAGGGGAGAGGAGAAGGGCAGGCAGTGACCTCCAGGGAGGAACACAGTGGCTCCTGCTGCTCACAGCTGGTCCAGAATTGAGCCCAGGTTACTGCCCTGGCCGGAACACCCCAGAACAGTCCCACGTGCTCCTGTGTAGCCTTCGGGTGGTCCCTGTGAAATTCCCTGGGTCAGATGCCTCGTTTCACTCAGCACCATCTGTTTAACAAAGGAGAGTTCTTGCATAAACTCAAATACAAGATCAGAGGTCTCGGGGTATAACGTAAAAACAAGTAATAACGTCAGTGCTCAGGACTGCAATAAATGCATCAGTCACAGTTTTATTAGAAATTTCAGAAATGTCGTGGCTTATTTGTCATGTCATGTTGGTCAGGCGGGACTTACCTCGCTGAGGCCGAGCTGTTCCCCGAGGTGGTCCTGGCGGGGTCCCTGGATGTCCGTGCAGGTGGCATGTTTCACTCGCAGCCTCGCAGCCTGGTGCTGGGTCTGCCGCCTGCGCCTGAGGAGGGCCTGGGTACTTGAAGGCACATAGGGAGCTCTGCCCCGCTTGGGGACAGGTTGGTCGCTGGGTGCAGACGTGCAGTTAGGAGCGAAGAAGTTTGCCTGTGTGCTGTCGCACAGTCGGGGGACCTTTTAGGGAGTGTGCCTGAGCTGCAACCCAAACCCACTTAGTTATCACCAGGGGCCAACGCTGCGGTTAAACCTCAACGCTGAGCTTTTAGTTTAGAGAAAACAACTCATACGTGAACATCTTTTGTCTTAAAAGAAAAGCAAATAACGTGGGTGCCATAGGTTCGCCACACTGCTGTAGGTGATGATCCTATATTAGATACTTCAGAAAGCCAGAAGAAAGGACATGTGTCTAGTGGGTAGACATTTTACCTGGTTCAACATTACTCAGTGGCTAAGACAGCTCATGGTACCCCTTAAACATGTAAAACTGTATGTGCATTTCAGTTAAGAAAAAACAAAGAGTACTGTAAAGAGCTGAGCCCGGGGGCACACGCCTGTAATCCTGGCGATTCACGAGGCTGAGCAGAAGGACTGCAAGTTCAAGGTCAGCCTGGGCAGTCTGTGAGACTTCCTATCAAAATTTTCAAGAAAGGTGTCAAAAATTAAATTTAGTTAAAAAAGCACCAAACAGCCAATGATGTATTAAGAGTGCAGGACACTCAGTGCCGTCCTCACCCCCAGTCCCTGCTGGTGACAGGAGGTCTCCGCTGCACCCGTGCCCGACTGGCCCAGTGAAGCCTAGGGGTTTGCTTCCGCCACCACGATCCGTGAGCGTGCAGTGGTGCCCAGGCAGCTTGCTCGAGGGAGCAGGAGGGGCCCCTCGAGAGTGGCCCTGGCCGAGGTTGGAGCTGTCGTCGCAGTGCTGTCCCTGTGCTTCTCTTCACAGTGGCAGTTGGTCAGATCGGAAACTTCCTGGCTTACACGGCAGTTCCCACGGTCCTCGTGACGCCCCTGGGTGCCCTTGGAGTGCCATTCGGGTGAGAGCCAAGATTCCATGTCTTGCTATTTGATGTATAGTTTAGATACAAAATATTTTTCATTTTGAATGTCTCTGTTAAAAAAATAAAATTGTACGTAAAGTCTTTAGAATTCTATATCATTTAACTGTAACTGTTCTCTCAGAATTTACTTCAGTGCATTCCAGCGTGTGTGTGTGTGTGTGTGTGTGTGTGTGTGCGCGCGCGTGCGCTCATGGTGCTGGAGATCAAACCCAGGGTCTCATGCATGCTAGGCAAGTGCTATACCGCTAGGCAAGTGCTGTACCATCCGCAGCTCCTCAGATCTACCCTACCCGTGCTGCTCAGTGACTCGGACGCTGTCTCTTCCCTGGGCTTTGCCCTGGATGGCTTCTTAGAAATTAGAGTCTTCCTCATACCTTGGCAAGTTATTCTTTTTTTTTTTTCCTGAGACAGAATCTTACTCTGTAGTTCAGTCTGGCCTTGAACTCACAGCAATCCTTCTGCCTCAGCCTTCCAAATGCTGGGATTATAGGCATGTGTTACCACACTTGGCTAACCTTGGAAAGTTATTCTGAGAAACCATGAAGCAAAACATATCAATTGAGCCTAGCGTGGTGGCACACGCCTGTAATCCCAGCACTTGTGAGGCTGAAGCGGGAGGATCACCATGAGTTCGAGGCCATCCTGGGCCACAGAGTGAACTCAAGGCCAACCTGCACTGCATGGTGAAACCCTGTCTCAAAAAGACAAAAAGAAAACATATCAGTTGGCGGTTTTCCATTTCTCTTGCTGGACCCTGGACAGTCGCCCCACCTCACTCTAGTCTATTACAGAGGCTGAAACATCCGCCACACTACCACTGGTGGATAGGGAACGGGGTACATGATTTACATGGCCAGCAGCAGAGGGATTCCCCAAGTCCAGAGAGAAACAGGAGGAGCTGGGGTGGGTCTGGACTTTTACAGTAGCTGGGGGTGCTCCGGGTAGAGCTTTTTTTTTTTAACTGGAACTCGAACTCAAGACCTTGCCCTTGCCAGGCGGGCTTGTGGGTAGGGCTTTGCATGCCAGCTGTGCCTCTCGGTGTAAAGTGCCTGTTGGCCCTGCGGGGCTGAGGACCAGGGACTGAGCGTTCAAGCAGCTTTCTCATCAGGTCCGAGGGAAGGGAGGAATGGGGCCTAGAAGCCTGCTGGTCATCAGAAATCACAAGTGGAGCCCCTTCGCTTTCTTTTTTTTCCCCTTTTCATTTTTTTATTACTATTATTTGTGTTTTGTTTTTGGGACAGGGTCTCACTATGTAGTCCAGGTTGGCCTTGAACTCACTGTATACCCCAGACTGGTCTCGAGCTCTGTTGATTTTCCTGCCTCAGCCTCCTGAGTGCTGGGATTACAGGTGTGTATCGCCTAGCCCAACTGGAGCCCCCTTTTATAAACTTTCTATTTTAATCCATTTCCTGGGGATGTAACAAAATGCCTGAGACCAAGTAGCTTTTCAGGGAGAGAGGTTTTACCTTGGCTCTTGGTTCTGGATGCTTGAGGGGCTGAGATCCAGCAGCCCCACCCCACAGGGCCACACGCTGCCTCCATACATGGTGTGGCAGAGAGCGAAGGAGGCGGAACTGGGGAGGCGCCTGTGTAACAGTCCTGTCGCGGTGCTGACCCAGTCCCGGCCAGCTGCTCAGTGCACTTGGGGATCAAGAGAAGAGAGGCTGTGGAGGGGCCCGGGGCTCCTGTGTCGTTTCACGGCAGGTCCGAGTCTGCAGCAGAGGCTGTCCACGGGAGGAGCTGTGGGGCACAGGCAGCCCGCCCCCCTGCAGGCCCCAGTTCCTCCGCTTCCCCCCCTCCTCCCCAGCCCTTCTTCCCCGCTTTCCTCTTTTCTTCTTGTTACTGATGCTGGGGATCAAACCCAGGGCCGTGCACATACTAGGCGAGCAGTCTACCATGGAGCTGCGGCCCCCATTTTTTTCTTCAGTAATCAGGGTGGGAACTGGTAAGCAGTTTGCTGTGAGTATCACTTTAAATGTAGTCACGGCCGCGTTGTGACCGAGTAAGTTAGAGCACGGTGGCCGCCGCGTGTGGGAGCAGAGGCAGCGCAGTGGTCGTGTGCCCGCTGGGGCACCTCGGGGGCCGCGCCTTCCCTCAGCAGCAGAGCGGAGGCTGGCGCGCAGCGCAGGCCACACCGCGGGCAGCTCGTCAGCGCGTCCTCATCACCCGCCCAGGCCGAGGCGGGCGCCACGTCACGCGTCTGATTCCCTGAATAAA
Source organism: Chinchilla lanigera (assembly GCF_000276665.1). Lineage (NCBI taxonomy): Eukaryota > Metazoa > Chordata > Mammalia > Rodentia > Chinchillidae > Chinchilla > Chinchilla lanigera. The sequence continues at coordinate 1,261,148 of NW_004955533.1, read as the reverse complement.
CCTGCGTCTCTGACGTGCCCCAGAGTAAGGCATGCAGAGGCCCAGAGGGAAAATGTTCAGCCGTTTCCAAGATTTATAGACCGTGTATATAAGAAGAGTCCTTTTGTGTTCACATCTTGAAGAAATAGAGTCTTTTTCAGACTTTGAATAAGAAGTTTCTAAAGTCTGAAGCAATAAAAATGAAAAAGTTAAATTTCCTACAAAAGAATAAGTAGGATGGGAAAAACATTTCCGCCCAGTGTGACAGCGGTGAGAGCTGGCTGCTGCGCGGGTGCCCCGACACCGGGAGAGGACGCCGCACGCCCGCGGGGCTGTTTTGGCGCACGGGTTTGGATGACTTGCCTTGGCCAGCCGGCCACAGGCAGAGACGGGCTGGTGGGAGAGTGTGGTGGAGGAGAGCTGTGAGCCGTGGCAGCCAGGAAGCAGGGGGAGAAGAGAGGGCCAGGCCGGGACGCCGCCTCCCGGGCCTTCCCGGGGGCCACCCGCACCGGGCCCCACCTCCTAACGGTGTCCAGGCCGGACCTCAGCCGTCGGGGTCCACTGCCGAGCTCTTGTCCCTGCCTTCCAGTCACCTTTCTAAACCCCATTTCTGGACACGTGGGACTTGTGGGGTCATTTCAGATCTAAATCATGATGAGTGTGAAGACATTCCTTAAATTCAGCAGAATAATATGAAAATCTCAGTAGACGAAATGGTAAGGGACAAGGACAGACAATTCACACATATGGAAGTACATTTATACCACCAATATTAAGCCTAGTTTTCAATAAAATGTATGTAAGCAATTCAATAAATACCTCTGTATTAAAAATGTTAAAAGAGTAGCTGGGAGCCTGGCATGGTGACCCCTCCTGTAATCCCAGCACTTGGGAGGCTGAGGCACGAAGACCCTTTGAGGTCCAGGCCCCCCTGGGCCCCGTACTGAGTTAAAAGCCAACCGGGACTATATAGTGAAATCCTGTCTGGAAAAAAAAAAAAGAAAAGCAAAGAAACTTGAATGAAACTAATCAGATATCTGCATAGCGAGACCCTGTCTCAAAAAGACAAACAAAGTCGACAGAGTACTTTCTGTGACCATAGTGAAATGAAATTAGAAAGCAAAAATAAGTGAAATCCACAAATATATGCAAGTTAAACAGCTCAATACTAAATGACCAGTGAGTCAAAAAAAAAAAAAAAAAATCCTGGGGGAAGTAAAGTACTTTAAGATGAGCAGAAATGTTGAGGGCCCAGGTTTTAGCTCAGTGGCACAGCATCTGCCTGGTGAGTATGAGGTCCTCAGTTTCATTCTGGGTACCAAAACAAAAACATTTTCCTAAGTACTAAAACTCGACAGGGCTCAACTAAAGCATTAGCCAGAGGGAAATTTTGTTTTGTTTTGTTTTTTTTCCCTGGTACCGAGAATCGAACTCATGACCTTGTGCTTGCCAGGCGGGCACTGTGCCGCTGAGCTAAATCCCCAGCCCTTCCAGAGGGACATTTACATCTGTAAATGCCTACATTTTAAAGAGGAAACAATCTCAAATCAACAATCTAACCTTCCAAACTGAGATGCTGGAAAAAAACAGGCAAACCAAACAGAAGGAAAAAAAATAAAGATTCAAGTATAATATTTATAATAATGAGAATACAAAAGCAATAGAGAAAAGTCAGTGTAATTAAATGTTTGTCCTTTAAAAAGGTTAACAAAATTGATAAACCTTTAGCTATAATGATAAAGCAAAAAAGAGAAAAGAGTTGCTATGACTTTGATGTTTCTCCTTCAAAACTTGGGTTACAATGGGTGTGGAGTAATCTCTTGGGAGGTCGAGGCAGGAAGATCCATGGGAATTTGAGGCCAGCCTGAGCTACATAATGAGTTTAAGGCCAGCCTAAACGACACAATGGGACCCTGTCTCAAAAAAACAACCAACCAACCAACCAACAAACAAAAACTTGTGTTACAATGTAGTAATCTTCAGATTCGTGTGAGTGGTTAGATTAGAGGAGGTGGGGAGTGGCCGCCTGCTGACCCTGGCAGCTTTATCAGAGGAGGAGAGACCCAGAGAGTGTGAGCTGTTCTGCTTTGCTGTGTGATACCCTCAACCCTGCGGGGGTGCGGTGGGCCCTGTCCAGTGCAGCAGAGGCTCATGCCCTGCTCTCGGGCCTGCCAGCCCTGGGCCATGGGCTCAGTGAGCCTCCGTCGTGTATAGATGACCTGTCCAGGACATCACTTAAGCCACAGCAAGTGGACAGACAAGGCTAAAAGATGGAAAGTCAGAAGTGAAGTAGGGAGCACTGCTATCAACCACACGGAAATGAAAAGAATGATAAGAAAATGTAAAAAATAATGTGCCAACAGATAGATAACTACCAGAAGTGGACCCATTCCTAGAAAGACACAAGTTACAGAAACTTTTTCATGAAAACAAAGTAGAGCTTTTGTTTGTTTGTGTTTTTTCTTGTGGTGCTGGGAATTGAACTCACAACCTTGCGCCTGCCAGGCAGGGGCTGTGCCGCTGAGCTAAATCCCCAGCCTGAAGTAAAGCTCTTGAATAGACCTGTAATATGTAGGCAGATGGAAACAGTTAAAAAATAAACTTCTAGGTGGCATGGTGCCACATACCTATAATCTCAGCACTCAGGAGGCTGAGGCAGGAGGATCATCACAAGTTCGAGGCCAGCCTGGGCTACTTAGTCCAGGCCAGCCTGAACTGCATAACCCTGTCTCAAGAAAGACAAAAAGACATGAAGATGAATAGACAGAACTGAGATTCCAGAAATGCACGCAAGTTGCCCTCCACCGATTTTTGCCAGAGGTGCTGCTCGTCCTTGGGAGAAAGAAGCGCTTTTCGCAGATGGCTCTGAGCAGCAGCCGCGTGCGGATGAAGAGCGTTGCCTTCCTCCCTCATCGTGCAGACAGGAATGCAAAAGGGTATCGAAGGCCCGAGTGCAAGCACCAAAACTGTAAAACTCTCAGGAGAGAACAGTGTATGCAGATCATGACGACTAGTCCTTGGGTATTGGTTATTGCAGCTACAGCACAAAAGCACAGGGACAAAAGAAAATAAATTGTGTTATTAAAAATCAGTCATATATTTTTAAAATCAAACCCTTTGTGCTTCACAGGATGCCAGCAAGAAAGTGAAAAGAGCTGGGTGTGGTAGCCCATAATCCCAGCACCTGGGGAGGCTGAGGCAGGAGGATCACCAGGAGTTCAAGGCCAGCCTCAGCTACCTAGTGAGTTCAAGGCCAGCCTCCACTATGTAATGAGACACTGTCTCAAAAAAAAAAGTGAAAAAGATGGATAAAAAAGTCAAATCGTCTATAATAAGGGACTTAGATTTAGAACTCAATTCACCAATAAAAACTCAATTCACCAATAAAAGGACAACTCAGTTTTATTTTTTTCAATCAGTCTTATTGGTACATTTTACATACATGAGGATCACATTCATCCTAGGGAATTTGTACCTGTACATGATACACCTTGCCCCTCCCCATTTCCTTCCCTTCCCTGCAACCCCTCCTCCCTTCCTCACTGACAACTTTTTTTTTTAAATTTTTTAAAATTTTTAATTGTTTGTCTTTCTGAGACAGGGTCTAGCTGTGCAGTTCAGGCTGGCCTTGAGCTCACTTTGTAGCCCAGGCTGGTCTCAAACTCACAGCGCTCCTCCTGCCTCAGCCTCCCAAGTGCTGGGACAGCTCAGCCTTTAAAGGTCTGCGTCGGGTGTTTCAGTGTGGAAGCTGCGAGGCCCAGCCTCGTAGTCCAGGCTCGTGCTTGGCCCTTCATTTAGCGTCAGCCATGTGTCCCTGGACTGTTGGGCTCAGGGCTCTTCTCCTGCTGCACTCTGGGGGTTCCGTCCAGACAAGCTCTGTCGGGGGGAGCAGTGTGGAGCTCTGGCCTTACGGCTGGGGACCGTAAGCATTTCACTTCTTAGTGTTGGGGCTCAGAAAATGATACACCAGGGTGGGGCTTTGACCCGCTGAGCTGGAGAAACGGCCTCGTCCTGAGGCCTGCCCACCCCGCCCTGCCCCTGCCCGCCGTCTGCTCACCCCGTCAGTCATCTCTCATCCTCTTTCCTTCCGGACGCACCAGGGCCACGCTTTCTCAGCTCACACTGTGACTGAGGGTGTCTCTTCCCACAGAAATATAGCTGCCTTACAGACCCTTTACCGAGGCATTTCACCAGATAACTAGGGAAGAGCAACTTTCGGACGGAAGACTGACAGTTGTTACTCTGGCCAGAAACACTTTTCCTCGTCCTTCTAAGAGTGGCTGTATGAGTCAGCTTCCCCGTACAAGACAGTATCTGACGTGCAGTTTAAAGGAGGAGGGGGTTAGTGTAGTTCACATTTTTTTTTTGGCTTTTTCTCCGGTACTGGGAACCGAACTCACGACCTTGCGCTTGCCAGGCAGGCACTTTTGCCGCTGAGCTAAATCCCCAGCCCCTGTAGTTCACATTTTAAGGGGGTTCGGTCACAGTCCGTGGGCTCAAGGCAGAAGCAGCATGGTGGGAGGGTGTGATGGGGCACACAGTTCCCGGTGGCCCGGAAGTAGAGAACAGGGCCAGAGAGGAAGGAGTGAGGGAGCGGGTGTGTGACCAAGGTGCAGCTTCCACGACTGGGTGCGGCTTCAGTATCAGTCAGTGATGGTGAACCTTTGGAGACCAAGTGCCGGAACTGCAACCCAAAACTCAATTGTTTATTGCAAATGCCAATACGACAGTTCAACCTGGACACTGAGGTTTTTGTTTAGAAAAATAAACTCATAGGCTAACATCTTTTGCCTTAAAAATAACACGCATGCCGTAGGTTCGCCACCACTGGTATAGAGCCTAGCAGTGAAAGAGTGACCAGTCTGGCTTACTGAAAGCCCAGAATCTCCAGTTCAGAATGTGTGCTGATCCTGTGCAGGAAAAGGAGGGAGAAAGCACTCCATGGGCTTGCAGACGGTAGGCATTATACATTTATTTGTTTTAATTTTTTGGTACCAGGAACCGAACTCAGGACCTTGTGCTTGCCAGGCAGGCGCTTGTGCCACTGAGCTACCTCCCCGGCCAGTATTTTATAAATTTAGACTTTTTTATTTTATAAAGTAATGGACATTTTAAGAGTTTCTGGTACTAGAGAAAACTACTCACCCATACTTGAGTTTGGGCATTAAAAAGTTCTAATTTTTACTAGCGTGTGTTTGCAGTACACACTGGTTACACTCCCTGTGGGAGCTATTACACGTGCACAGCACATCTTTATTCTTTTCCATCCCCCTTTCTTCCCCTCCCTCCATCTTCAGCTTGGGCCTTTTTTGGTTGAATTTATTTATTTATTTGTTATTGTGGGTTTTTTTGTTTTTGTTTTTGTTTTGAGACAAGGTCTTACCGTGTAGTTCAGGGTGGCCATGATCTCATTATGTAGCCCAGGCTGGCTTCAAACTTGCAGTGATCCTCCTGCCTCAGCCTCTGGATTGGGGGATTACAGGGGTGCACCACCATGTCCAGCTGGCTGAATTTATTTTAACTTGAATGTTTTTTTTTTTTAAATCCAGCCAAAGAGCTACCTTTCTTGTATTTCTTTAATAATTTTTGTGCCCTACTCTCCCATTTGACATTTTTTCTTTTTGATTGTTTAGTGTTACAAATATGGAAACAATACTTTTATTTTTGGTCTGTTGTAAAACTTCTTTTGTAGTCTTACATTTTTATATCTACTGAGATAATAATATAGTGGTATCAGTTAAGATGCCTTTAACTTTATAGTGGCTATGCACAAAAATCCAATTTGTATTGAAATAACAACTTCAGGAAACTAATATAGGAATTATTACCATTTCTTTTTTCTGTTTTTTAAAACTAAATGATGGGTTATGGGTGGGTTTAGCTCAGTGGTAGAATGTGTTTTAGCATGTGCAAAGTCCTGGGTTCAGTCTCCAACACCAAACATAACAAAACCAAAACGACAAATAACAAGTGAAAAATAAAATACGGCTATAAAGAAAATGTGAGGCTGGGCTTGGTGGTGCACGTCTGTAATCCCAGCACCTGGGAGGCTGAGGCAGGAGGATCGTTGCAAGTTTGAGACCAGCCTGGGCTACAAAGTGAGCTCAAGGCCAGCCTGAACTGCATAGTGAGACCCTGTCTCAAAAAGACAAAATAAAAGTGAGTTTTCTAGATAAAGTATGTGCAGTTAGTAGAAAGAGGGAAGATAGTTTGGTTTAAACTATACTGATTTTTTTTATTTAATTGAAGGTCCATTTTAGCCTCTTATCTCCTGAAGGAAAAGCTCAACATCCTGGGCAAGTTGGGGTGTCTGCTAAGCTGTGCGGGCTCGGTTGTGCTGATCATCCACTCCCCGAAGTCTGAGAGTGTGACGACGCAGGCCGAGCTGGAGGAGAAGCTGACCAATCCAGGTAACTCCGTCCTAGCACCCTGCCAAAGAGCGGCCCGGAGTCCAGGCGTCATGAGCCACTGTCCAGTGTGAGGTTTCCTGACCCTGCGAGCCAGCCCTGTGTCCACTGTCCTCCGCCCCCCCGGAGCTGCATCCGGGTTTTGGGTGGCTGTGTGTGCAAGCCACCCCTGGCTGTGCGGAGACATCCTCCGTCCGGCTGACCCTCTGTGTGCCAGTGTGCAGTCTGACCACCACAGGGGGTGCCCTGACCACCCGGGGACCCCACTCAGCTCAGCTCTCACACCCGCAGCTTCCTTCGTGGCTTCGGGGGCAGTGGCTCCTTCCCGAGCCCAGCAGCTCCTCGCCCCTCAGGGCTGCTTCCTCCTCCACTGAGCCTGCCCGGGCCTGGGGCCCTGCTCTGCCCGGCTCCTTCTGGGCTCCTCTGCATCAGTGTTTCTGCCGTGTCCCTCCGTCCTCTGGGGTTCTCCACGCTACCGTATTCACCCCTGGGACTGCTCGGCCCCGCCCCCCTGCAGTTCTTCCTGCAGCCCTGCTGGTGAGAGCCTGTGGGCACTGCTCCGTCTTCCCTCAGCCTCACATGGTGATGGGAAGCTTAGAGTGGAGACAAGGTTCTGTGTGTGTGTGTGTGTGTATTTGACATATGATAACTCTGTATTTTTGACAAGTGCAATAAGAAACAATGCATTATCATGCCCACTTTAAAGTACAGACTTCCTTTGAGTTCTCTGTCCAGTTGGTTACCGGTGCTAGGTGCTGACAGTTTTGCCTGGATGCCCACACACAGCTGCCTCCATACGGAGGTCTCCAGGCCGCAGACTCGGGGAGTCCCCTTTCGTAGTCCCTACTTGCCTGTGATAAGTGCAGCAGTGAACCATCTGCCACTGTAAACAGAACCCATAGTGAAGTTAGCCAGGATTGTCCATGTCCCTGCAATGTCCTAACACTGAGCACTGTGATACTCATTCACTCTCATAAACGCCAAAGTGTTCGGATAAGTGTAGCTACGTGAGTACAGAGAAGGGAAAAAATCAGAGACTCAGATCTGAGTGGGCTCAAGGATTAATTTTAAGTAATTTCCGTATGACATATCCAAAGGGTACATTTATTTCTTTTCTTTTTTGGCAGTGGTAGGAATTGAACCCAGGGCCTCGCGCATGCTAGGCAAGTGGCCTGCCGCTGAGCTGTATTCCCCGTCCTTATCATGCTCTTCTAATGTATGAAACACAGGTCTAGATACAGTATATAAACATGTAAGTATTTCAGCGATACTAAGATTTCATGGGGTGAACAACTAGGGAGAAAAGTGTACAGTGGTTCCTAAGGGAGGATGGTAATGAAAAAAATGCTTAAAAAAGTGTAAAGCATCGCAAAGCTGAGGGGCATCTGGCCTCCTGCTCTAACATGTAAGAAACTGAGGTTTTTCTAGGCGTGGATTCTTTTTCTGGGCTGCCCAGTTCTCACAGACGTGGAGTTGGTGTCCAGATGCCACAGTGGCTGTGCCCTCTCCCTACCTGACTGGCCACTGTCCCTTCTTCTGCCATGCACTGCTGCCTTGGGTGCCAGCCTTTCTGTGCCCCCTGCCCTCTACACCATCCTGACGCTTGGGACCCCTCTAAAATGCAGTCCCTTCCCACAAGAGACGCCAGCTGCCCCACGCTCGTGTCCTGCTCCTTCTCCCAGTGCTGTGTTTGCTCAGGGGCGTGGGGCTGCTTCTGTCTGCCCACTTCGCCCTGACTTCGTGTCCTGCTCCTTCTCCCAGTGCTGTGTTTGCTCAGGGGCGTGGGGCTGCTTCTGTCTGCCCACTT
>NW_004955533.1:1243835-1252855 GCF_000276665.1 Chinchilla lanigera | reverse complement strand
TGTTTGCTCAGGGGCGTGGGGCTGCTTCTGTCTGCCCACTTGGCCCGCACTGCTCCATAGGTGGGTGCTACGTTTGCATCCCGCCTCTGCATCCCGTCTCTCCACTGCCCCTTCTGCAGTATTTTGTTTTGTTTTTTGAGGCAGTGTCTTGCTAGGTAGTTCAGACTGACCGTGATCAGTAGCCCAGCCTTGAACTTGCAGCAGTTCTGTTGCCTTAGCCTCCCAAGTGCTGGAATTACAGGTGTGCTCCACCATTCCCAGCTTACCTCTTGCCCAGTTTGTAGCCCAGCCTCCGGGAAATTGTCCTTTCATCCGCTTTCCTTGCAGTCTTCCTGAGTCCACCTCAAGTGGGGCTCTGCAGTTCCTTTTTCTCACCTCTGGACACCAGGGCTCTGGCTGCCTGTCTGCTACTTTGCGTATCCACACCTGTTGAGTTACATGTCTACATGGACTGGCTCTGTGTCCAGGTAGAACCTTGCTGTGGGAGGCCCAGTACCCTCTTCACGGTGTGGGGGTGAAATTCATCAAAATGGCACATGCCTGTAATCTTGGGAGGCTGAGGAAGGAGGATGGCCGCAAGTGGAGGCCAGCCTGGAGAACATAGCAAGACCCTGTCTCAAAAAAATTTCATCACAATGCACCTCCTTGTGTGCATAATTCCAAAGCAGTGGATGTAATACTGGAACAGTAAAATAAAAGAAAAGTAGCAGGATGCTGTTTTATAAATGCTCAGATTCGGGGCTGGGGATTTAGCTCAGCGGCACAGCGCCTGCCTGGCAAGCGCAAGGTTGTGAGTTTGATTCCCGGTACCAGAAAAAAAACCAAAAAATAAAATAAATAAAATGAAACAAATGCTCAGATTCAACAGCAGGAGAAGGCAGGAGGGGGCCGGCAGCCCATCCCGCGCGTGGAGCCAGGGTCTGACAGCTGCGGATGCGGACTGTTTGGAGGTGGCACGGGACTGACTCAGACGGGGGCCCTTGCCATCAGCAATGGAACCCTGTGAGACGGAGGATAACTCTTGAAGTTCCTGTTGGACAGAGTAATTTTCCCTCAGTGCACGTGGAAGTTGCATTTCTCGAAATTCAGCGTGTAGGGAGCCCGTACAAAGAGCACTTTAGTTTGTACATAGGACAGGTTCTGGGCTCTGGTTACTGTAACCAGATTTCGCACTCGTAGCCCCGAGGAGACTGGCAGAAGGCTTCAGAACGGGTGGTTCCGGCTGTGGCTCTGCAGTGCCCCCGCCCTGTGCGCAGCCTCCTCACTGTGACAGGCATAGAAGCCCTTGCTGCACAGTGCAGGATCCCCTGCCTTAGCCATGTCCTCCACCCCAGCACTGCCCACCCTCACGCCACTCAGCACACGTCTGCGGGGTGACTCTAGAAAGTAGAAAACCCATCTTGTAGCCCGGCCTGTGAGCCACCACTCAGGAAGCTGACGCAGGACCACAGGTTCAAAGCCAGCCTGGGTGTGTGTGCGTGTGCGTGTGCGTGTGTGTGTGTGTGTTTTTGTTGTTTTTTTTTTTTGTCTTTTTGAGACAGGGTCTCGCTATGCAGTTCAGGCTGGCCTTGAGCTCACTTTGTAGCCCAGGCTGGTCTTGATACTCGCGACGATCCTTCTGCCTCAGCCTCCCAAGTGCTGGGATTATAGGCATGTGCCACCAGGTCCGGCCAGCCTAGGGTATATAAGACCTTTAAAAAAAAAGGCTGAGGCAGGAGCATCACTTAATCCTTAGAGTTGATCAGCCTGGGCAACAGAGCAATATGCCATCTCCAAAAACAAACAGTAAAACAAAACAAAAATAAATTCATCCTACGAATGGATTATTTTTAACAGTAAATAAAATTTATGTTAGCTCTTAGTATTTTTAGTATACACATGGCACTGATAGAGGACCATATCAACATTGAGGAGTTACGAAATTTGGGGATGTGTTTCACGCTTTCACTGGAGGCCAGAGGAATGAGGACCCCTTTCCTCCAATGAGGTGCTCAGTGTCTTCAGCCAGCCTGAGACTGTACCCAGGGTGGCTGGGCCTGTGGGGCTGTGCCCGTTCTTGTGGAGCGGGAGTGCGTAGCTATGGGTGTGGGCTGGTTGGTCGTGATGGTGTGCTTGGTATAGGGCTGTGCAGGAGGGCGGAATCATAGCGAGGCCCTGATGGTGGGTGATACGACCAGCACTGACCCTAGGCATTCTTGGGAAAGTCAGGTGCCTGCCTGTCCTCCAGAGCACCCTCACCACAACAGAGTATGGCTGGTGTGGGCCCAGGCACTTCCGTAGCTCTGCCTCTCCCGAGTACTTTTTGCTGTGGCTGCAGCAACTTACAGCTATGCAACTTCTCCAGCCCGGGCTGGAGATGGAACTCAGGGCCTTGCACAGGCTGGTGTTTTATCTCTGAGCTGTGTCCCTGGCCTCTGAAGTTACGATGGTGACCATAACAAGGGGAATAATTTTTGTAGGACAGGATTGGTGGGAGCCGAGCGGGGTGGCGCACGCCTGTAACCCCAGCACTTGGGAGGCTGAGGCAGGAGGATCGGTGTGAGTTGGAGACCATCCTGGGCTACACAGTGAGCTCAAGGCCAGCCTGAACTGCATAGCAAGACCCTGTCACAAAACGACAAAAAAAAAAAAAAAAAAACAAAAACCCAAAAACATAAAAAACCAGAACAGAATTGGTGGATCCGGTAAGCTCAAACCAGGGCCCTCAGGTGCCTGCCTGTCCTCCAGAGCACCCTCACTACAAGAGTATGGCTGGTGTGGGCCCAGGCACTTCCGTAGCTCTGCCTCTCCGGGTGGTGGCCAGTGGGGGACAGCCCGGGTCACCGTGTGCCGTCTGTCTTGCAGTGTTTGTGGGCTACCTGTGCATCGTGCTGCTCATGTTACTGCTGCTCATCTTCTGGATTGCCCCGGCCCACGGGCCCACCAACATCATGGTCTACATCAGCATCTGCTCCTTGCTGGGGAGTTTCACCGTGCCTTCCACGAAGGGCATAGGGCTGGCGGCCCAAGACATCCTGCACAACAACCCGTCCAGCCAGAGAGCCCTGTGCCTGTGCCTGGTGCTCCTGGCCGTGCTGGGCTGCAGCATCATTGTGCAGTTCAGGTACATCAACAAGGCCCTAGAGTGCTTCGACTCCTCTGTGTTTGGGGCCATCTACTACGTGGTGTTCACCACGCTGGTCCTGCTCGCGTCAGCCATCCTCTTCCGGGAGTGGAGCAATGTGGGCCTGGTGGATTTCCTGGGCATGGCCTGTGGATTCACGACTGTCTCCGTGGGAATTGTCCTTATACAAGTGTTCAAAGAGTTCAACTTCAACCTTGGGGAGATGAACAAGTCCAACATGAAAACAGACTAGGATGCGGCCAGGGGTTGGGGGCTGGAGGAGCAGGCTTTGGAGGTGGTTTCTGGTCTCGATTGGATGTGAAGTAGCAGAGACCCTCAATCCCTGGGGTGAGAGTTACCTGCACACCCACGGGTGGCCTAGTGGACATGAGGACCCGGGCGTGACACTGGACTGGGCCCAGCCCTAAGCAGCCCAAACCTCCCAGGGGTTGCCTGGGCACCGTCGCTCCCTGATGAGATGAATGTCACTTTCATTTCCATTAACCTGGAAGCTTTTGTGACTACTCTTTCCTTTTAAAATATTTTAACATGACCTAATCAGACAAGAAAGGTGGGCCTTGCTGGCTAGTCTTTGCAGGAGAGCAATGATCTTAGGTTACTTTGGAAACAGGAGACATGGTCTTGAAATCTGGCTCTGTGTAGTAAGCGTGCCTGTAGTTGGGTTAGTTTGCGTTAAGCATGTGTCATATTCAGGAACCTCATTCAGATAAGAGGGTTAACCAAACCTTCCTAACCCTCTAACAAATTGGCTGTCTTCTGCACTCACCCCAAGACATCTTCATAGCAAGTAGAGAGGAGTTAGCGAACGTAATACAGTACTCCATTGGCAGGGTGACTTCTCAATAGCTCAGCTCAATTTCAGTGCCTTTATCACTTGAATTACTCACTTAATTTGACAAGTACTATGTGTCTGTTCTCTTAGACTAGAATAATGGCACCTCCTTGGTTATACATTTATATTTCAGTGTTCGGATTACAAATAGGAAAATCAGTTAGAAATAATAGCATAGTCATTGGAAGATAATCAGACCTAACATACACCAAAGGCAATGGACCTGTGCAGCATGGAGTTATTGTCTAATTAAAGACAACTAATTAAGTAGCATGAGGTATTTTATTTTCATTCAAACTGTGTAACTGGGATCCAGCATCAAATATATTTACATTGTTTTCTCTGCAAGCATTTGTGACTAGTTGAAAGAAATAAACTATTTAACTTGAAAATAAGTTATTACATGAGGGAATAACTTCAGTACCACATATATTGAGTGTTCTTTAATACAGGAACAAATTAAAGGACACAGATAAGCTTAAGGCAGCGTCTACAAATTACAACACACATAGTTCTCAAAGGGATGTACATCAACAAGGGAAATAACTAACTCAGCCATCGCATCCTTTGAGATGTCATTCGAGAGTTCCTCACCCAGTTGCTCATAAACTTCTTGAGCACACAAAGACAGGACAGAACAAAATGAAAGACTACCTAGACGTAAAAGAGCCAATAACTGTGGCAAGTTTTGAATCCAAAAGGTCATTCTTCTGTCTAAGGTAACCTTCCATGCGTGTTAAACTGGAGTGATACAGATACACACAGCAGTGTCGTGTACTTCACACGCAGTGTTCCGTCTAGGTGGGGAAGTTGCCACATCCAGGACGGGGTTGAGTAGAGGAGGCGGAACAGGAACTCTAGTAGTACCCGATGAAAGTTACTCACCAAGGGAAAAAATGTGCTGTGCTAGGCAAAAACAGCATTTCTAAAATAAAGACCCAAGGAATAGTACCCTAAAGTGTTGAACAAAGAGGCTAAACAGAATGAGGCTAGTTTAACATAAAGCCAAAAAATACCTGTATGAAGTAAAAGTACATATGATCATCTTGGTTTGTTAGTGATTTTTGAAAAGCAGCAACAAAATTATTTTAAAAAGTCATATTGCTGAGAAAGTGCTCAGAAAGGTTATTTCTGTTTTTATCAGCTCTTGAAAGATTTTTTTAAATTACCAGCATTCTTTTTTTTTTTTTTTTTTTATACCAGCATTCTTAGAAATGCAGGTCTTGACTTACTGAACTCTATTAAAGTGAAAGCGTTATGGAGCAGGATCAGTACAGTTTTAGGCATGAAAATACTTCCTTAGGTGAGGAGCCTGAGAAACAGTATGTGGCTGTACAAGTATAAGAGGAAAATTCCTAATGTAGAAATGACGTTTATCTTGCTGTAACCTGTACGCAAAGCGAGTTTGAGTGCATCTGTCAGTGTACCTTATTACAGTCACACCCACAGTTACACCAGGGCTATTCAGAGGTCATAGTTTCTGGATGGTCTTCCCGATGATTTCTTTTAGGAGTACAGCAGAATTTCACAGTATTAGCATGTCTTCTCCCCTGGAAGGTGCCTGGCCCTGGAGCAGTCGTGTCTCTCAGGTTTCTCTCTGTTTGGATAGGTGGAGCAGGGTGCACAGCTTTCGTTCCAGTGGGACGAAGTTCACGTTGTTTTCAAGTGTGTGACAGTACTCGCTAAGTAACCAACGTGGCCAGTGTCCAGTGGTCTGATTCTCAAGTTTAACACAGAGCATATATATTCAGGGTTAATACGGTTTTTTTGTCTTTTTTTTGAGACAGGGTTTCACTATGCAGTTCAGGCTGGCCTTGAACTTGTTTATATAGCCCAGACTGGCCTCAAACTCACCTCCTGCTTCAGCCTCCCTCCCGAGTGCTGGGATGACAGGCGTGTGCTATAACGCCTGATGCAAAATTACTCTTGATAAATACTTAAGGAGGCCATTTTTCTCCTCTCTTTTTAAGCATGGTCTTGTTTTCTTATCTAACTCCTTGCATTTGGAAAGATTGTTTCCCATTCTGCTTATTGATCAAATGTAGGACCAGTTAAGGATTCTAATCCTAACCCAGCCCCAGGATAGCATCTGGGGAGCTCTGCAAAGGAGGCAGTGTTGCCCAGGCTGGGGCCCCTGGAGAGCAGTGTGGTTTTCTGGGGGCCTTGCACATTACTCAGCTATTGTTACAGTATTTTCCTATTTGGATGTTAATTTAATGTGCTTCACTGTTCTCTGCTCAGCAATAAGAAATATCCTTTCAAGACGACTCCCTAAGCCAGTTTGGATAAACTGGCTGAAGGTTTTATTTCCAGCAGTTAGTTAGTCCTAGCACTAAGATGTTGGTCTTTGTTGTTCGGTGGGTTTCATTCTGTTTTCTGATAGAGGAGAACACTGTCCAAATACGCGGTCACTGTTCCTCCTTTTCTCTGGACAACTCAGCTCCTGCTAAACATTTGCTCAGCTCTTAGAAGTTAGTCTGGAAACTTGGGCAAAGTGTTCAGACGCAGTGTCTCCGGGTATGAAGAACGCTCAAACCGTGACACAGGTTTGTCGAGCGCTGGCTGCTGCCCAGCCATGGGACTGTTACTGTGGTTCTGGGGCTGAAGCCAGGCCTGGTGCATGCTGGGCAGGCATTCCGCCACTGAGCTGTACCCCTTGCTCTAAAGCAAGATTTCCTCTGGCTTTGTCTGTTTGTTTTGTTTTGAGGTGCTGGAATTCAAATGCAGGGCCTCAGCCGCGCTAAGCAAGTGAGCTTCTACCACTGAGCTACGTCCCCAGCCCCTGCTGCTGCTGCTTGTCAGGAGACGATAGCTCTCTTTCCTTCTAGAACAGAGAGGATACGCTACTGGCCTGCAGAGCCCATAGCTCTTCTCTGATGCCCACAGAGCCTGTTCCAGCTTCCAGTGACCCAGTAGGACACGAGAAAGAGAAGAGCACTTTGACTGATGGATTAGCTTCTTGGACCGAGGAGCTACCTTCAGTGCATCTGACACCAAGGAGGTTGCACACCTGTCAAGCAGGGTTGGATGGAATCTTGGTGTTCTGCCTTCTCAGGGACCCAAAACGTATCAGTTCACTGTTGACCTTACTTCCAAGAATATGTCCATGTTTGTGTTGCATGTTTTACTCATAATCATACCTAGATTTTGTTAACTTGTGCTGGTAAGAGAAAAGACCAGCTGGCACCCCAGTCATATCGCAAGGCAGTTTATCACATAAGATACCTCAATTTTTTGTGTTCGTTTCCACCTCACAGTTGTTACTGGTGGTGAATTTGAAGGGTCTGTCCTTTAACTCATAGGTGACTTCACATGGGGCCAGGTTCTTGTACCTCCATTGTATACTTGAAAAGATTAAGAATTATAGGAACAGGAATGAGAATTTGGCCCAGTGCCGCTACTTGTTTATTTTCATATACGTTTCTCACATGCTATTAAATGTAACAAAATAATTATATTTTAAGAAAATGTAACCTTTGTTACATCAAAATATATTGTCTAATAAAAACTTGATATTCAGTAGAGCAGTGATCATGTAAATAAGCATGTATTTCAGATACCCAGAGTGATTAAAAAGCAGAGCCTAAGGCCTAGAACTAAGGAGGATTTATTTCTTTTCTCTGTTTTTCCCTGAATTGTGCAAATATGGGTGAGTTGCTTAACCTTTCTGTGCCTCGTTTCCTCTACCTCTGGGGGCGTGGGATGGCTCTCCAGGTTCACTGTTTCTCTGGGTAGCACTGTGGCAGTGCTCGGGTGGGTTGGATGGGAGCACTGTGCTCAGCACTGCTCTGGAAGCGGTGTGCTGGACCCCGGCTTGCACTGACCTCGACAGCTGCCCTGGACAGTGCTGGAGAGCACAGGCCTCGAGCGCAAAGCAAGTAAAAGAAGCACTGGTTGTCAAGGTTGCACAATTCCTTGAAGCTTTAATTTTCCCTTGTTTGTTTTTAAACGGGTTTTGTATACTGTATTGTAAAATATGGAAGTTAAACTGGGACACTAGAAACTGCACTGAAAGATCACATCCTGAAGGTGTGACGAGCTCCTCTGCCAGCCCGCTCAGGTCAAATTCTGTAGAAGATGAGATGACCTGTGTGACTGATCAATTCTGTCCCCTGTGATTGGTAATGAGTAATGCTGATCTTCTGCTTTCGAGCAGTTTAACCTAGACGATGAACTCTCTGACATCAGGTGAATGTCAAGAGCTCCTCGACCACTTGTGCCAAAGGGTCATGTTGAAAAATTTAGAATGTTTATTTGTTAGAATATAATAATTTGCTCCCCACCCCATTCAGTGGTTTCGCATTTTACAAATTTAGCAGTGTTTTTCAGTACTATTTCTGAGTGTTTCTGCCTTTGTAAAGGGTAGCTGTGATTTCCTTGTGAAGTGGAGTATAATCATGAAGACAGGAAGAAGGCGAGATACGAAATGTTAAATGTTGATATCGGTTGCATACAGTTTTTTTCACGTCAGTGCATCAGAGGAGCTTCTGATTAACACACATGCACACATTTACCAATGGCTAAGACTTGCTTATATTTTGCTTATAGAAGTAGTCATGGCATGATGTAATTGCCTTATGTAAATACAAAAGGCTATTTATTAAGTTTTCCAATAATATTTATTAATCTGTATATGTTTTAAAATAAAATAACTTATTTCTAGCTGAACATTTGTTGATTTTTTCCCTTTGCTTGAAATTCCTGTGTAGTCTCAGGTTCTAGACCCTTGTGGTTCCTTACATTTTCTGCCGCTTACGTCAGCCCGTGTGTCTGTCTTGGGGGTGAATCCGTGATACGTGAAGAAGTGCAGCATCCAGTGACAGTCTCCTGAATCCCAGAAGTGACGATATCGCCGAAAACTAGCTTGACTTCAATGTCTTCAACATATTTCTGAGTTGTGTGACTTGTGTTATTTCATATTTAAGCCCGTAGAAAATGAAGAGAACCACGTGCCTGAAATCCTAGCACTCTGGGAGCCTGAGGCAGGTGGATCACAAGTTTGAGCCCAGCCTGGGCAATGAAACAAGTTAGTGAGACCCTTCCTCAAAAAAGCAAGGGGGGGGG
>NW_004955533.1:1237151-1243735 GCF_000276665.1 Chinchilla lanigera | reverse complement strand
ATACTGTAGCCTTAGACTGAATCCCCAGTACCAGGAAACAGATTTGGACTCCTAACACACTCGCACGTCAAGCATCGTCAGGCATTGTCAGAAGTCTCAGCACTGACCTTTCTTACTGTCTGTAAGTTTTTTGTTTTGGTTTATTTTTGGTGCTGGAGGTTGAACCAACAGCTTGAAATACTCTGAATATATACTATATCACTGAGCTACACCACCCCGGCCCCACTTACGTTATTAAATGAGAAAAATATTTTCAGTAAAGATTTTTTTCTTAGGTGCTTATCAGAAGAGAATCAATTGCACACATTTTAAAATCTTTTTGCATCTAAAATATTAAACTTTCTCATAAAACACAGTATCTTCATATTTATAACATTTTAATATCTTTTGTTTTTGTTTTTTGAGACAGAGTTTCACTATGCAGTTCAGGCTGGCCTTGAACTCATTTTGTAGCCCAGGCTGGCCTCGAACTTGCAGTGATCCTCCTGCCTCAGCCTCCCGAGTGCTGGGATTATAGGCATGCGCCACCATGCCTGGCCTTCTCTTTTTTATCTATTTATTGGCTCCCTTCTGCCTTGTTTTCTCCCTTAATTTTACATTCTGAAACAGTACCTACAAAATGACTTTCTGCTGTGCTTTCTTTAGAGTTTTATCATCAAATAGGTTAATTTCATTTTTTAATTGATTAAGTGTATTGGTACATTTTAGGTATACATAATGATCACATTCATTGGGGCAGGGAATACAGCTCAGTGGCACAAATGCCTGCCTGGCAAGGGCAAGGTCCTGAGTTTGATTTCAAGTATCAAAAAAAGATCACATTCGTTATAGGGAATTTGTACCTGTATATGATATAACTTGATTTTTTTTCTTTTTTTCTTTGAGACAGGTTCTCGATATGTATCCCAGGCTGGCCTCAAACTCAGGGCAACCCTCCTGCCTCAGTCTCCTGAGTGCTGGGGTTACAGGCATGTGCTCCTGTGTCCAGCATTAATTTCTTGTTTGTGTTCTGTGTGTGTAGAATCACACAGTAACTAGACTTTCACTGTTTTTCTCCTATCCTGATGCTAGTGATTGAACTGGGGCCTTTACACTGTGCTACAACCCCAGTCATTGTTTTGCTTTTTATTTTGAGGCGGGGTCTCCCTAAGTTGCTATGTTGCCCAGCTGGGCTCAGATTTGCCGTCCCCCTGCCTCAGCCTCCCAGGTTGCTGGTGTTACAGGGATGGACAGCGAACCGGCCTCCAGTGCTTTTTGTAGTTTTTATTGTAAAACAGGGTCTTGCTAAATCGCTCATTTGCCAGGCAAGGCTTCAGCTTGCCTCTTGCCTGAATTTTACTCTTAAGAACATTACTTTTTAATGAAGACCCAGGAAGAAAGCAGTCTCATTCAGACTGGCCTTGAATTCATGGCAGTCCTCCTGCTTCAGCCTTTTGAATGCTAGGGTTACAGGCGTGCACCCAACGCCTGGCTTGAGCTGTTTTTTGTACAGCAATACTTTATAAAAAGTAGATTTTTAACAGACTTAGGTGTTACCTTGTCAATAGAGATTAAAAATCCAAGAGTACGTTTATATGGATGTTTCAGCATTTTAATTTACTTACAAATGACTCTGTTGTTTTGAGGTAGTGTTTTGCTATGTAGCCCAGGCTGGCCTTGAACTCACAGTGATCCTCCTGCCTCAGCCTCCTGAGTGCTGAGATTACAGGCGTGCGGCACCACGGTGGTTCGAAAAGGTTTTTTGTTGGAGGAGAGGGACAGTCAAGAAACAGCCATAAGATATCCAGGGACTTCTATCTGTATTAGCGTTTCAGAGAGGAGATTAATTCCAGCTGGGGGCGTCAGGCGAGTTGGGGGTGGACCTGGACCATGGTGACAGCAGGACCAGAGGGGAGAGGGGGGCTCAAACTAGCCTGCCTAGCCATGAAATTGTGTCTTTTTCCTTCAGTTCTGCTGACTGAACCCAGGGCCTTCACACTGAGCTATAGCCTCAGCCCTTTTTATTCTGAGCCAGGGTCTAGCCGAGTTGCCCAGGTGGAGCGCGAGCTTGTAATCCTCCTGCATCAGCCTCCTAGTGCTGAGGTCACAGGTGTGCACCCCCGTGTCCGACTGGCTTTGCATCTGCACACATTTAGTGAAGATTTCTGAGGGATCTTAGTATGTTCCTCCCACGGAACTGGAAGCTTCACCGAGGTGGGCCTGTGGCTGCTCTGACCAGTGGCTAACCCTAACACAAACTTACTGTCCCCTGGCTCTGGAGGGCAGAACCCCACGCTTGTGTCACGGTGTGGCCAGGGTGACACCCTTCTGCAGGCTCAGGAGAGCCCGTCCCCTGCCCTTCGCAGCTTCTAGAGATTCCGTGACCTGTGGCTCCCTCCTGCCCTCCGCAGAGCCAGCCAGCAACGTGGCATCTGTGTGACGTTCCCATTGTCAGCTCATTCCCTGCCATCCCACTGTCCTCTTGGGAGGACCTCTGTGATGGCTGTGGACTCCCTGGGACCACCCGGGATCCTCCCCGCCATTCAAGCTTCCTAACTTAATCCCGTCTGGGCAGTTGCTGCTACCGTGGACGTGGACCTCACGGAGTGGGCCTTCCTCTGTCTACTGCATCCACGTGCCATTTCACCAGTAATAAAGTGCTTCCCACGCATGCTGTGTGCTGCTCTAAGTTCAGTCCCCAGCACCACACACAAAAACCCTAAATAAGTAAGTAAGTAAAATGCGAGGGAACGCCGCCTTTCTCACTGGAAAGACAAAATAAACTTTAGTGACAGGAGTAAAAAAAATAATCATCTGCTGCATTGTTCCGTGCTCCTGTGTTAACAGAACTAAAACGTGAGAGTAAGTGGGAACAGCCTATGCACAAGGAAACGGTTCAACTCCCTAATACCTGATGTTTACACGTGCTAGTCTAATAAGTCTTGCCTATGTTTCTGTAAGAAAGATTTTAACAGCTTCACTGAGGTGTGATTGGCGTATAAGCTGCACACCTATAAAACACAGTTTGGTAAGTTTGATGTGCTGTATGATTAAGTCACCAGGAGCACAACTGACCACGACCATCACCCCGAAGTTTCTGACCTATTAAAATATTTCTGCTCCCTTGCCTCCTCCACTGTCAGGCAGCTGTGTGTCCGACAACACTAGACATTAGCTTTCATTTCCTAGATGTTTATATAAATGTAATCATTAGTACATACACTTGCTTTTTGTTTGGCTTCTTTCACTTAGAATTATTTTGAGATTCAGCTATCATGTGTGTCCATAGCTCATTTCTCTCTTTCTTCTTCTTTTTTTTTTTTTTTGGTCTTTTTGAGACAGGGTCTCACTATGCAGTTCAGGTTGGCCTTGAGTTCACTTTGTAGCCCATGCTGGTCTTGAACTCACAAGGATCCTCCTGCCTCAGCCTCCTGAGTGCTGCGATTACAGGCGTGCGCCACCATGCCAGGTCTTTCATTTCTGTTTGGTTTTCTGAGACAGGGCCGGGCCTCACTATGCACAGTAGTCCAGGCTGCCCTGGAACTCACAGCGTAGCTTAGGCTGGCCTCACATCGTGGAGCCACCTTGCCTGGTTCTCCCTCAAGTGATGAGCGGTGTTGCAGTGCGGGTGCTCCAGCGGCTCATGCACTCACGTCTGGACATCTGGCTGACTTCCAGTTTTTTGGCTGTTACAGATAAAGCTGCTGCGGAGTGTCCATTCACAGGTGTTTTGTGGATGTGTGCTTTCGTTTCTCTTACACACCTGAGGGTAGCGCTGTTGGGTGATGTGACTGGAGTATGTTTGAACTTTTAAGAAATTATCGGCCCATTTTCCAAGGAAGTTGTGTCATTTTATAACTCCTCCCGTATTGCATAAGAAAAATTCAAGTTGTAAGAGTGGTCACTGCTTCAGTACTCACAGTATACAAAATGTGCACATCGTGCTGGAGAAATCACTTGGGGATTTAAGGCGCCTGCGTGAGACTGAGAAGGGGAACCTCGGTTCGTGAATGCTTCTGTTTGCAGACAGTTCGGTTCTCAAACGGGTCTTCAACAGAATTGTGTTTCTGTTCACAACCTCCACATTGGTGACAGACACAGCCGTGGCCATCCTCCCGGAACCCTAAAGCAGCGTTGTGAACCAAGGCACCATTATCAGTGTCTGTCTACACACATACGGAGCGTTGCGCACGTGACAGTGTCGGCGGGGCGGTCCCGGTACTGAAGGTGATGGGGGATGGCCCACAGTAATGGGACAGTGCGTTACAGGAGGCAGGGCTCCAGCCAAGGTGATCAGGGCTGCGCAGGAAAGAGCTGAATCCATCAGTCAGATTAAATCAACGTCAGTTCTAAGCACCGTTGTTCAGGTGCAGCACTACTTTGTCATGGCATCCCTCCTGAAGGTGTCTGCCAGCATCTTCAGTTAGTTACGCTGCCTGCCAGTCACCCCGCGATGAGGTGGGTGGCTTCAGACAAGTCATTTATTCCCTCTCAGATGCCTTTCCGTCAGTGGGCAGCTCTACTGACGTATGCCAAGCCAGCCCAGTCCCTGCAAGATCCCAGTTTTGGGCCGGCCAGCTGTGAGGAGGGCAGTCACGCTCCTGACCTCGCCACACAGGTCCCGTCCTCCTGCAGGCCAGGCCAGGCTGTGTCTCACCGTGGTTTAGGCTGAGAACTGCCACGTGTTATCGGTCACGCTTGTCCCAAAGCCAACGCAGACTGGAAGTATGGAGCGGAGGTAATGTCGCTGTGGAACGTGTGGGCACGGATGAGCAGCAGATCCAGTCTGCCTTAACCCACTGCGTCCTCAGAGACCACCCCTGACGTCATTTTTCAATGTTTAGTGCTACTCCTCATCTGACGGTGTCTTCTAGCTAGAAGTCAGCTGAGAGCAAGCAAGTAAAATAGATCCGTCCTCTGATCAGTTCTGAGACGCACGATTGTCTGGTTGCCAGCCTCACAGCAGATAAAGCTTTTTTTTTGTTTTTTTTTGTTTGTTGTGAGACAGGATCTCACTGTGTAGCCCCGGCTGGCCTTGAACTCAAGCGATCCTCCTGCCTCAACCTCCCAGAGTGCTGGGATTACAGGGTGTGCCACCACCCCTGGCTTCCAGATTGAAATTTTAAATTAGTAGCTGTCTAGTGACCTGTACTAAAATCACAGGGGCTGTGCATATCCTTTGAAACACAACAGGCAAGAGTCTGAAACAGGGAAACTACATTTACTGGCCATCCTTCCTCCCTCTTGGGGACTGGGACTAGAACCCAGGGCCTCCTGCTAAAGCAAGTGCTTTACCACTGCTACATCCTTAAGACCTTTAAAGAAACTAAAATTTTTGAGGCAGGCCTCACAAAACTGCCCTGGCTGGACTCAAATTTGCAATATTTTGCAGTTCTGGGTCCCAAATCAATCCTCCTCCCCAATTTTAGGTAGGGTCTAAATCGCTGAATTGGGCAGCCTGTGCTCAAACTTGTGATCCTCCTGCCTCAGCCTCTCAGAATGCTGCTAGGATTCCAGGCCTAAGCTACCAGCGGTGAATTTGCTATTCCCTTGCCACGCATCTGGAAATATAGGCAGCTAGGATTACAGGTGCACACCACCATGCCCAGGTATTCTGTTCCAGCAGACAGAGAACTCGTGCTAGGGAGACCGTCACCACAGGTGATTCGCTGTTTTTGTCACATGCTAATGCCATATCCAAGAGACCTGTAACGAAGGCATCACTGATTTTCAGCAGACTATCTCCTACTAAATGCCCTTCCCCACTCACGAATAGGTTGTCTTTCTTGGAGGAAACGGAGTGGGAGTGAGAGTGTGTGCGTGTGCGTATGTCTGTTCCAGGGAATTTCTCCACTGCAGCAGGCGGCTAAGAGGGTGGCCTAAGAATGGCTTTCGGGTGCATCTCGTGAAAATAATTCGCCTGATACCAGATGGGCTTTTCCCAAATCACAAACTCCGACACATTTTTTTTTTGAACTAGAGTTCAAAGCCAGGAGTAACTCTACCACTAAGCTACCGTCCTAGTCCTCTGGAGACGGGGTCTCGCTAAATTGCCCAGACTGGTCGCCATCGCCCTGTCTCAGCCTCCCCGGAAGCTGGGGTTACAGGTGTTCGCCACCCGGCCGGCGGGCACACCGACCCTACAAGCCACGCACTTGCGCCCAGGGCTCGGGTGTGCAGCGCCCCTGCATCTCAGCCTTCTCCCCCAGGGAAACCTCCTTCAAGTGGCGAGCTCCACTAGGAATTTGAATCCTAAACAGGCGCTGCCTGAGACTCGATTCCGATTCCTTAGTGGACAAATGGCCTAGCAAAATGCCGCCCAGACCAGCCCGCCCCGATGGAAAGAAACCGGAAGTGACGCATAGGGGGCGGGGCCTGAGGGCAGCCCGAGCGCGGCCTTGCGCCATGAGGGCGCGCCCAGCTTCTTCTGCGTCATGCGGGCGCGCCCAGCTTCTCCTGCGTCATGCGGGCGCGCCCAGCCTCGCCTTGCGTCCTACGGGTCCCGGCAGCGGCGCGCAGGAGGTGGTACGGGTAGGCTCGATTCGGCGCGCCCATGGCGGCGTGCCCGGCGGCGGCCCCGGGTGCTGGCGCGTCCCGCTGCACGG
>NW_004955533.1:1229095-1236166 GCF_000276665.1 Chinchilla lanigera | reverse complement strand
GCCACGATCCTCCTGCCTCAGGAGGGAGTGCTGGGATTACAGGCGTGCGCCACCACGCCTGGCTGTATTTTTAGTTGTTTAAGGAATTGCTGTACTTGTTTACACTCCCACTAACAGTATGGAATGTCCCTCCTTACCCCGGAGCCTGGAGTAAGAGGTGTCCGTGTTTGAATGTGTATTTCTCTAATAGCTAGCGATGATTAACTTTTTTCCTCCCTTATTGGCCAACTGTACTTCTTTTGAGAAGTGGCTATTCATTTCGGGTGCACAGTTTTTTGATTGGGTCTTTTATTTTGAGGTGTCTAATTCAGTTAGTGCTTTTTTTTTTTCCTGGTACCGGGAATCGAACTCAGGATCTTGCACTTGCCAGGCAGGCGCTTATGCCATTGAGCTATATCCCCGGCCCAGGTAGTGCTTTTTTAAGTAATAAGACGAAATAGGAGAGAATGGAGACCTTGCGCTGTAGGCAGCTGACTGTGAAAGCACTACCGTGTGCTCCACTGAGCAGGCTGTTGTTAGTTGCTAAGTAGAGTGAGGATGGAGGCTCCTAACCGTCGTTTACAAAGGACTGAGTGACTTTTATTTGGTCTTTTTGAGACAGGGTCTCGTTATGCAGTTCAGGCTGGCCTTGAGCTCACTTTGTAGCGCAGGCTGGCCTCGAACTCGCAGTGATCCTCCTGCCTCAGCCTCCGAGTGCTGGGATTACAGGTGTGCGCCAGCACTCCCGACCGATATTGAGTCCTGTTGCCTACCGCGGTATTTTCTTCTTTCCAGCCTGGAGGTTCTCGGCCAGGGTTTAAAGCTTTACATCGGAATAAAGGGTACTTTTTACGAGGAAATGAGAGTGAATAAATCATCTGCTTTTCAAAAGAGAGACCATCGCATCTCGGCCTTTTGGCTAAGATCAAGTGTAGTATCAAAAGAGAGACCATATTAAATTTACATGTAAGTTAAAATTTTAATTTATAGCTAATGTTGTAAAGTTAGGGTCAGAGATTAGGTCATGTTGTATATAAGTGCAGACTTTGAAATAATTAGCCAGATAACAAGTTGAAAAAAAAGAACCCTAATTCTAGATAGCGAAAACCAGCAGGGCCGCTGAGGCCCAGTGTGCGCCCGTGTTCTGGTGCTGGAGGTTGAAGCCAGGACCATCGCACCGGGCTCCGTCCCGGTCTTTAACTTGCTTCTCCCCCATGGGGTAAGGTTTCACTGCGTCCCTGAATTGCTCAGCATGGGCTTGCACTTGTGGTTCTCTTGCCTCAGCCTCCCAGAGTGCTGGGAGTGCCAAGTGTAGTCTTCTCACTCGCTCTCTGAAAGTGCGGCCTCCGCGCCTGACCTTACCTCTGGGAGATGCAGTTTCACCAGCTGTAAAGTGGGAATAAAGCCTTCTGATTATTGTGTAGAGTAAAAATGATGTATGAAGTCAGGTGTGGTGGCACTCGCCTGTAATCTCAGCACTCAGGAGGCTGAAGCAGGAGGATCGCCAGGAGTTCAAGGCCAGCCTGGGCTACATAAGGGAGTTCAAGGACAGCCTGCATTATGGGATGAGACCTATCTCAAAAAAAAAAGTTTGAAAATTATTAGAACTGAGCGGGGCAGAAGGCGCTGGAACTCAGCAGTCCAAGCAGGGTTATTGGTAAACCCGAGGTGAGTGCTTTATCGGAGCACAAAGTGGGCGTCTCTCAAAGGCTTCTGTTACAGTGTTTTTGGCGGGTTCTGAGGGTGTGCGTCTCCTCTGTGACACAGTTGTGCCCTGGAGGACTGCTTTTGAGCAAAGTAAAATGAGGCTGACATTTCTCTAAGATGGCCAGCGGGCTCGTCCGAGCTGGCAGTGTCCCATTCTGAGCACTGTCGGGTACAGCCTAAGAAGATGCTCAGTAATTGTGGCCATTATTACTAGGGAGAAATAATAATAAAATTGCATTTGTTCTGTTTCGTAAAAATGATTCAGTCATAATTAGAACCTGATTGATTACGTTATTTTTCCACAGATGATAGGAGTGTACATTCTGGTTTCCTTGGTTGGTATGTTGTGATGTCCAACACAAAGACCTCTGTCTCGAGTAGAGAGGGCGGTGGTGAGGGTGAGAACATGGAGATGGAAGTCAGAGGCTACAGAGTAGCAGATAGTAGGCTGAGTAAGTCTAGGGATCTAATGTATAATTTGAGCACCGTGAATAATAAAATTAGAGATTTTTTTGTTAAGTAGATTTTAGCTGTTGTCATTGTAATGGTTAATACGTTGTGTCAACTTGAGAAGTTTAGAAGTTTAAGGGACTCGCTCAGCAGGGGGCCAGGGTCCCTACCTCTAAACATCCTCAGCCTGTGCGAGAGAAGGGCACAGTCACCCTCCCAGGCGGGGGAGCCTGCGTACAGTATAAGGGAGGGAAAGAGGCCCGTTTTGCTCTTGCTGCTTTTCCTGTCTTCTGCCTCTTTGAACTGTTGCCCCTGTGCCATGTGTCACCCTGCCTGGGAGCCGGCTGATTATGGACTGAAACCTCCACAGACTGAGAGAAAGAGTCCTTTTCTTCCTTAACTTTGAACAGTCAAAGCAACAATGTGAGATGATAGAGATACGTTAATTTGCTTTGCTATAGTAGCAATTCTTTCTTTGTTTTTGTTCGTTGTTAAATTTTTTGGTGCTGAGGACCAAACCCAGAATTTCGTGCTTGCTAGGCAAACATTGTACCACTGAGCTAAATCCCCAGCCCTGTAGTAGCAATTCTGCCTGTATGTATCCCATAATATATTGCAAACCTCAGTGTAGCCAATGAGACATATTGTTTTAAAAAGTCCCTACTGGACAAACTGGGAGATAAAAGTTCTGTGTCTTTGTGTTGTAGAACTAAAGGTATCCCTCAGATGAGAACATGCTCAGTGTTAAACTTTTCTGCATGTCTAATTATACTTGCTTTGTGTGGATAAACTTGAAAGAAAATAGAGATTCTTTTCTTTATGACCTAGTTGTTGGCTGTTAACTGAATTGTTGCTAAATGAGAAATTGTATGTACATTACAATATTTAGGACAAAGATACGGTTAAAGGAATCTCCACCTTGATTACTTTTATTTGCACAACTCTTATATGCAGTACTGTGATGTGATGTATACCAAAACTTTTTTTTTTTTTTTTTGTCTTTTTGAGACAGGGTCTCACTGTGCAGTTCAGGCTGGTCTTGAACTCACTTTGTAGCCCAGGCTGGCCTTCCACTCTCAAATGATCCTCCTGCCTCAGCCTCCCCAGTGCTGGGGTTACAGGCGTGTGCCACCACGCCCGGCATAACAAAACTATAGTAGTGTATATAGTACAGTCAGCAGAAATTATAGTCCCGTATAACCAAGGTGTGCTGTACCAAAGGCTCTGTCAACAAGATGTACAGAACTGTACAAAAATAAAAGATGGCTGTGCGGCGGGTCAGTCCACACAGCGCACCTTCACCGTAACTCCACAGGGTTGTTAGACAGATGGGTTGTGAAATGAGGAATGCCTGTGCTTGTATGAAGTTCTGTAGTGGCTGTGGAGGAAAGTTATAACCTGGCAAAGTAAATGGGTTGTAAATCTGTTTCGCGTCTTTTGGACTTGTGTATAGCCTGTAGGACCCTTCAGGTGATCCGACTGTCACTTTCTTACCCTGCTGTGGTATTCCGCGTGGCTTTGCTCACACGAGGTCAGCCACGCTGGCATTTCGTTTCCTAGAAAAGTGCACACCTCGTATCTCGGAGCCTTGGCACTTGTGTCTCTTGCTGCTCTATTCTTTTCTTACCTCTCTCAGGTCTTTGCTCAGCCTTACCTCGTCAGCAAGCCTCCCAGCTTAATTTCCCAGGGTCCTGAGTATGCTTTGTTTTTCAGCGTGGCGTTGACTCCTTTGCATTGCCCTTGTTTTGTTTCTTGTTTTGTCTTTCGTCCAACAGTGGGTAAAGTCCTCAAAGACAGGGTTTTGCTCTGAGTCATTCACTGCTGTCCCCCGGTCCCCTAAATAGTGTACGTACTCAGTGCGTCTCTGCTGGTGGAGTAAATGAGGCAGGGAGGCTCGTTCATCACAGGGAGCCCCCTGAAAGGGGGTGAGTTCTGTATGGAAGGGCCATAGCGCAAATCAGAAATAAGCGTCTGGAAAGGGGTCCAGGTTGTGGGGTGGGGAATTCAGAGGAGGTGATGCGTACGCCCTGGGGTGCTCAACAGGGCTTGCGTGCAGCGGGTGCCTTTGGGACTGAGCTCTTCCGCAGAGGAGGTGTGGTAAGGGAACACGGGGTGGGGGGTTGGCGTGGCCGGGTACGGGGAGGAACACAGGGCGGGGGGGTGCAGTGTAGAGAGGTAAGGTTGGAAGTTAAGTTTGGAGCAGATAGGAGGAACTTACAAAGTTTGGATTTTTTTTGCTGTAAACAGTGAGTAATCCTAAATTTTTGTTTCTTTGGTACTAGGGATTGAACCTAAAGGCCTAACCTGTGCTAAACGTGTACTCTCCTTCTCAGCTACAATCCCAGTGTCTTAAGTTTTTTAAACTTTTAAAGAGTATCGAACTGTTTATGAGAAGAAAGAGATTATCAGAGGATTTCTTTCTTATCTTTCTCTCTCTCTTATTTAGTTTTTGTTTGTTTTGAGACAGGGTCTCACTATGTAGTCTTTGTAGCTCAGGCTGGCCACAAACTCACGGTGATCCTCCTGCCTCAGCCTCGTGAGTGCTGGAGTTACAGGTGTGCGCCACCACGCTCAGCTTTCTCTTTGTAGTAGCCAATAATTGTATTGCAAGATAGGTTCTTAGTGCTTTAATACCTGAGCACATTTAATACAGCAGTGCTGTGAGGTAGATATTATTACTTGTGTTCGGGTTCTCAGAGGTGTGTTTCGTAGCCTAGGTTGGCAGCATTGTCTTCAAGCTGGACGAGGGTCAGGAGAGACAGGTGCAGGACCTGGTCACGCAGAGAAACGTGAGGCTGTGTTTCAGCAAATCCAGCTGTCCTTGGACTTCTGTTCCCTTCGGGTGAGGAGGATGCGAAACCACTGTTAGAGCAGGTGGGGCCGAGAAGGCGGCTGCAGGGTTTTACTCTTGGCTGCACCTTGGGACTAGGCGGAGGCTGCAGAGGGGAGGGGCAGAGGCTAAGAGGAAACCCAGGCTGAGCCCTCCGTCACGCGTGCTGCCACTCCTGGCGAGCTGCTTCACGCCTCTACCTGCTTCCTCATGGAAAGTGCTGTGACAAGTTTAAGCGTGTACAGACATTCCCCACTGAATGACCTCTGTTTAACAGCTGCGGAACTGAGGGGTGCTGCATGGACTTACAACCTGTCCTTTTATGTATTTACTTTGTACAGTTGTATACATCTTGTTTATAGAGCTGTGTCTTTTTCTGTACACTGCACCTTGTTTATAGAGGACTGTAATTTTTGCTGATTGTACTGTATGGTACGCTGCTGTAGTTTTGTTTTTTTTTTTTTTTGGTTTTTCTCTGGTACCGGGAACTGAACTCATGACCTTGCGCTTGCCAGGCAGGCGCTTTGCCGCTGAGCTAAATCCCCAGCCCCCGCTGCTGTAGTTTTATGTTCTGTTGTATATTACAGTGCTGCATGTAAGAATTACAGAAATAAAAGCAAAGTCACCACGTTGGAATTTCCTCTGACCATTTGTTCTGAATCTTGTCGTGTACATACTGTTATATATACCATTCCTCAGTTAGTGACCAGTTCCATCAACGACCTGTTGAAGGAAGGTACTCTGGCTGTTAAACAAGGAATATCTATCTCTGTAGCCGGGCGTGGTGGTGCACACTTGTGATCCCAGCACTCTGGGAGACTGAGGAACTGTAAATCGAAGCTCAGCCCATGTGACTTAGTGACTTAGTGAGATCTAGTCTCAGAAAATAA
Organism: Chinchilla lanigera; assembly: GCF_000276665.1. Lineage (NCBI taxonomy): Eukaryota > Metazoa > Chordata > Mammalia > Rodentia > Chinchillidae > Chinchilla > Chinchilla lanigera. The sequence continues at coordinate 1,230,310 of NW_004955533.1, read as the reverse complement.
ACTCTCACCCTAGGATTTCTCTCATGGCGTCAGCTTGCCTTAAAAATGGCATGGCATGACTAGGGACACTTGTCCAAAATCTGTGAGGAAACACAGTTGTGGAAGGGTTTCAAGTGAAAAGCTAATTTCAAGCCTGCTAATGGGACTCATACTTGAGATACAGGACCTTTCTACCTTAATTTACCTTCTTTCTGTCCTTGGTGTTACCTTGAGCTGGATGTGGGCAACCTTGCTTTGGGACTTGCTATGAGTTTTGTCCTGGGATCCGTTCAGCTCTTCAGCACTGAAGGGTGTGTTTTAAAAACTTCAGTGAAAGTTGGGTGTGGCAGTGCATGCCTGTAATCCCAGCAGTCTGGGAGGCTGAGGCAGGAAGATCACAAGTTTGAACCTCACCTGGGCAATATAGTGAGATTTGTCTCAAAGTAAAAATTTTAAAAAGGTCTGGGGATGTAGCTCAGTGCAAAAACTTCAATAATTCAGTTGGTATAATTTTAAAAAATTTGCTACCTTTGGTGATTGTGTTGTCTACTCTTAGTCACTCTGCAGCGCAGGTCTGAATGTAGGTTTTCTCCTTCGATGTTAGAGTTCTCCATTTCAAACCTGTTCCTTACAGTACCCATTCTCCGTGTTATAAAAGAATGTGAATCAAGTTTATAAATTTATGTTTTGGGTCTTTGAAATTGTTTAAGGTCTGAACAGGTTATTTTGAGAATTTTTAGTCCTCATCGCTGGAGTTCTTGAGGACAGGGAATGTTGCTCATCTTAGAACTCCAGGGCCTGGCACGTGGTAGCTGCGCAGTACGTTCGTTGTGCAAGCGGCAACAAGTAAGTAATGACCGGGTCTTGGACTCTGCTCTTCAGGCCCTCTAAGAAGTAAGAGGGGCACGCTGGCGTTGAACTCGTCATTTTGATTTGGGAAGCTAGTTGAAGTGAAATTTAGCAGGTTTTCTTGTTCAGCTGTCTCTGCCTCATGGATAACCCTTAAGAATAAAAAATATCTCTGTGCGGGCTCTCCCAGCTGTGATCGGCCTTCAGATACAGAGGGAAAGCAGAACACTACCAAATCTCAGAGTAGCAAAGCAGCGCACTGCTTTCAGAGCAGTCACACTGAGGCCCTGTTTTCAGACTGTAAGTCCACATGGGATCATTTATTTTCTTAGTTTAGTGGCTGGAGGCTGCCTTACAGTTTGAAGGCTTACAAATTTGCTGCTGTAT
>NW_004955533.1:1181105-1227841 GCF_000276665.1 Chinchilla lanigera | reverse complement strand
GTGCTGGGATTGCAGGCTTGCGTCTCCACACCCAGCCTATATGCGATGTTTTGATCATCTCTTCATCTGGTCAGTCCTCACTGCATGACACTGGCAGTGGGAAGGTAAGGTGGACAGCAGTTTCTTGGTCACCCTCGTTCAGCATGAGGAGGAAGACCCCAGGCACCGTGCATACCCCAGGGCTGTGCTGAGAACAGAGGGAAGAGCTGGGAGCCTTGGGGCAGGCTGGGTCGCAGCAAGAGGCCCTGGGCCCCCTAAGGAAGATGTGTGACTCAGCGCCTGGAGCTGGCGGGATATGGAGCCTGCTGCACAGGGCCGTCAGCACGGCTTGGCCGCTGTGACGGGGTTTGCCTGGCTGCAGGACCCCAGAAGCGGAGAGGAGAGGGCCATTTGTGCAGAGCGCTGCTGGTTTAAGCAGATGACAGCAGTAGATAGTACATGCAGGTAACTTGCCTTCAGTGAAGGGTACATCGTTATTCACTGTTAGTAAGGTAAACATTCGTTCCTATTTGAAAGTCAGGCGTGTGTCAGCAGAGCCCCTTCCCTGCCATCTCTTCCTGCTCCTCCTCCTCTTGTTCCCCTTGCCGTTGGGAGAAGATCTCCCTGCTTCCTATTACTTGTCTTCTATTTTGCTCTCTATTCGTATCTGGGGTTTCTCATGTTTAACATGTTCCTGCTGGCTTGAAGAACTGGAGGTACAGTACATGCGTGCCTGTTCCGTCGGGTGGCTTTCATTGTTTTATTATACAGCAGTGGTTCAAGATGTGATAGTGAGACATACGAAGTACAGCGCCATTCTGAACATGTTAGGCTTGTGTGTCTGATTTATTTCACATAACACTGGTCTCAAGGCGCACATCCATTTACCTACAAATAACTCAAGTTTTTCCTTTATGGCAGTGTAGTACTCCGTTGTATAAATATGTAGTGCATTTTCTTTATCCATTTGTCTGGGTTTTTTGTTTGTTTTTGGAGACAGAGTCTCACTATCTAGTGCAGGCTGGCCTTAAACTTGCTGGTGTGGCCTAGTCAGGTCTCAAACTCATAGCAATCCTCCTGCTTCAGCCTCCCGAATGCTGGGATTACAGGCATGTGCCACCGTGCCTGGCTGCATTTGTGTTTTCATGGGCATATAGGCTGCTTCCAAGACTTACGTGTTATAAATTGTGCTGCTATAAACACGTTTATGCATATATCATTGTAATATGATTTTTTTTTTTTGGCTTTGAGAGTGGGTCTCTCTGTGAAGTTCAGGCTGGCCTTGAGCTCAACTTTGTAGCCTATGCTGGCCTCGAACTTGGAACGATCCTTCTGTCTCAACCTGTTGCATGCTGGGATTACAGGTGTGCGCCATCACACCTGGCCACTATAATATGATTTTAACTCTTGGGGAGATTCCTAAAAAGGAATAGCTGGATCAAATGGAGCTTCTGGTTTTAGTTTTTTGACGAATCTCCATACCCATAGTTATTGTACTAGTTTACATTCCCATCAACAATGTAGAAGCTCCCTTCCCCGCAAACAAACCTCTCTAGTATTTTTAATTATGGTTACTTGATGATGGCTGTTCTTTTTGGGGTAGGATGGAGTCTCAGTCTCAGGGTTTTAATTTGCATTTTTCTAATGTTAAACATATTTTCATGTATCTGTTAGCCATCTGTACTTCTCTTTCTGAGAAATGTCTGTTCATTTGGTTGCCTGTTTTTTGATTGGATCTTTTATTTTGGGGGGACTAATTTTTTTGAGTTCTTTCTATATTCTAGATATTAGTCCAGTGTGGTAGTAGCTAGCAAAAATAATTTTCCCATCTGTAGGTTGTCTCTTCAGCCTGTTGGTTGTTTCTTTTGCTGTGCAGAATGTTTTTAATTTGATGTGGTTCCATTTGTGCCCTGGTATTATTTTTTGTGCTACTGGGGTTCCACTGAGAAAGTCCTTGCCTGCTCCTGTGTCTTTGAGTTTTATTTATCTTATCTTCCAGGTTAAGTGTTTCTGTTTTAACATTTAGGTCACTGATTCATTGTGATTTTAGTTTAGTACGTGGTGAGCTGTGTGGATCTATACTTAGTCTTGTGCAGTGGATATCCAGATTTCCAAACACCATTTATTAAAGAGGCTGTTTTTCCTCCAGTGTATGTTTTTGACCCCTTTGTTGAAGATCAAATAGTTGAATGTGTTTGGGGTCATCTTTGCTTCCTTTGTTTCTATTTGTTTTTTCTTTTTTTTGGCTTTTTGAGACAGGGTCTCACTATGCAGTTCAGGCTGGCTTTGAGCTCACTTTGTAGCCCAGGCTGGTCTGAAACTCACAGTGATCCTCCTGCCTCAGCCTCCTGAGTGCTGAAATTACAGGCATGTGCCACCACACTGGGATATTCCTTTGTTCTTTTTCATTGATCCATATTTCTCGTCTATGCTGGTATCAAGCTGTTTTTATTACTGTAGCTGTGTAATATAACTTCAAATCTGGGATTGTAATGCCTTCTGCTTTGCTATTGTTATCTGGAAGTGCTTTTGCTGTTAATGGGTAGCATTGTTATTAGTATTTCATTATTTGGGATTGAACCCAGAGCCCTCACGCTGAGCTGCACCTCCCGGGTTTTTTTATTTTTTCTTGTTTAAAGAAAATGATTTTTATTGGTACATTTTGGGTGTACACAGTGATCACATTAATGATAGGGAATTTGTACCTGTATGATTTAACTTGCTTTTTTTTCCCATTCCCCTCCCCTTTGTTCAACCCCTCTTCCCCTGCTTAATTACAAAAGCTTTGTTTTTATTTTGTATTTTGAGACCAGGTCTTGCTAGGTTGCTCAAACTTGTGATACTCTGCCTCAGCCTCCCATGGTGCTGGGATTGCAGGCATGCCCCCCCGCCCCCCGCCCGGCAGTCTGGGCTTGATTCTTTAGGGCCAGCTGTGCCTCGTTCCACTCAGCGGTGCTCACATAACAGACACACATGAAAACATACTTTGAGGCTGCCAGATAGCCAGGGCACAGGCTGAAGCGGGGGTGGCGAGCACAGTGAGCTGGGCACGCGGGCGAGCCGAGAAGGCGCGCACACCTGTGTGTGCTCTCGTCCTGCAGAGTACAGCGATGAGCTGCTCCAGCCATCGTGTTCATGCGGTCTCTGCCCTCCTCTGTCCCCGCCCGTGTTCCATGCCGGTAGCTCCTGCTGGAGTTCGGGGAACTCCGAAGGCAGCGCTTTGGATGATTTAGCTTCCTTCCCGCCCGCTTCTGTCCCCCTTTCCTCCCTTCTCCCGTTTCCCTCTTTCCCCATGTCCTCATCATCCACTTTTACCTGCGGTTTCTGTTTTCTGCATATTCTTTTCCCTCTGTGCTGGTGAGTGAACCCGGGACTTCTGCATGGTCGCGCCCCAACCCCATGGTGGAAGCGTCACACTCACTGTTGAGGCTCACTGGGATCTCAGAGGCTTCTGGAAGTACGCATACCTGGGCCACGCGCACAGGTCTGGGTTAACTGGAACAGTTCTGCTCTGTGTGTTTTCCTCTCTTGGGGTCAGCAGACGCCCGAGGCGTGCGGGTCCTGCAGAGTGGGCAGGGTACAAAGGAGCAAGCAGAAATAGGAGGGGCCTCTTAAGGTCCACACTCAGAACTGGCACTGTGCTCCCTTAACCTGCCTCCCAGGGACCAGAGCAAGCTGGTCCGCGTCCCGGGGCAGCAGGGTGAGGAAGCATAGTCTCCCTGAAGTGCGGGGTCGTCAGAGCGCTGGCCTTCTCTTGTGTGGAGTGGGAGTACCTCGGTGTGAGCATACCACTATTATTGCCGTACACGGTGACTCCTTGTTTAACGCGTCTCTTGTCTGACGCCCTGCTAAAGTGTAAAAGCTGTCACCTTTTAAGAATTTTTGCTTGGGGTCAAACCCAGGGCCTCACATGCTAGGCAAGCTCTCTACCACTACACGACATACCCAGCCGGAAAGAGCTGTTGCCGTTTTATTCAGTGTGCTTAGCATGGTCCTCGGCACATTTGCACGCCTCTGGTAAGGAAAGGTGACCAAAGGGCTGAGCGGGTAGGAAGTTGCGTCTCTCTGGTGAAGGGCCGAGTCTGGGAACTTGAAGATTGGAAAGTCTTGGCTAGTGAATGAGGGTTAGTGTGGGTCCTGACTGAACCGCAGTTAGTTCTGGGGTTCAGTGGTGATTATGAGACGGAAAACCCCAAGCTGCAGCCCTACCTGCTGGTACACGCCTGCGATCCCAGCCTTCTGGGGGCTGAGGGAGGATGGCCAGCCGAGCGGCTTGCTGAGACTGCCTCGAAACTTTTAAAAACTTCCTGTTAAATACTGTCTTCTCTCTGCTTCTCACACTCTGCTTAGTTCCCTTGTCCACGGAGTTCCTGAGCTGGCCCTTGAAGAAAGGCGGAAGGAATGCACAGCTGTGTTAGCCTGCTCCGGCAGGTCTTGTGCTCCCGTGGACCTGTGCAGTGAGCAGCACCGTCCCTGTACCCGGGGAGACGTCTGTGCTACAATTGCATCCTCCTCCAGCCACGTACGTGACCTCTGTCTTTGCTCAGCACGTCTCCAGATAGGCTAAACAAAGAAATGGGCATGGCTTACGTCCACATCGATTTCTAATTAGACAGTACACGCATGTAGATTACTCAGCGTAGGTACCTTGGTGCAGTTGATAAATGTATGATAAGCTAGACTTGTATATTCTGCCTGATTATTCTCAGCAAAGCTTTACTCTTTTTTTTTTTTTTTTTTGACAATACTAGGGTTTGAACCCAGGGCCTTTTTCCCCGAGCTACATTCCTAGCCCTCCTTAATTTAATTTAATTAATTAATTTTGAGAAAACCTCCACCCCCCAGTCTTTCTGTGTACTTCAGGCAGACCTGGAACCCCCAGGCCCAGTCAGGCCTCGAATTTGAGATCCTCCTGCCTGAACTGCCTGAATTCCGGAATCGCAGGCACGCGGCATCACTCCTGGCTAGCAGAGTTTTATTACTGTGGACTGTCAGCTAAGATTGGAAACATTTAAACAAAAAATATGGAACCGTTGCCTGTCGTGTGCGAGGCCCTGGGTTTGATACCCAGCACCGCAGAACAAAAACAACAACAGTAAAATACAGAACCAGAATTCATAAAATCAATTTTTTAAACTTAACAGATCTTTTTATTAGTACGTTTGCAGCATAAAATACCTTCATTGTGGGTACTTGGTACAAGTGAGTGTGCATCTTAATTCCTTTTGTGCCCCTCCCACCTCCTGGTCCTTTCCCATTTGCAAAAGATCTGCCTTTCTGCTGCTTGTGGTCTGTCTTCTATGTGTGTGGGGGAGAGGCAGAGGAAGGGAGAGACTGGGGAATTGAACCCAGGGCCTTCATACTGAGCTGTATCCCTGGGCTCTTTCTTTCTGCCTGCTCCTCTGTCCGTGTCTGTCTGTCTGTCTGTCTTTCGAGATAGGGTCTTGCCAAGTTACTAAGTTGCCCAGGCTGGGCTTCAACTTGCAATCCTCCTGCCTCAGCCTTCCAGCATGCTGGGATTAGTAGGGATGGGCCACCACAACTCCCTTAGGGAATGGGATATTTTTAACTGGAGTATATTGAAGATTTTTGTCGGGTGAAATAAAGAAGGCCTTTATTAAGAAAGCAGCTCTGGGTATGGTGGTGCACACCTGTAATCCTAGCATTCAGGAGGCTGAGGCAGGAGGTTCAATGTGAGTTTGAGGCCAGCCTGAACTACATAGTAAAACTCTGTCTCAAAAAGGCCAAGAAAAAAAAAAAAAACCAGCAGCAGTGAAGAAAGGGCAGACATCAGAGAGTTTTAGGAGGCAGATTCAAAAGGACTGAGCATGAGTGTGAAGAAGATAAAGAAGAAAATGTAATTTTGAGGCACCTATTAATAACGTCCTAGGTGGTCAGTGATGATACCATTAAGCAAAGTGAAGAATGCGGTAGGAGAAGCCAGTCTGAATCGGTACGGGCATTCAGGCAGCAGGAGAGAAAGCGGAAGCTGTGGACATTGCTGAGGTTGCACAGGAGAAAAAAATAAGCACCAGCTGAAGGCTCGGTGGAGAACTGGTCTAAGAGGAATCTTACCCAGAAATGCCAGAGAGATCAGCAGGCAGAGAGTTGTACACAGAACAACCAAGTAATGTCTGATAAAAGACACAGGCTCTGCTGGGGTGGGGTTGAGGGGGCTGGTCATGTACCCCGATATCGTAAGGAAACGTTAGGAGCTAAAGATAGGGATCAGCATGCTGAGGAAAAGGTAAAAGTGAGGATACAGGCCGCAGGCCCTCTAGAAGTTACGATGTGAAGAGAAGGAGCACAGGGTGATAGGGAATTTTTCGTTACTTGGTTTTTGTTTTGCTGCTGGTCTTTTTAGGCTGGAGAAGACACTTACTATGCTTATACAAAAATAGGAAGAAATAAATGGTGATATAAGGATCCAGTAAACACCAGTTGGGCTATAAAGAAGGGCTCCATTGTGCCATGGAGTTTAGAAAGGAAGGACACCGTTTCCTCAGAACATAAGATGAAGAGTGTGGTGGTGCACACCTGTAAACCCAGCACTCAGGAGGCTGAGGCAGGAGAATCACTGTGAGCTCAAGGCCAGCCTGAACTGCACAGCGAGACCCTGTCTCAAAAAGAAAAAAAAACTAAGGTGAAAGTAAAAGGAGAAATATGTTTAGTAAATAGCACCTGAAAATGAAAAATCTGTTGGAAATACTGTAAGTTGTACACAGGACAACCAAGATACAGCAACACAAGATATAGCAGACCCTTAATTCATCTTACAGAGGAAAAAAACTGCAAAACAAACCAATGCTTACTTAAAATCTGAGCTAGTCTGTTTAAATTGATTATTGATAATTCATATAAAGATATTATGATTGTGTATTATTTTTAAAAAACATGCCACCTATCAGTCACCTTGTGGAGACATCCTGGGTTCATATTCTGTTTGTTCTTTTTTTGTTTTGTTTTGTTTTTTACCGGTATCGGGAATCGAACTCATGAGCTTGTGCTTGCCAGGCAGGTGCTGTGCTGCTGAGCTAAATCCCTGGCCCTCTGGGTTCATATTCTGAACAGGAAAAAAATTATACCCTAGGGTTTTATATCCTGTTGATCTCTCCGGCATTTCTGGGTAAGATTCCTCTTAGACCAGTTTTTGCTTGAGGATCTCCACCTGAGCCTTCAGCTGGTGCTTATTTTTTTCTCCTGTGCAATCTCAGTAAGTTCTTCTAAAACTATATTAACATACTTGAGATTTTTCAATTTTATGTGACAAGTATTTCTTTTTGAAATTATAATTTGACACATATCCTAGCACTTAGGGAGTTTTAATCTTTTGCTTTCTGGACTAACCTAACCTCAGTCTTTCTCTTGCCTTCCTATTTCCCTGTATCATTCATTAGGAATTTTTATGTATATGGTATTCATGCGTACCCCATTTTGACTGAATAATTGTGTAAATGAATGATTTGGGTGGACTCTGTATAAGTACAAGACGCGTTATTTCTGGCCAAGGATGTGTTCAACATCTAGGGTAGGTTCTTCTAGTTTTAAGATAAACTAAATCTTTAATGTGTTACTTACTTAGCATCATCATGCTGTCATAATTAAATTGCTGCTCAAATGCTATCATTTTGCCACAGTTGTTTTGCTTTCAAACAATTTGGATTACCATAATTAATGCTGAATTTGAATGTATATGATTCTAACAAATCTCGTGTCAAATTAAGCAACATATAAAAACCTAGTGAAGCTATTCTTTCAAAAACGAAGTTCTGTTGGTAAAACTTTGAATGTTCAATAAATATTTGTAGAATGCTTAACATGGGCAGACACTGTTCTACTAACTGGAGAATAATAGAATACAAGAATTTCTGCCCTCATGGAGCTAATATTCCAGTAAAAGATACACATAATAAAATAAAGGCTTAGGGCCTGGGGATTTAACTCAGCGGCACAGTGCCTGCTTTGCAAGCGCAGTGTCATGAGTTTGATTCCCAGTACCAGAAAAAGAAACCAAAACCAAAAAATAAAAAAAAAAATAAAATGAATGCTGAGTCAAATCAGATCATGGTGAGTGCTGTGCATGTGTGAAAGACAGGAGAAACAAGGAACGGTAACATTTAGCCAAGGCGGCCTTTGTCAGTGTGACAGGAAGCTTGCCAGCTTGATTGGCTTGGGGACCACCTAGGAGATGAGCAGAGCTCACTTCTGAGTGTCTGGATGGGTCATGGAGATGTGACCTTGAAGACTGGGCCCTGGCCCCTCTCTCGTTGGTGGTGTTTTCCTGGTGCTTTGCTTCCCAGTTGCCATGAAGTGAGCAACTTTGCCTGACTGTGCCCTTCTGCCTCCGAGCCAGCCTACATGAGCTTAATCCTCTGAGAGCCTGAGCCAAAGAAACCTTCCCTCGTAAAGTTGTGTCAGGTATTTTGCCCAGCAATAGGAAAGTGACTAATATAGAGTATTGGTTGTTCAGAAATAAGGTGGTTGCTATGTGTATACTTGATCCTGCGCTTCAGAAGCCATTTGAACTGGTGGATGAGTTTGGAAAGATTTGAGGATGTGTAGTACTTTAAGCAAAGCCTGATGGCTGCTTCTAGTCAGAATTCAGAAGACCAGAATGCTAATAGGGATGTAGACAGTTAAGGCTATGCTCATGAGGTTTCAGATAGGAACAAGGATTCTTAGAGAATTGTACTAATGGTCATACATATTAGACTTTTTTGCCAGAAAAAAAAATTTTTCTCTATATTTTGCTCATGTCAGGCTGAGTTTGAGGGTGGTAGACTAATTGGTCTGGCAGAGGAAATTTCAGGGTAGCCTGATGTTTAGGCAGTAGTGTGAGTACTACTGTCTATCTTTTACCAGATATTTAAGAGAAAACTGGAAGCAAAAAGCAGAACTGAAATACCTGAAAAACTTTGATCTGCAAAGAACCATATGTAAAGTTGAGGCCAAAGGAGGTATGGTTCCTGAAGAGAAGTCCTTAGCCCAATGAAAAAAAGTCAAGTACCGTGAACTGGGACAAGAAGACGTATGCATTGAGAGCATGTCAGGAATTAGCAAGACCCCACTGGGTGCGGGCTCAGCGGTATAAAAGTGTAAACCTTTCACTTAAGATGGATTCTTCCCGATGAGCTGGATATGGGGCATGAAAGAATCAGGGATGATGCCAAGATTTTTGGCCCGAGCAGTCAGAAGCATGGCATTGCCATGTACTGAGCTGGAGAGGACTGAAGGAGGAGCAAGTTTGGGAGGAAAGACCAAGAACTTAGGTTTGGATACATGGAATTTGAGCTTCAGTTAGAGTTCTAGATGTCAGTCAGGCAGTTGCTTGAGACCACCTAAGTGAGAATACCTAAGAAAGAAGAGAGGTGCAAAGAAACGTCTTCCTCTTGGAAATGTGGGCGCAAAGCTAAAATCGTAAGCGATTTTAAGGGTACAGATTTAAGTGGTGTAAGATGGAGGAGCCCTCCCATACCTTGAAAGCTCACTTCATCTGCCTTCGCACAGCTTAACATTTTAAAGGTTTGGTTTACGTATAAATCTTAGAAATTCCAAGAAGGCTCAGAAAACCCCTTAGGAGTGCAGAAGCCTCCAAAAAAAGTCATTTATTTTTTCCAGTGGCATAGCCATTACACATTTTCCCTTAAATTTGCTTGAAAGCAAATAGCAGTTAATTCATTTAGCAATACATTAATATGTTATAAGTAAAATATAAAATGTAGAGAAAACTCTCCCTGGTTCGGTGTCTCCTTGAGTCTTTCCCCGGGAAATGCAGTAGAACTCTGAAGGTAGAGTTCCCACACACACTGTCAGGTCAGATCTTCCAAAAGAAGAAACAAAGAAAAACTTTTTCTTTCTTTTTCTGTTTTGTTTTTGTTTTCTCACCAGTGAGCCCAGGCTAGCCTTGAACTCGCGATCCTCTTCTCCCTCAGCCTCCACAGAGCTAGGGTTAAATGTGTGTATCACCATGTTGAGCTTAAATTTTCTTTTCTTTCTTTTGTTTTTTGGTACCCAGTATCTAACTCAGGACCTTGAAGTTGCCAGCAGGTGCTTGTGCCGCTGAGCTACATCCCCGGGCCTTAAATTTTCTTTTCATAACAGCTTGCAAAATTTGCTTTCTGTATATATCCAAAGCTTATATTCTATATACATCTGCAGTGTATTCTTCTATGAAAAAGAAGTTTCAGAAACAAAAACAGCTTTATATTTTTGATTAGACACATATGGAATGCTGTATCCGTATAGGTACTACCAAAATGATCATGAACCTTTTAAAAGATTTAAGTCCTACAAGTTAGATTTTAAAAAATCATATGCAGAGGATTCACTCAGTTGCTTCTTCTGCATATTACCAGTATTTGAATACTAGTTTGAAAATTACAGTTGCTTGGAGTAGCACCGCTCGATGTCAGGCTCATTTAGCAGGCTGTTAACCTGCACAGCTAGCTAGGTCGCTCAGATGTCTCTGACTGTGAGACAAAAACCGTAGTGTTGCAACTGGTGCCTGCTGACATACAAGCCTGGAGTCGCCTGCCTGGCCTGTGCTGTCACCGCTGGCCGTCGTTGGGCAGTGCGGTGGCCTCAGAAGTACCGCCTGAGTCAGCTGGTGCCATGGAGGAGGTTTCCGCTCCGCTAGGTCCTCAGTGTTGTAAGTGCAGGCGCTCAAGGCCACATCACTCCTGACGGGTATTGCAGGAGTGCTGAGGGGCTCCGGGAGGGGAGGAAAGCATCTCTGGAGGAGCGGCGGATTTGTAGTGAGGGAGCGTGGGCTGGGGTGGGGTGATGGCAGCCTGAAGATGCTGAGGCGGCTGCAGCCTGACCTGGCAGTCCGCGGAGACGCCCGGGTGAGGGCGGAGGCTGTACTTGACCTCATCCCTGAAGGCCTGCCGTCCCGCGAGGAAGCACGCCTGAGGCATTTCTGATGAGTCTTTTCCACTGGACCTGGGCCGGGGGCAGGTCTTGGTCTTTCTGGAAAATTAGCACAATCTTGCTAAAGTTTCTGGAAAACTAGAATTGTTTTTGTGTCTTTGATTTATTGCCAGAAGTATCTTTTTCATCTGCAGACACCTAAAAAGTCGTGACTGACTAACTTCCTGTGAGAAGGTCTTACGGGTTTACGGCCCTGCAGTGTGCAGAAGTCTTCATCGCTTCCCATTCGGCACAGAAGGAACTTCTGGGCCCTCTTTCTGAACTTCGTCCCAGAGTGAAAACATTTCATTTCCTCCCCGACACTGTTTACAGGCAGACCCTTACTTCTGCAGTATTTGGGGCGCGGTTGTCGTACATTGGGTGAGAGACAGCAGGCGGCAGCACAGTTGTGAGATCCCCACGTTCACCGGGAAGAAAAGCTGGAACACCTAGTTGCACCGCGTTGAGTCCCAGGCTGCAGTGTCAGGCAGCTGCCTTTCCTTTCTCTTTGCATGTCCAGTACGCACATTTTGGAGACACAGGTCTGTGTTCCTGCCCGGAGTCTGCTGCGTAGCAGCCGTCCCTGCGCTGTCTCCCGCGAAGTCAGCAGGGGCTCACGTGCGTCCTTCTTCGTTACTGACGTCATTCTCGCTCTCCGCTGTCCCGTGGTAGCTCCCAGTCCGGGCGCGTCCGGGCACCGTGTGTGCTGTGCCCCCTTCACGTTTGTATCTACAATGCATTGCCCTCCGTCTGGGTGGTTCGTCTCGGTCTGGGTCATACCCACCCCCAGGCCAAGACTGCTGTGTCCCCACTGCCCAGCTCGCAGCGCCCAGCGTTGGGTGCAAGGCCCTCTTCAGTCAGCCGTCCGTCAGGAGACCGAGGGCCTCGGCTGGCAGGATCCCCCGTCCTGACCACCCCTGGGCCCACGCACTGCCTCCGGCAGCTCTCCCTCCCCCGGCTTTGGGGCTTGCGTCTTCCCACTCCCTGAATTCTCCTGCCTGAGGTCACCAATGTCACCTGTCCCAGGTGCAGGAACCAGCGGCAGGGAGGCGGTGGGATGAGAACCAAGTGCCAGCGCGCCAACAGGCTGGCAACCCAGCCTTCAGAAACTATTTTAACCTCCTGCCGGCTTGGTGGCGCACGCCTGTTAACCCAGCACTTGGGAGGCTGAGGCAGGAGGATTGTTGTGAGTTCAAGGCCAGCCTGGGCTACAGAGTGAGCTCAAGGCCAGCCTGGGCTACAGAGTGAGCTCAAGGCCAGCCTGAACTGCACAGCGAGTCCCTGTCTCAAAAAGACAAAAAAAACAAATAAAATTTTTTTTTTGTCTTTTTGAAACAGACTCACTGTGCACTTCAGGCTGGCCTTGCACTCACTTTGTAGCCCAGGCTGGCCTCCAGCTCACAGGGATCCTCCTGCCTCAGCCTTCCTAGAGCTGGGATTGCAGGCATGTTCCACCATGCCTGGCCATCACAAACCAGTCTTTTGCTACATAATTAGATTGGTTCTAAGTCTAAAAATAAAGCTGGTTGTGGTGGCGCACACCTATCATCCCAGCACTTGGGAGGCTGAAGCAGGAGGATCACCATGGGTTCTAGGTTAACCTGGGCTACATAGTTCAAGATTGGCCTGAACTGCATAGCAAGACCTTGTCTCAAAAAAAACAAAACAAAAAAAAATTGTCGGTAGCAGTAGTAATGTTTTTCCTTTTGAAAAGAGAAATAAAGTAAAATTTTGAATTGCATCTAAGCTGTGATGATCCTTACATAAAAACATTTCATTTTGTGTTTAGGCTTGAAGACGACGTAACCTCTCCACAGTCACCAGCAGTGTCTATGTTCTGGGATCGTCAGTGTGATTCGCAGAACTTCCTATGTAACAAACGAAATGAGCCCGGGGCGTGGCAAATACGACTTTTATATTGGCTTGGGCTTGGCTATGACCTCCAGCATCTTCATCGGAGGGAGTTTCATTTTGAAGAAGAAAGGCCTGCTGCGACTTGCCCGGAACGGCTCCATGAGAGCAGGTAGGTTCGCCCCGTCATTTGGAAGGACATCAGTGTGTATTTCTGCACTTGGGTCCATGACTGAGGAGGGCCACATCTTTACTTCTTGTGAGTATATTGGAACCTTTAAATGGTTCAAGAGTTGTGTTTATAGACACATAATTTTGTAATAACTTCTGAGGTTATTACAAAGTGGGAGCAGGTACCAATGCCAAATTAGCATCCAGATGTTTCTTTAAGTTTTCTTCTGTGCACAAGGGTCCCTGAGTAGAACCAGAAATTTACTGAAGGCCTGACTATTTTGTCCATAATAATAGAGCTTCTGGCGTTTACATTAGATGTTTTTCTTCATGATCTCAATTGGCAGGAAGGAAAGAGAAGGCCGTCCTGACCTGAAAAATACCCTTGGTATTTTGACCTTACGCATAGTATCACCCTGAGTCATAAGTCCCTTGTGGGTACTCAAGGTGATGGACCTCTGTTATTTTGGGAGCATCTGTGATAGCTCTCAGTATTATAGGGTAATGGCCACGTTCGTTGTTCTGCCTGTGCTTCATCCTGGGCCTGATGGGACCTTATAAGTAGTCCTCCTTTTGCAGTACACGTGACTACTTCTCTCTCCTGTGCCACCCCTGTGGCCAAACCTGCTCGGCAGTGTTCAAACACAAGACAGCAGACCCTGTTGGCGTGAACATCCGTTCGCCAGTCCCTCATTCTTGGCCCGAGTCCCTCCTGCTTGTCCTTGCAGCGTGAGCTTGTGAGGGCGCGTTCACTTGGCTTTGTCTTCTGGACGGTGCCTCTGGTGTAGCTTGCTTTCTCACTACTCAGCGGGAACATTAGGGCCGGCCGAAGGAAAAGCAGGCTGAGCGAGCGGGCAGCTCCAGATCACCATCAGCACTGCAGCGAGTGCTTCTGTCTGTGTAGGGCCACAGTCTCTCCGTAAGGGGCTGTGCGCACGCAGGTGGCTTAGCCCTTGGCGGACCGATTGACCTGAAGTCGTGCTACTACTTTTTTTAAAATTGTTTTTTATTTTTTTGCCAGACAGGTTCTTGAACCCAGGACCTTCACACTGAGCTACATCTCCAGCCCTTTTTATTTTTTATTTTGAGACAGTCTTGCTAGGTCACTGCATAGCCCAGGTTGGGCTTGAACTTTTGATCTTCCTGTCTCAGTCTTCCAGAGAGCTTGGGCTGCTTTTTATTGGTTCATTTACTTTATTGAACTCGAGTTCATAAAATAAAAGAAGAAAATATGAGCAGAATATAAGGATTGATTTAGTTCTTTTACTTAGGAATGTAATACATTGTTAACACTCATGGCCCTCACTTCCCTTTCAGAGGTAATCATAAAAGTAGTATCGAGGAAATCCCACTATGTAGTCATGTAGAAATCTTTATAAATCAACAGATGAAATATTTTAAGATCTGTCATTGCTGATAGTGGTCATAATTCACATGAGTCTGATAATCTTCCAAAGAAGTGAAATGTTTCTTCATTCGCAGGTCAAGGTGGCCACGCATATCTTAAAGAATGGTTGTGGTGGGCTGGACTGCTGTCAAGTATGTATGGAGAACATTTTCAAGAGAATATAGAGCTGTATGTTAAAATACTTGTAGATAATATTATAGCCTTGTAATACTAGTAGATTTTAAAACGCTTGTTTTAATGGATAAACTCAAAATATCTTTAAACCTGTAAAAGTAACTCAGCAGTTTAAAAGCTTATTTAATTTGGGTGACAAGACTTTGTTTGATGAAACCATGTTTGATATACTTGTGCATTTTTTAAAAATTCTACTTAATTTAAGAGGTTAATGTTGGGCCTTGGGTTGTAGTTCAGTAGTAGTGTTTGCCTAGCATGTGCAAGGGACATTTCCCAGTACTACACAAAAGAAAAAGAAGAGAAAGGTAATTTTTAAAGGGCAAGCTCAAAGAAAAATGTGATTTTTGTTTTTTTTAGTTTTTCCCTCTGTATATTTGATGACTGTGCTATTTTGATAACTACTTTAAAAAGGCGTGTGAAAAAATGGTTCTTAAATACTGAGTCTTGACTGTTCAGCAAGTGTTTATTGATCTCCTTTTTGTGTGTGTGTGGTGGTGCTGGGGAATCGAACCCAGGGCCTTTTGCATGCAAGGCAAGAGCTCTGCCACTAAGCCACATCCCAGCCTACACTGATCACCGTGTATACTGGGCATTGTTCTAGGGCCTGCAGGAAAAAAACCTAAAAGACCCCCACCCATTCGAAGCTTACATTATAGGTAGGAGGCAGACAGTAAACGAGTTACTTTGTGCATGTGTTTGTGGTGATAGATGCCAGCTGAAGTAGTAAGGATGGGAAGGAAATCTAAAATGAAGGCTGCATAGGCTGGATGTCTGCTGTGTGGAGGCAGAGGCTGGAGGCAGCAGCAGTACGGAGCTGCTGGAGTGACTGGGTAAGGGGTGAGGGCGTGGGCCGTGTGGTGCGCTGCGTGGGAGGAGTGCGCGTGTGCTCGCAGGGTACAGATGATGCGCTGTCTCACGGGTGAAAGGCGGGGTGCGAAAGGGAAGGCCAGAGAACCCGAAGATCGGAACTGGAAGAAGTGAGCGCTGTTACCGCGATGGGAGAACTGCAGGCAGGGCTTGGGTGGGTAGGAGGTCTCAGGAGGCGCTGCGCGTCTGGTGGAGTTTGAGGTTGCCGTGGACTGTCCAGGCAGATACGTGAAACTGGCAGTCAGGCCTGGAATTCCGCCGTGTGGCCAGGCTGGAGATCAGAGTTTATGAATCACCGTCAAAGCCGAAGGCTGGGTGAGATCGTATCAGAAGCAAGCGAGGGTAGAGTAAGCAGCCCAGGCTCAGAGACCACAGAGCAGCCAGCGTCCGCAAGGAGACCAGGTGCGCCTGGTTCCTGGGAGCCACGCGAGGAGGGTCAGAGGGAGCAGAGCTGGTGGTGTCGGGCGGTGCTGACGCAGAGGGGGTGCAGTGTGGATCAGAAGGTGCCATGAGCTGCGTGCGGTGGTGCAGACTTGTGTTGTAATCCAGCTACTCAGGAGGCTGAGATAGGGACCTCAGACGGGAGCCTCGCTTCCCTAGGGTTACAGGTGCGTGCCACCACACCTGGCTTCACAGCCTAGTCTTTTTCATGAATGTATGTGAGAAAATACCCTAAATAAAGTACATCATGAGCAAGTGAGATTTATGCTAGGGATGCAAAGTTAGCACAGTTTTAGGGAGCTAGTGTTGTAATTCATCATGTTAACAAATTTAACCCTTTTTTGAGACAGAGTCTCACTATGTACATTGGTCTTGAACTCAGAGTGATCCTCCTGCCTCCGCTTCTTTAGTGTTGGGATTACAGGAGTGTGTCTCTGCACCTGGCGCTTTAGTTTTTTAAAATGAGTATCTTCTTTATGTTGTCTTAGTTTTATAATTAACCAGTTTTGGTTTTAAAATTATGTGCAGGTGGTACTATTTAAAGATTTTGTTTTCTTATTATTGCTTGTTTACAGCTAGGCTTAGTACATTGACTTTGTATTCAAGAACACTGCCAAATCTTTGTAACTTACTTGTGTATTCTTGGGAATTTTTGTACCCACAGTATGTAATCTCCAATTAGCAGTTTATCTATCCCTTTCTAATCCTGTGTCCTCCCACCTAGTGGGCTAGAAACTGAGCAGAATACTGCATAAAGAAAGGGAGCGCCTCCGCGTATTCCCCGTTTCAAGGAAAGCCTTCGAGCTGTCTCCCTTCCAGTGCTTACTGTGGTGGTTTTTGGATTTGTTGAAAACCCTTTGTACTATTAAGAACAGTCACTTGATACAATGGCTTCTCAGTCATGAGCAGTTATATTGTAATGGGATGATCATATAATTTATTATAAAGTTATATTTTTTATACTGTCTTACAGGTTGAATGTTATTCCATTCAAAAGTAGGTGGTTTTATGGTATATGGTAGTGCTGATTTTTATGTAAAGTTCAAAAGTCCAAAATGAGCAGAGGTAATTCAAAAAGCGGAGTGAAAGGCCCTGCGCTGTGGGCTGAGACGTACTGCGGAGTCACACTCACGAAGTCAGGGTGCTCCTGTGCCCAGACGGGAGTGGGAAGTAGGATGGAGAGCGGCACAGGCCGTGTATGACGCGGGGCGTTAAGAGTAAGAAGTACACGCTTCAGTGTTGTTGTAATAGCCCGTGTGGAAAAGAACATCCGTCTCTGTTGCACTCTGCACATAAAGTCACCTTCAGGCGGGCCATCGGCCTAACGTGAAGGGCGGGGCCTAGAGAACATAGTCAATAAAATATTTAGAAAAATATTTTTAAAGTAGTTGGAGAAAACAGTAACTACAGAGGGAAGTATTTGAAGATTTGACATTGAAATGAAGAATTTATGACCTTGGAGCATGGTGGTGCACACCCATAACTCAGCTTCGGGAGGCTGAGGCAGAGCGAGCGCCCGCCTGGGCTGCAAAGGGAGTTGAAGGCCAGCCCCAACTACATGGTGGGACCCCGTCTCAGAAAAGCCAAACACCCCAACAGAGAGGGCAAGGGGTTTGTGATCTCAGGCTGGGCATAGTGATGTGTGTTTGGGAGGCTGAGGCAGAAAGATTGTGAATTCGAGGCCAGCCTGCGCTGCTGCATTGTGACTCTGAGGCTCGTCAGGGGAACAGAGTGAGAACTTACCTCAAGAAGAATTTATGTCCTCAGCGTTATAAAAGAAAAGGAAAAATACAGAAATCCCCAAAACCTTATTTTGATCACAAGAATGTGTTAAAAGTCTGAAAGAATTGAAGAAAAGGTTCATCCCCAAAACATAAAGAATTACCTTAATGAGGGAAAATGAATCACCGGTAGACAGACAGGGGGCGGCGCCTCTCTTTTTGAGACAGTCTTGCCATTTGGGTAGAAATCCCTACCTGCATCTCGGGATCCGTGTGCTGCGGCCCGGCTCCGCCTGCCTCCCTGCTGTTGCCCCTGCTGTCCGGTTGGAGCCGCCCCGGTGGCGGCGGGGTTTGGTGCCCACTCCTCTCGCTGCGTGTCCGGTGCGCTCAGCGGTGTGCGGGGTAAGCGCCCTCAGCCCCTCGCGCTGCAGGTTTCCCCTGACGCCTCGCAGAGGCGCTCCCTCCGCGTGCTGCGCTTCCTCCAGGGTTCAGTTTTCTTACAGCGCTTTAAACTGTTCCACAAGGTATTTGGTCTCCTCACTACACCGTAAATTTGAGAGTAGTGTCGTCGTTTTCCTCCCTGCTATAGTTTCTGATCCTTCTCACACTAGTGTGAGTTGGGTTTAAAAAAGAAGAGCCAGAGGGGCTGGGGATTTAGCTCAGCGGCAAAGCGCCTGCCTGGCAAGTGCAAGGTCGTGAGTTCGGTTCCCGGTACCAGAGAAAAAAAACCAAAAAAAGAAGAGCCAGGGCAAGGGGAGGGTCATCGCAAGGCATCAGTTCCCCAGTTCCCCAGGACAGGCGTAATCAGTGTATGTCACACATTAACTCATTTCAAAAATAAAAGGAAGAGCCAGTGAAAAAGACTGAACGTACCACTGTGTCAGTTTTGGCTTCTTCGAATCGATTTGGGTATGTTGTGTGCGATATAAATATCTACTTAAATTTTTTAATGAAATTACCATCAAGTAAGCATAAATTCGATTTTTAAAATTAAGATTATGTATTTGTGTCAATTCTGACTGACTTTTGGATACTCAGTGCTGATAATTTATAGAACCCTAACCCTTATTAAATAGGAGAAAATGTGGAAGTTGGTGTGTAGGTTGCATATATGCACATTTCCAAAATCAGACGCTTCCTGAGACTCTGTTGTCGTCACTCGCAGTGGGAGCCGGTGAGGTGGCCAACTTCGCTGCGTACGCCTTCGCCCCCGCCACGCTGGTGACCCCGCTGGGAGCCCTCAGCGTCCTTGTAAGGTGAGGGCCTGTCCCGTGCGGAGACAGGAGTGAGTGTGGTGGTGCGGAAACATTCCGATGAGTAATTACACGTGTGAGCGTGATTCACATTTCAGCAGCCTTCGGGCCCTTTTTTACAGTGAGTAGTTTGCTTCCAGTCACCCTCTGCGTACACAGGCTGTTGGTCAGGGGGAAAGTTTTGCTCTGCTTGCGGACGACTCTGATGTCTGAGAGCTGCAGGCTGCCCCTGTCTCGTTAGCATCAGCAGTCCGTGTGCACTCTGGTAGGGCCTGGCTGGTGAGGGTTAGAGCGCTGTACCTGCTGCAGGGTGTCACTGACGACAGAGCTCAGTGCTGCCCGCAGCTGGCCTGGCACGCTGCTTCGTACCACCAGTCCAGGCCTGGCCTGTTGGTGCAATTTCAGTAATTAAACAATAAGCCCATTTTGAAGTCTGGATTTGGGCTACTGTCCTGAAAGTTCATTGACTGTATACATGGTTTTGTCCTTTTCTCAAGGAATTACATACATGATAAGGTTGTGGTCTTCATCCTTTCCTTACATCTTTTTTGGGGGGTACTGGGAATCAAATTCAGGCAGGAGCTTGGCAGGCAGGAGCTGCGCAGCTGATCTTAGTCCCTGGCTATATCATTATTTTAAATACGGGTTCATTCTATAGTTTTTTCTTGGGCTTGGATAAATCTAGCTGATGCTAAAGCAGGTGTTACGGTGGACCCTGGAGTTACGACCGGCCTGACGTGGGACCAGCTTGGGTCAGGACCAGAACTTTAGTTTAACTTAGAACCAGTCTTGAGTTGCGGCCCGCATGCCGGCTGCTGGTACTTCCAGAGGTCTCAGACAGGGTTTAGCCCTTACGGAGTTCTGGAGGGAGCACTGTAAGATCCTTTCCTGTGTGGGCTGAAGGGAGAAGTCCTGGGCCAGATTCAGAAAACCTGGCTCTTTCTGTGTACAGGAAAGAGACTGCGAAGGCTATGTAGAGGAGCCGGAGCCTGCACCTGACAGCGTGGGTTACAACCAGCCCTCGGAGCAAACTGGGTTAAGCCAAGGGTTAAGCAAGCGCTGATAGTTTCGGCAGTTGATAATTAAATGTCCTCCCGGCTCCTAGGCTTGCTTTTAGTACGGGTTGCTTCATGGGTTTGCGTGGCGTCCTTGCACGGGCCATGCTAACCTCCCGCGTCGTCCCACTTTAGTGTGTGCTGCCGAGGCGAGCGCGGTTCTTTTGTTCTAACTCTGTATCTGTAAGTGACGTGGGGTAATTAAGAGGAGTAATTATACGCATTTCCATTAAATGGACGTAACAGTGGGCTGCATCAGCCAGTAGGGAAAAGTGGAACAACTTTTAGGCATTCCTTTGGATATAAATTTCTGATAACGGACATTAGTTTTACAAAGTATCGTTCTTACACATTTGTTGGAAAGGAAAGATGGTGGATGTGTACGCTTGGTACATGATGACGCAGGCGATGTACATTTGAATCTGCCTGAAAGCTAGAACCTTCACAGTCGCAGTGTTCAGTGTGAGCTCAGTAATGTAAAATTGAGTCTACTGATACTTACAGATTAGCTGATCATTGTAAAGTCCTCATTCCCCTTCCTTTTCCATTTTAGTGCCATTCTTTCTTCATACTTTCTAAATGAAAGACTCAACCTTCATGGGAAAATTGGGTGTTTGCTGAGTATTCTGGGATCTACAGTGATGGTCATCCATGCTCCAAAAGAGGAAGAGATAGAGACCTTGAATGAAATGTCACACAAGTTAGGTGATCCAGGTAAGAAAAAGAAAAGCGTGATTAGTTGTACTTTTGGTTTTTTGAGATGGGATCTTGCGGTGTAGTCCAGGCCAATCTCGGATTTTAGGTGATTCTCCTGCTTCTGCCTCCTAAGTGCTAGGATTACAGGTGTGCACCACCGCGCCCGGCTGTACTTTTACTTTCTGACTTAGTTTTCACTTACTTTTTTTGTTTGTTTTTATGAAACAGGGTCTCACTGTTGTAGTTCCTGCTGGCCTTAAATTCACTACATAGTCCAGGCTTACCTTAAAAACTCACGGCAGTTCTTGTACCTCAGCCTCCTGAGTGCTGAGATTATAGGTGTGTGCCACCGTGCACGGCTAGTTTTTACACTAATCAAAACTTTACGTGAACATAGGGACAGATGGTTCTGCACAGCCTACTATGGAAAATGGGGAGTTGCCGTGATCCTCTCTCCACCCACCTGCTTTTTTCTGTCCTGCAAGCTGTTTTTCTCAGAAATGTGTGTTGCTGCTGCTTCCTTGGTTTTTAGTCATTATCTACTGTATCTTACTTTTGGTACCGGGAATCAAACTCAGGACCTTGCGCCTGCCAGGCAGGTGCTGTGCCGCTGAGCTGTATCCTCGGCCTCTACTGTATCTTAACTATTGCATCTACCTAGGTTTGTTGGTTTACACTGTGCTATCGTTACGTAATTTTTATCCCACCTCAGCCGTGGGATGACGTTCCCTGCTGGGACCTCCGTCGCCCCTGCAGTCTGTGTTGCTGTTAGGACATCAGATGCAGTTGGTACATGTGACCCACGTTTTAATTTCGGAAGCATTTGGGTTTTTTGTTTTTGGCTGCTGGCACGTAGAATGTCCCACTGACCTTTCTCCACGTGGGTCCTTTTTTTCTGTGGTACCAGGTACTTAGTCTTCTTAATTTGAAAATTGATGTCTTACTCCGAAGAACTGAATTGAATTGCCTTTTTTGATATTCTTCCCTGTTTTCTCTTAGTGATTGTTTTTTGGTGGTTCTGGGGGTTGAGCCTAGGGCCTCTGCATGGAGCTGCAGCCCGAGCACGGCCGCCCTTGTGAGGGGTGAGGGTCTCACTAAGTCACCAAGTTGGCAGGCGGGGCTCACACGTGCGGTTCTCCTGTCCGCCTCCCTGCTGGGATTACAGGGCCGTACCCCTATGCCCAGCCCTACTCCATATTGGCTGAGAGTCCTGAACTAGACTTCTCTTTCTTGGGTGTGGTGCTGGGGCTTGAACCCAGGGCTTCGTGCATGCTGGGCACGTGCTCTACCACCAAGCTGCATCTCCAGCCCATTTATTTTGTTTTGTTTTCCTCTCATTTTCATCCTTTTACCTCTTCCGCCTTTTGGGAGCCTTCTACTCTACACTGTTTGAGTTTCTCTTTTTGGTCTCACGTGTATTTTATTTAATGATTTATTTATTTTACAGCAGTGGGGATTAGAAACAGGGCCTTGTGCTAGGCAAGTGCTTTACCACTGAGCTGTGTCCCCAGCCCTTTTTACTGTTATGTAGGTCCTTCCTTTTCTTTCCAGATAGAGTTTTGCTATGTAGGTAGTTCAGGCTGGTCTTTAACTATGTAGCCCAGGCTGACTTTAAATTTACAGCAGTTCTCCTGCCTCAGCCTTCCAAGTGTTGGGATTAAGAGACTTGCACCATGATTGCTATGGCAGGAAAAGCGAAGTAATTTTTATCGTGGGGCTGCTTCTACCTCTCATCAAGTTCACTGTGCGTTGTTTTGTTCGGATCCGTGTTTAAGAGAATGTCTGACCCAGGGTGTGATGCAGTTACCTCCTCTCCTCCAGGCTTTGTGGTCTTCGCGACACTCATTGTCATCGTGTCCTTGATCCTCATCTTCGTGGTGGGACCTCGCCACGGGCAGACCAACATCCTGGTGTACATCACCATCTGCTCCGTGATTGGTGCATTCTCCGTCTCCTGCGTGAAGGGCCTGGGCATCGCCATCAAGGAGCTGTTGGCCGGCAGGCCTGTGCTGCAGCACCCGCTGGCCTGGGTCCTGCTGCTGAGCCTGCTGGTCTGCGTGAGTACTCAGATCAACTACCTGAACCGGGCGCTGGACATATTCAACACGTCCATCGTGACCCCCGTCTACTACGTGTTCTTCACAACCTCCGTTTTAACCTGCTCAGCTGTTCTCTTTAAGGAGTGGCAGGATATGCCTGCGGATGATGTCATTGGAACTCTGAGTGGCTTCTTCACAATCATTGTGGGGATATTCTTGTTGCACGCCTTTAAAGATGTCAGCTTTAGTCTAGCAAGTCTGCCCATATCTTTTCGAAAAGATGAAAAAGCAGTGAATGGCAATCTCTCTAATATGTACGAAGTTCTTAATAATAATGAAGAAAGTTTACCTTGTGGAGCTGAACAACACTCTAGTGAAAATGTTTCCCGCAGAAATGGAAGCCTGGCAGCTTTTTAAGAAAGGTGTGGTTGAAAGGTTAATCTGTAGTTCTGTTAAACACTGATTTGAGTATCAGAATGTCTGAAAAAGCACTGTCCTCAATGTTCTCTAAAGACAATCTTTTTTAAGGTTTTACTAATTTGGACCAAGACATTACTTTTCCTATATTTAAACAATGGTAGTTACTAAAATGACCTTAGAATGTGGTGAATTTCTATTAACGTTTTAGTGTCGTAGAGGTATTTTACATTTTGATTCTTTCTCCAAAATCTAAATGCACTAATGACAGTTTTAAGTCTATAAAAATGCTTTATTTTTTCATTGGTGATGAAGGTCTGAAATGTACATTTGTCATCCCCACTCCATCACTCTGGCCGTGGAAGACCATTTGATTGTACAGAAAGAACAAAATTATCCCAATACACTATCTTGTGATTTACCTTACCTGTAACGTTGCCTCCTGTTTATATTAATTTTGAAGTACTCATTTAAGGGAATCGTTCATTTTTAAATGAAAGAGACCTTTACGAAACGAAAGCTGAGGGATCTTGTGGAGGAGCATTTTTTCAAGCTGTGCCTTGTCCCCGCGAGTCCGTGTCCTGCGTTTCTGTGTGTCTGAGGCCCCCGCGGCAGCTCATCCAACCACACGGCCTGCTCGGCAGGGCAGCCCCGCTGCGCTGTGCTCCCAGTCTGTGGTTGGAACCCCGTGGTGCCTAGAACCGTCACTGCCATTTCTCACTAATGCTTGTACTTGTCGGTATATTTTCACATGAGTTACATTGTCATTTAGACCTTTTAACAACTGGGAAGTGAAATCAGGAGACTGGTGTGATTTCTTAAATTTAACACGTTACAATAGAGTTCAAACAAAGTTCTTGTTAGAAAGTCCAAGTGCTAAAGTATATAAAGTGTGATTTCTGTAGCAGGTACTTTCCTTTGCTTGAGTTCATTTGGATATCATATATTTTGGTCTTTTAGGAAATGTTTATGGGAGTATGTTTACGGAAAACTTCAAATGTTAGAAAGAGTATAATGAACCTAATTCCAGCTTGAGAACCTGCCCGCTTAGAGCTCTGCTTGGCCTCTGGAAGCACGCATGTATGGGCAGCGTCCTGGCCGGGCGACCCCGCCCTCAGCCGAGCAGGGGCCTCCTGTGGGCCTCAGTGCTACTGCACCGTGCCAGGTCCGAGATGGTGTCCCATGGGGCGGGGCTGGCAGCTGGCCGGGTTTCCTGACATCTTTTCTCCAGGTTTTGTTGGTGCTCTATGGCGTTGTTAAAAACTTTCCTGCCAGCCCTTTCCCAGGTAAGTCTTAAAAACGTGTTTGGCGCTGAAAGCAGGCCCTTGGCGTGCTAGGCGAGCACACTGGCCCGGAGCCGCACCTGGCCGTCCGCGCGGTGTCACCCCACAGGCACATCGCCTGCCTGCCTCTGTGCGGGGTCTGTGTTCTGCTCTGTACATAAAACCAGAGCTCACCCCTTGGGGGTGACGGTGCCCTTACAGAGCATGCCTAATAACCGACAGATTCTTTGTTATCTCACAGTAACTTTTGTTCTGTATTGCATAGGGCGACCCAGAAACCACTCCCGAGTCTATAGCTGAACGCTGGCCCTAAGGTGATTAGTTCATATCACCAGTCACTTTGAGGTAACTGCATAAATCGTAAAGGCCACGTCACTCACTGCGAGTGCAGCAGAGCACGTCCCACGGATCTGCATGTAGGTCGGGGGTTCGGGCTCCCGTCCCACCTCGGCGTTGTGGAGGGGCTTCAGTTCTGGCCTGAGCCCATGAGCTAGCAGAGTGCCTGCCCCCGCCGGCCAGGACAGGTGGCAGTAAACACACACACACACAAGTAGGTTTTATTAGTTTTATTTTTCTAACCTGTACTCCTCACAAATTGGCTTTCATCGTACTTGGATTTAGTGGAAACCAAAGAATCGAGTTGACTGTCTTCTAAAACACTGGCACAAAAGAGGGATAATGACTTAGAAAACATGGCTCATAAAAGACCAGAAAACCCTTGCAGTACAGCTAAAGTCGTGAAGTTTAATGGTAGTTGGCGTAGGATTTCAGTACAGTTAACAGGTGTTAAGCTTACTAGGGAAGACGAATGAGCTCAGCTGCTGGGACAGGAAACCTGAGACTAACCCTGTAAGAACGGGACGGCCACGACGAGCGGCCGGTACTCTCAGACTCCCATTACCAAAAGCGTATACAATTTTAGTCTAGAAAAATAAGTCAGTTTTATAAAATAAGCTTTTAGATGAAAAAGTACCCCCTTAAACAAGTACAGAGGTACTGAAAAATAGTCCCTAAAACTCACTAAGCACTTCTCAGCAAGAACGGCGCCGACAGCGGCTCGCGGGGGCGCCCCGCCCCGCCCCTCAGCTGCTGGCCAGAGACTGGTGGATGGGCGGCTGGAAGCAGCGCACGTGCTCCACGGGGGTGCTCTCCCCGTCGCCGGACTTCAGGTACTTGTCCAGGATGGTGATGATCTCGTCGTTGAGGATCTGGAACTTGCGAATCCGCTCCACCATCTTCTTCAAAGGCTACAACAGGTCAGCGCCTTTTATTATGAGCCCTTGTGCAGGTACTTTTTTGTGACTCAAAATGTTAGGATTTTCACATTTTTTCAGAAAATTATAGCAGACTATTGCAACACTTTTAAATGCTGCTATTGTAATTGAATATACTTTCAGTTTAAATGCATTTCTCTGTTGGTTTCGTGCTGCCGCATGTAGCTTTGCAAAACTTGAAACTCACATTCATTCCACAAAGGTCCACGCACTAAGAACCTACTGTGTGCTAAAAGCTGGGACTATAAAGACAAGACAGTGTTCAGTAGGGAAGAACAGTAAAACACGAGTTCTAGACTTCCAGATTTGACCGACCGTGCTATGACTGATTTGGGTGAAGAATAACGTTAAAACACAAGCTTTTGGAGCACTGCTGGTGGTTCCCACGTAGGTGGAAAAGCACAGAACAGCGGCACTGGCATGAGGCTGACGCTAGCACCCCGTAATTAGGCTAACCTGGTCCCAGGCTGGCACCAGCCCATGGCAGTGAGCAGCCGCAGTGCAAATCGTGGGGAGAAAATCATCCGAATTAAGTTCTTTTGCAGTGAATACTAGAATTCAAAGATTTAAAGTATCAGTTACAGCCAAGATTGGAAGAACTAAACTGAAAAGATGAACATGGCGACTTCTGGAGTGGAAACAGCGGACGAGACAAGCTGAAGTGAGTTACTGCAGACATAGTGAGCGGAACCGGAAGCCGAGAGAGACATGAGGCAGCCCCAGCCCTGCAGGCGCCCACGCCTGCTCCTTGCACCCGTACCCCTGCCTCACCGAAAGGGCTCGGTAGGTGTGCAGAGGTTATCAACCTGGAGACAGGCAGAGCCTCCGGGACAGTGCAGCCAGACCCAGCTGCTGCACAGGCAGAGGACTTCCAGCTGGAGGCGGAAAAGCCATGGCAGGGAATGCTGGGAGCTGAGACGGCCTGGCCCACTGTGGCTGGAAGGAACCACATAAAAAGCAAAGAACGACGTGGGGCAGCAGGAAAGGGGGACCTTGTTCCTGCAAGTACAAGGATCTGAAATCAGTCCCCTGCCTCCCCGAGTGTGAAGGCGGACTCCCTGTCTCCAGGGCAAATGCAGCACCACTGCCACACTGACTGGCTTTGTGAGGGTGAGCAGAGGGGGCCAGGGAGCCGCGCAGAGTTGGCTGATGTGAAATTCAGTGCCTGACGGTGCCGTGTAGACCACGGAGCCTCCTGACGCCTCGGAGCTAACACGGCAGGGTGCGGGGCGGTGTGGAGGGCTAACGTGTCTGAGTCCCAAAGGACAGAAGCAGAAGAAAGGCTGCAGTATTTGCAAAGATCATTTCCAACTAAAAGGAGCAATATTTTCCAGAATTCAACTGTCAGGAATCCGTAAAAGGATGAAGACAAGGCATTCCCTGCACTGTACGAGAGGACTGGGACGGTGCCAGTAACACGAGAGTGCAGACCCTGCAGACAAGGTCTGGGCGCTCTGAGAAAGACAGTGGCAGCTTTCTTGTTTTTTAAACCTGCCGATTACACTTGCCAGTCGTGTTCAGGTTTACTTTGGGAAGGGAAGGAACGTTTCAGTTGGTGAAGGCTCACTTCTAGGAGGAAAAAGCCCCCAGAACCTTCTAATCAAAGCAAAGGCGGCCCCGGGAAGGCCTGCCCACATACCACGTTTTTGATGATCTCGTCCTTGCCGTCGTGCTTCTGTACCTTGAGCAGATGGTAGCAGAAGTCCAGCACCGCGAAGCGCCGCTGCTGCCCGAGCAGCACCATGATCATGCAGCCGGCCCAGTGCAGCCCGTCGCCGAAACACTGCCTGAGAGCAAGAGCGCACAGCGGTCAGAGGACAGACGGACGCCCGGAAGCCTGTCCTGCGGGTGCTCCAGGCGCCCCTCGAGGCTGTCCGAATCTCGCTCACAATCGCCGTCCACAGCCAGAAGCAGGATCCCAGCAGCCGGGGATCCGGGTTTGCTAAAGACCGTCTGAACTCTGGCATGCCAGTTCCTAACCTCTGTCAGACCTTTGGGGCGGAATGACAGGAGGGGCCTGCCCCCCGGAAACCCGCAGCTTGACCTGTGTTCAGTGCGTGTGTGTTCAGGGGCTCCTTCATGCAAGTCCCGGTCCTCCCTTTGGCATCAAGAAAGGAGCCCCCCCTCTGTGGCCCTGAAGTAGCGTGCTGTACGTCCGACCCCTTCCAGGAGACCTCTCCCGTCTCCACGTCCCGGCCTCTTCCCACTGCCCTGGAACTGCCCTCTCCAGAGCGCCACACGGCACACACTTACTCCACGGTGAACTCGTGTGTCCCCACAGGAATGCAGTACACAAACTGCATGGCGCTCCACAGCCTGTGGAATTCCACACACTCATCCACATGCATGACCCCATTGCTGGGGAGAGGCCCGCGCCAGATGGGGTCGTCCAGAAAGGTCCGGATCCGGGTCAGGATGACCTCGAACATGGACAGGCCACAGCAGAGGCGCTCCTTGGTCAGCAAGTCCCCCTCCCTCGCGATTGCAATTTGCTGCAGAAAGCACAACCAGGGGCGGCACTGTTTACGGCTGTCAGAACACTTAGCGGGCAGAAGAGGAGGTGTGGAAGCAAGCATGAACAAGCAAGCTTCGGTAACTACATATCCCACAAGACTGACTAGTTTGCCGTCCAGGGGAAGCAGCTGTTCTCAGCTGCTAGTGACTCTGCCTCCCGGCACGTCTGGCAGTGTGTTCGGTCTTCACAGTGTGGCTGGGTCTGCGGGCATCTAACAGGCAGAGATCAGGGATGCTGCCGTACACCCTGCACTGCACAGGATGCCCCCTGAGGGTGGCAAGCACGCGGAGGCCGGGGCACGGGAGTGCAGCATAAGCCAGCGTGGAACCGTGGAACACGCCCTGCTGCCCTGCTCCAGGCTCTGCTTCGCTCGTAACCCTTTCAAAAAGCCTTCTTTGTGAAGGGATGTACGGTGTCCAGTAACACTTGTGTATGTTTGAGCCACTGAGTGATGTGAGGAGCTCATTCACAGTACACACACCCTGGAAGGTGGTCTCTAATGCGTTCCCCTCGAGCTGGGGGGCTGCTGCGCATTTGGTCCCAAGATAATTTCCTGACGCCCCTACCCCGCTCACTGCAGGCCTAAAGCCCTCGGCAGCCACAGCACACTTTACCTACCTGTGGGGTCCCCAGCCTCTCGATCAGTGGGACGAGGTGCAGCGGGGCGTACTTCGACTCCAGCCTTTTCATTTTGGCATCGAGCCTCTCCCCCTCTGCAGTGGGAAAATGTTTTATTATACTTTCCTTTTTTGTTAAATTTCTGCTGAAAAGATTGTTAACATGAACATGGATTCTCTTTGGAAGGAAATTTTGTAGAACTAATGCATTTGGTCTTTGTTTTTACATTTAATGTTATAATTCGGACTGACAGATCTGCTCAATGTAGTGTTTCCACTTGCGGTCTACTTTCAACTGGGACTGGTATAAGTCCGTCGTGCAATGAACTGAAAAGAGCACAAATAACAAAGCCTAACAGAACTGATTTTGTTAAATACTCCTTTTTTAAACTTAGTGAAAACTTCAGATCTGAGCTACAGCAGAAGAGTACAGTGAGACTCTATCGCTCGGCTGCTGGGACAACCAGCTCATGGCCACGGATGTTTTCTGCGTGCTCACCTGCCCCTACTCCCCTGCCGCTCTGAAGCAAGTCCTAGACATGGTTTCAGCATGAACATTTCCCTCTCTGTTACTCATTTAACTAGGGTCCGTCCCACACCCCTCCACTTGTCCGGAGCTGTGGCTGAACAGGCCCCGAAGCCTCCCCCAGCCCAAGCAGTGTGCAGAGGGCCGCCTGGACCCCAGGGCGGACATACAGGCTTACCTTTCACATGGACTCGTGGCAAGATGTTCTGGAAAGGGGCCGCATGCAACAGATCGCACACTTCTTCTAAAGACTGCGGCAGAGAAAGGGAAGCCACGTTAGGGGGTGCTGAGAAACCTGCTGAAGACAAGGCCCACTGAGTAGTCTGCCAACAGGCAGGGGTAACGCAGAGATGTGTCATGGGAGGGGGGGCTTGGGCCCTGGTGAGCAGGACAAGGAAGTCCGAGGCCGCTGCTGCAGGTCCCCCTGGCCACTATCTAGGGTACTGCACGAAAGGGGGCCCGAAGATGTGGTCCCGGGAAGCTTTCAGTTCCCAGATGTGTGCACACCTGACCTTGGCTCCCCCGCACGCCAACAGTATCACCACACCTGTGTACAGGTGTGAGGAGCGAGCCCACAGCTTAGCCCCTAGCAGCTCGGCACCTTGTCCCTACGCCCTGAAGTAGGCTCCAGGCACTTGGAGCCTGTTTCGGAAATAGCTCTGCCCTCACAGTCCTCAGGCCCACAAAGACACACTTCAAGTAGCAGCACTCCGGAGGCTGAGGGAGGAGGATCATTACGAGTTCGAGACCAGCCTGGGCTACAAAGGGAGCTTAAGGCCAGCCTGAACTGCATAGCAAGACCCTGTCTCAAAAAGACAAAAAAAAAAAAAAAGGTAGCAACATAGCAACAATCTCCCTGGGAAGGGGATGGGGATATAGCCCAGTGGCACAAGCACCTGCCTGGCAAGTGCAAGGTCCTGAGTTCAATTCCTGGTACCAAAGAAACAAAAAACCAAAAAACGAAAGACCTTATAACAATGAATATTACCTTTTCGTTTGTGAGATGCAGAGAACAAATTTCAAATAAGTGACCATGAGAAAAAAATGGGGCTTTCTAACACCGCTTCTGATGTTCCCGTGAAACCTCCCCAGCAGGGTGCTTCCCGGCCTGGTCGGAGCCGTCCCGCGGTAGCAGGGAAGCGGGGCCAGGCACTCACCAGGCTCTGCTCGATCAGCAAGCAGAAGAGCACGGCGTTGCCCACCTCCCGCAGGTTCTGGAAGCACACGGTCTTCAGCTCCGCGTACTCCACGATGTCCTTCAGCTGGTGGTGGAAGAACTCCAGGATCCCTGCGGGGCGAGGGCGAGCGGGAGCTGGCGGAGGCGGCAGGGGCACGGCCGCCTGGCACCCTGGTTCCTTGGCCACTGGACGCGTGCTGATGACGTGAACGGCACAGCATCCAGGCCCCACTGACCTCCTGGCCCTGAGCCCAGGGTGATGGGACGCCACCTCTGCGACCCCATCTCTTCAGAAAAGGTGGAGGACAATAGGAATTACCGCCACAACGTGAGAATGCAGGAGGGACCGGCAGCCCCGCAGAGGCAGACAGGCATCTGACAGGTGCACCACACCCTGCAGGCACTGAAGTGAAGGCCCCCACCTGTTCGAGGGCGGATACCAGACTCTGCGGCCATGTCACAGTTGGGAAAAGCGGCAAGAGCTTCACCAGTGCCTGGACAATGCAACATAGTGTAGGGGACGGCGACTCTTAGCATATCGTTTTAAGATAGAAAATTTTAGTCTTAGTGTAAGCTTCAAAACACCCCGGAGGGGTTGTAAAAAGTTAACTTTGCAGTCCTCACTTAGCCCTGGAATGCTTCTCCAAAGACAACACCAGGGCCCGGATAACCACCTGTGACCCTGCCTGGGTTGTTTCATCCCTTCCCTGGCCCTAGATGAACGTTGTAACCATAAAGGAAATGTATGGTTGTCTAAGGGGGGACATACAGAACAGAGTACAGAAAGTATATATCATTGTGGTTGGGCTCACGACCGGAGCCTGACCTGGTTCGTGGCACAAGGAAAACAACGTGGCCAGGGCTGCAACATTCCAATCTGTTACCATGGAAACCAAAAGTGTATACAAGGTGGGAACAAAGGCAGGCCCATGCCCACTTCCTGACTTGCAAGTCAGGGATGAAGGGTGGCTAGCTTCAAATTAATAAACTCTGTTTCTAAATAGAGTCCTTCGCTTTCTTGTGGGAATACAACCCGATCTTTGCTGTTACAGCAGCATGCAAAAACGCAGGCGTGAAGACTAGAAAGAAAGCCAGTACTCCTGGTCTATACTTTCAGTGCAAACCCAGGCAAAAGCCAACAGGCTGATTCCAGAGTGCACATACAAGGCAGGAGACTCAGGCCCGGATTACCCTGGAGTAGGAAGCTGGATGTGCAACGCACATCAGTGAAAGTCCTTGTCCCTAGTTCATGCCCTGAGGGCCACTCCTCACAAACCTGCCTGCCCGTACACGGAGACAGCCCCTCCCTCACCACGGCCCATGCCCCTGCTCCTGCTGCCTTGGCTCCTGCCGGTTGCAGCACGGCCATCTCGCTGCGGGAAGGCCTCTGGGAGCGGACAGCTCTTCCTGTGCTGAATGTGCTTACGTGGCCTCCTCTATGGTTTAAAGCTCCCATCCTGTCCTTTTGTTACCCAACAGTATTCGTCTATTCTCTGACGCGCTAAGACTGGGTTCCTCTAAGCAAGGGCAGGCCGCAGTACCCTGGATTTCCTTCCTGGTGGCAGAGCAGTCCCCCACTGCTCCCTGAAACCAAAAACCAACAGCAGGTATGTCCAGGTGTTAGGCTGCACCAGCGGGCTGCTACCGGTCAGTCTCCCGTCAGTCACCCCCATGGGGCTCCAGTCACTGAAGGCAAGGCTAGTGTTCAGCTCTGCAACTTACAAAAGACTGTCACACAGGACAAAAGCCAGCCCTAACCGACAAAGGTTCCTCTGGC
Organism: Chinchilla lanigera; assembly: GCF_000276665.1. Lineage (NCBI taxonomy): Eukaryota > Metazoa > Chordata > Mammalia > Rodentia > Chinchillidae > Chinchilla > Chinchilla lanigera. Next base: position 1,195,692 of record NW_004955533.1, on the reverse strand, counting down.
TCAGATAATCAAGAACAGTACTTTTCGAAACCATTAGAGCTGCTTATTTAGATAGCCCAACAGCAGCAATTCAAGTGCACACGAGCAGGGCCTGAAGGACACAGCTGCGTGAGAGCTACAGCCTGCACACAGGACAGGCTGGAACGGGCCGGGGGGGAATATATCATCTGACGGACAAGACAGCTGCTGCCTCAGGCTGAGTGGTCTGTGGGCCCGGGAGGGTAGCAGGCCCTGGTGTAGTCAAGCTCCCTGCACTCTCTGGCGGGGGTATGCAGGGGAATAGTGTTCAGAGCGTTGACGACCTCCACACCTAACCCTCACTGGCTGACGGGGACCTTACCACACCTGCCCACGTGCTTCCTGGTGGGCAGGCACAGCCCTTAGGCAGGCTCTGGTTCAGGCTCTTTATCTCCTCCACCCAGGAAGGCAGCGCTCCTTCTTCCCAATAACGTCCAACTCTCTTTCCTTTGCTGTGGCCTCAGGGCTGACCTTCCCTTCCCTCGTGGATACCACCATGAGCTCCACAGCCCAGGCCTCCACACTCACCGGGAGAGCCATACTCGTGCCGGGGCAGGCGGCAGATCTTGGGCATCACTTCCATCAGCGTCTTCACGTACTGCAGGATCGTGCCCTGGAGCTGGGGAGACAAGGGCTGCGCTGGCCACGGCATGCACCGTGAACGGGCCTGTTCACAGAATGTGCTCCTGTGGCCAGTCTGAGGCACTGCCCCAGCAGGGGAGTGAAATCCCACTGGGGAAAGAACAGTGACCAGGTGTCTGCGCGGCTCGCCACACTGACGCTGTAGATCATGTGCCCCCGAGACGCAGGGGCCCTGAAGGTGCCGGAAGAGGGCAGGAGAGCTGGGGCCGTCGAGCACCTTCTCTGCAGATGCACCATTGACACCAAGAGCCCTTGCAGCCCTCACAGGACAGTGGGCAGTGCCGGGTTCTGATGGGTCTGGTACAGCCTCAGGGCTGGGTCGGTCACCCTTGTGCTCAGCCGTGGGCCAGGAATCTCAACGTCTTCAGACCTGCCGTACATGTGGGGACAGAATGTCCCGCTGGGGCCCTGGCAGAGCCTGGGTGGGCCCTAGGATCAATGACCAAACTCGCCTACATCTGACTAAGTTTTAATCCTGAGCTGTGCAGCGTAGATTTAACTTCCTACAATTCTGTTAGTCTTACGGCCATCTCATCTCCGTGGCAGGTGAACACTTCAGACGGCCACCGTTTCAACCTTTCTCTTGACCAGTGGTTGAATCATGGGAAACACAGGAAAACCTATCCCTGGTGATAAAGAGTTCTATTCCCGTATAAGGAAGGTAATATTTTGGTAATTTAAAATGCCTTCTATGAGTCAGTTAAAATAACCTGGATGCACTCAGGTTTTTTTAAAGACAGGGTCAGGCTGGCTTCAAACTCCTGGGCTCGAGTGATTCCCCCATCAGACCGCCTAAGTGGCTGGAACCACAGGCCACAGGTATGGTGGATCTGCTTTCTTGAGTTAGGAAAAATAGGGGAGAAATCAAAGCATCAGAAGTGTTTGACCTAAATGGAATCATCCGCTGAAGACTCGGCAGAGAGGAGCTCTGGCGGCTCTGGCCCGGGAATTCGTGCCGTGAGAAGGAGGCTCCTTCGGGGAAACTCACCAGGCTCTTGACAACCTTCAGCAGCTCCTCCATGACCACTGCGATGCCCTGGTAGCCAAGCAGCCGGCAGATGACCTGGAAGTGCGGCGGCCCCACGAAGTTCCGGTAGCTGCCGTAAATGCTGGAGTAGGCCAGGTTCAAAGCCTGGGGAACGAGGGTCAGGGTTTTAAACAAGGTCAGCGTGCGCATGTGCACGTGGGAGCAGCAGCATGCGCCCCACACAGCACCCAGGTGAGACAGCGGCTACTTCCTTTGTAAGATGTGCGGCGCTCGCAGGAGGGGGTCTCCCACCTGTCAGGAAAAGCAAACTTGCTAGGACAGATCCTGACCGGGCAGCCAGCGGGCGGGCGAGGGAGCGGGCAGTGCAGGTGCCCTGGGAGGCGGGCGCCGAGCTGCCCTCGGGGCGCAGGCGCAGAGCTCAGGGAGACCTGAGGTAATGCGCGGTGCCCCCTCTCCACACCTCCTCAGCAGCAGCCCACACACCTTCGTGTTGGTCTGGATTTTCATTCAGCTGACTGCGTTTTAATTTCCCTTGAGACTGCCTCTGACCCACGGTTTACGTAGAAGTGTGCTAATTTTCCAGTGTTTGGAGATTTTTTTAAATCTTTCTTTCGTAAAATGATTTCTAGTTTGAGTTCACTGTGGTTAGGGAACACAGTATATGATTTCGCATCTTTCAGTTTTGCCTAAGTGTCCTTTATGGGCCGGAATACCCGGCCCATTCTGGTGACGGTTCACGGCCCTTTGGAGGAGCTGCGTTGTGTGAGGGGGGGGTGCCGAGTGCTGTCGGTCAGAGCCTGACAGTCGGCGGAGCGCGCAGTTCAGGCGTCTCTGCTCGTGCTGACTGTGTGTTTGCTTCTGTCAGCTACTAGGAAGGGAGCTGGAGTCCTTGGGTGGAGGTGTCCATTCGTCCTTTCATGTCCACCAGCTGTTGTGTCTCGTGCAGAAGCCCTGTGGTTTGTCGTAAAACATCTAGAATTGCTCTCTTCTTGGTGGTTTGACTCTATTGCATTAGCTAATATCTGGTAAAAATATATCCACTCGCTTTATTGTGATGAATGCTTATATAGTTATATACAGGGCTTATAGAGTTTTTTCCACTCTTTTAATTTTCATCCACCTGGATCATTAATAGGAAGTGAATTTCTTGAACCCTAGAGTTCAGTTATATTTTTAAATCCATTCTGCCACGCTCTGTCTTTTAACTGCACTTAGACTCTATCTATCAATCTCATATCACAGCAGTGGAGACTGACCTCAGTGTCTTCACACTGAGTTACATAACCAGCCCTTTATTTTGACACAAGGTCTTACTAAGTCATTCCATCTGGTGTCTAACTTGAGATCCTCCTGCCTCAGTCTCCCAGAGTGCTGGGATTACAGATATGTACCACAACACTGGGCCCTGACTGTTTATATTTAATATATTTATACGTAACTACTGGTATGTAGCGCCTAAGCCTGCTATTTTCTTCGTTTTCTGTCTTTTTTTTTTTTAAGTCCTCAATTGAGGAACGTCTGAGTTGTGAACGTCACAGGTGTACCGTGTAAGACTCTCTTTGTCGGATACGAAAGAATCCAACTCATGAACATTCTCCTGGGACAGAACTCGTTCCTAAGTCAGGAACTTCCCATACGTCCACCGTAGGGCACTGCTGCACGTACAGAACACATCTTCATTCTTTTCACCCCTTCCTCTCCCCAGCCCCTCCCTCCACCTCTTGTGTCATTCCTTCTGGCTTCCTGTGGGCTGACTCAGGGTGTGGAACTCCCTGGGGAGAGCACCGTGCACACCGCGCGACCCCAGGGAGGACCGCAGCGGCCTGAGCCTGGCTCCTCCGGGTGCCACCGACGCGTCTTTTTACCCCGTGGGACTCTGCTGGGAGCTTCTGCTCTAGTAAAGCACGACTGAGGGCACAAACGACTGGCTGAGTCCGAACAGTCCTTCTAGTAGAACATCGCGATTGGTGGGTGGTCGTGGGACCCACAGCAGAGCCGAGGGTAAGCTGATCCTAAAAGACTACAGCGACCACGTCCACCGAGATCAGAAACTGATCCTGCCATGCATACGCGGTCCCGTGGCAGCTCCCGTGCCCATCGGACTCGGAGGAACCACACTGACCCTCAGCTCGCACACCTGCTTCCACCCCTCCTCGAAGCCCCACCTCTGACTCTGAGCGCTGAGATTCTGAGCAAGAATCTGTCGGCAAGTGTCTGTCGGTAATGGGGTCAATGCTTGAAAGAAACAAAACCACATGCAAATCACTGGTGAAGTCTCAGAACCCACGTTCACGGGAGACCGAATCGGCGCTGCCCTGGCCGGGGCGTCTGCCAGAGGCGCCACTCACCAGCAGCGGTTCCTGGCTTGCTGCGGGCCAGGCCAACTCCAGGGAGGCCATTTCCCAGAGGCCACACGCGTCAGGGGGTGCGCAGCGCTAACTGCTGTGAGCGACGGCCAGGTGACACGCCACACGCAGAACACTGAAGACCTGAGGAGGGCAGCGCCTGACGCACCCCGGCAGGAAGCCCGGTGGCAGGGACCCTGGCCTTGCCCGACAGCCAAGGAGGGGGCCCCCACCCCACAAAGCCGCCGTTACATTCATGGGTGATGTGGGTTCTTCACCTTCATCTGTGGGCCGGGACAGCCCTGCAGAGCAGAGGCAAGTGCTGCCTCCCCCGCCTCTGGAGCCTCGCCTAGGCCCGTGGAGATGAGCATCTCCGTGCTGCACTGCAGCTGCCTCTCACAGTGTGGCGTCTCCACATGCCCTGGCCACGCCCGCCCGTGTCCGAGGGCCTCCCTGGCTACCCTGGAGTCTCACACCGTATGTGCGGATCAGTAGTCGTTAGACTGTTGTTTAAAGAGTCAGGATAGGCAAAAACACACGTGTGTTCTGTTCAGACAGTTTTTCCTACGTATTTCTGAGCCCTGGGTGGCTGAATCCACGAGCACTACCCCTTAATAACACCTGTGGGCATCTCTTGGGTTTCATCAGGCACAGGCAAGGGCTCCATCCGCTCAGGAAGAGGCTGCCGCTGCCTGCGGGGGCCAGGGCCTCCCTCCGCGCCGTCCACCCCACCCTGGCCTGAGGCTGTTGGCCTGGCCCTGAGTCACGGGGCTCCTAGGACTCTGCCGTGCGTTTTCTTAGCTTGATGTTTTCAAACCTTTAAACCACAGATAGCCTCACTTGAATGGCAGGAATGAGCCTGGATACCTGCTCCCACATCTGCCATGTGGCTGGAGCTACACAGACCCCATGAGCTAATCCCAAGTCACGCTTTTCTGAGTTGTCTCCTCCCTTCCTTTCTCCCTACTGCCCCCCACTTTTGTCTTTCTGAGACAGGGTCTCGCTATAGGGTTCAGGCTGGCCTTGAGCTCACTTTGTAGCCCAGGCTGGCCTCAAACTTGCTGCGATCCTCCTGCCTCAGCCTCCAGGGTGCTGGGATTACAGGCGTGCACCACCACGCCCGGTCTTGTCTTCCCTTTTCTGCAGCGGCCTCTCATGGTGTTTCCCAGGCTGGTTCTGACTACTGGGCTCAATCGCACCTTCTGCTTCAGCTCCTAAGCAGCAGGAGCACAGCAGATGTCACAATGGGAGTTTCTCTTTTAAATTACTGCCATGTGTCAGAGAGATGTTAATGAAATGGAAGAAAAAATACCTGCTACAAAGCACAGCACATTTAAGTCACTGCAACCGAACTGATTTAAATTAAATTTCAAGGCAGCACAATGGTATATATCTGTAGTCCCAGCTTCTAGGGAGGCTGAGGCAGGGGGACTGCTTGAGATCAGCAAGGGCAATACTGAGTTGCCCAAAATTTAAAAAATTAAATGTGAAAATATGCTTCTTATGATAATATAGAAGAATGTACACAAAACATCAAACACAAAAGCACCTACCTTGGATCCATGTAAATATTGGGGTTGTGCATTTGGTTGTTTATCTCTTTGAAATTCCTGAGAAAAAGGTAATACTGTCCGAACAAACCTAAGCAAGAAAGATGAAGAAAAAAGAGAAAACGAACTTTAATGTCGGCTCTTTAAGTTCAGAACTTTTTATTCCCCACTATTAAATCTTCCTCCCAGCTAACCGATACAATCATCAACTTCGTGAACTGAGAACCGTCGCAGGGACTTGGCACGAACTCTCTGAAACACAGAAGCTGTGTCCGCAGTTCAGGAGCCACGGCCAGAGCCCTCAGCCCACAGACGCAGTCTCCGGACTCGGGCGAGGCTGACGCCCGGGCACTAGAGCTGCCTCAAGCCCCACGGTCCTGTGCCAGCAGGTGCCAAGTGCTCACTGCCCCGCTGGCTGTCAGACCTGGGATGGCAGGGCGACAGTCGCCTATGATGGGAGCAGCGCCGTCCCGGTGCCTGACACTGGCTGTGGGTTACCGCGAGGGAATAAGCAAACTCAGCATTTAGGACCAAACTCGGTGAAGAAATTGCCTCTTGATCACGGGCCGGGAGCAATTTAAATCAAATGGTAAACTTTCAAGTAGAAACGTCAAGGTTGGCAGGCACCTTCAGCTCAGCTCAAAGGGTTTCTTTAGACATAAAGGAAGACACAAAAGGCTGGTGTGGGTGCACACAGCTGTAGTCCCAGCACTTGGGCAGGGGGACTGCTGTTCGAGGGCAGCCTGGGCACCTTAGTGCCTTAGAGAGACCCTGTCAGGGGAGGGAGAGAGGGGCGTGGGAGGGGCGTTCACACTCAGTGTTTAAGTGCATCCTCCACCATGAGAATCGCGCAGAAATGACAGACTGCGACGGCCACGCTGAGCCTGGAGCGTCTCATGGTGCAGAAGGCAATGCTACAGAATGGCGCAGGTGCCCGGGGAAGCGGAAGCCAGCCGAGGGGGCCCAGAATGAGGCAGTTCTGAGTTACAAAAATCTAAAGCAAGTCACCGATCATAGCCTGAGTTGGAACCCCTGATCCTTACTGATCATAAACAGACAAATCAAAGAGTGTTAACATACACCCAAGAATGCTGACAGGTATCTGTAGGGGATAAAGTTAGGGGCCCACTGCTGCCCACAATAAAAGACAGGCAATAGGAAACAGGGAGGTGGGGGGTGAAGAGGAGGTAAAAAGAAGTAAAACATGTTCATGGATCTACTCATGAGATATATATTCATTATGTTCTGCAGACACACACTAAAAAAAGAAGATCTCAGCATGGTGGTGCACACCTGCAATCCTAGCATTTGGGAGGCTGGGGCAGGAGGATCACTGGGAGTTACAGGTGAGCATGGGCTACACATCAAGCTCAAGGGCAGTGTGGAATACACGGTGAGACTTTGTCTCAAAAAAACAAAACAAAACAAAAAACCAGACAGAAACTCGCTGGTGTTCCATCACTACAGTGACGCCTGATTCAGGTAAGAATCACCCACAGGTGCTAAAACCACTGAGTCAGATTTCCACATGCACAGTTTGTTTAAAGTCTCAGATCGAAAGAAAAATGGTGCCTCAACAGCGGGAAAGAAGGCGGCCCTCCCCTTACCCAGGGGCGCGCTGGGACCGACGCATCCCTCAGGACGCAGCCTCTGTGGCTGCGCTAGGCTGCAGCCCAGCTGATCCCAAGCAGAGCCTGCAGCCGGGGCCAGGGCTACGTTCGGTCACACTTCCCAGAGCTGCGGCCCAGCAGCAGGCCTCGTGCTCGTGGGAATCGGGCGCCTGCGCCAAGCAGTAACCAAGCCGTGTCTCCCCCAAGGGGCTCTGGGGAGTCCACGGGCCTGGCGTTCCACTGCCGGGGCACAAGGCTTCGTGTCTGCCAGCTGCCGGCTGCATCGTGGATCTAAAGCCCGTCTTCCAAGGCCCTTTCCAGATAACCAAGTTTAATGACGCCAGGTAAGGGAGGACTTGCGAGAGAGGCCGGCATGGTGTCAGGGAAGCCGACCAGGAAGGCCGGAGCGCTGCTGACAGGACGGCCCGAGGCAGCCCGGCCGTCAGGAGCCCCAGTCACTGCGTGCTGACTGTGCCAGCAGCCGGGGCCCCTGCAGAGTCTCGGAGCGAGGACACCCACGGGGTCCAGCAGCCCCGGCTGCTCCGGAGGGAGACGACAGCCGTGGCAGGAGGCCCCAGTGAGGTGAGGGCTCACAGACTGCACCCAGCAGCCCCACAGGGCCGTGGTCTGCAGGTGTGGACCCAACAGCGCGGCTGGGGTGTTGTCTACACTCCGTGCCAGAGACAAGAAAATGTGAGGGTTAGGATGCCGAACTCAGCAAGGGGCCCCTGTCCGGAGGCGGGGCAGCGCCCCCACTGTGCCCCCTCCGCACCAAGCAGGGCTGTCAGCCTGGGCAGCCTTTGCCGCGTCTACAGCGGGCCCCTGCAGTGAGGAGGCCAGGGCTGTCCTGCGTCAGCGGGCGAGGCCAGGCCCGCAGTGCAGACCGTCCTGCTGAGAGCGGCCCCAGCACGGGCAGCACCTGGTGGACTGAGGCAGCAGGCAGCACGCCCTCCGGGAGGGCCTGTCCTCCCCAGCCTCGGGCACGGGTGTCCCCGGCAAGGCCAGGGTCACACAGGGCCACCCTAGGACAAGGGCCTGCACCTGCCCCCAGGGGAGACGTCCCCTGCTGATCATGACATGTCAGTGGCGTCCCCAGCCCTGCGGACACGGGAGGATCTGCCGACAAGGACCAGGGCTTACGCACCGCCCATGGTCAAGAGCTCGCCTGGGAGCAGCGCCGCTCGCGCCGTGGGCAGCTGGACGCATCTCCTGCGCAGTGCCTGGGCAGCTGGCCTTGGCTGCAGCTCAGGGGAGCGTGGCAGTGAGCCTGCTGCGCAGGGGTCTCCCTCGCACCTGCAGTCAGAAAGGCCCCCACGCCCCCGAGACACGTCCTCCCTCGCGGACAGCGTGGCGAGCGCAGTGCGTGGGGGCTGGACCGTGCCCGTTCTGCACAGAGCACACGACCGCAAAGCGCCACACGACACCGGGGACCTCGCAGAAGAAGCCACTCCCCGCAGACGCCAGCCCTGTGCCGGGAAGAGGCCCCCGCAGGAGCTGCAACCCTGGGGAGCGGCCACGGACTGCAGAGCACCCGCAGGAGCGGTCTGAAGAAGCGCACAGCGGGGAAAGGCCCGCATATTTACCAGGGAGGGACAGTCAACACTCGGGACCACGGCACCCGCAGAGAGGAGCAAGGTCTTGGAAGTGTCAGTGACAACGGGACAGCAGGCGGCTGCTTCCTGCCTGTCACCTGGGGCCACAATGACCCTCAGTCAAAGAGGCCCTGAGAACACGGCCAGGCCTCAACAGCACCTGCAGAGAGCAACAAGAGCACATGTCTGCCAGCACAGAGCGACCCTTGTGACGGACACATGCAGACGGTGTAGGACAGCACACCCAGTGACCTCGCTCTCGCAAGACACAGAATGTAGCACTCCACGGCCGGCCCTCAGTGCCCCTATGTGGTTGGCTCCAGGGCCCCGTGGGTCCCCAAAGCCTGCGGTGCACCAGCTCCTTACATTAAGTGGCATCGTATTTGCACAGAATCTACGTAGCTACACCCTGGCAGACCTGACGTCCTGTCCGGATGCTCTACGGGACCGAACACGAAGTAAATGCACGCGAGCGGGACTGCACTGTGCCTCTAGGAAACAATGGCGAGAAAGAGTGTCTGTGCCTATTTGGAACGGTGTGATTTGTTCTGAATGTTTTGACCCATGGTGGCTGAATCCATAGATACGGAAGGCCAACTGCACACCAAGAACTCTAGAAGACAGGTATTTTTACAGGGGAGACCTCTGGGATTTAACCCCCCATCTACGTAGCTGTGATTTCTAACTTCACAATAAATTGTGCAGCATTATTTGCATAATAAAAACAATTTTCAGCTAGTTCGGACTATGTAACAACTTAGTACATTTCAGAAAGACAGGTGCCGTAAAGATAAGCAGGGATGAATCGTCTCCAATTTTGGTTTGCGGGGACCATGCACAGCCAGGCCCCAAAGCCTCCTGTGCCACAGCAGCGCCTGGCTCCAGAGCCAGCTCCGTGCCCACTGCCCCGGCCTAGGGTGGGCGCTCGCCATGGGGCCGCAGAAGGGCTACCTGGCAGGTAGCGTTTGACAGCTCACACACGCAAGTCCCACTTCGCCATGGGAAACACAGCCAGACCCCAGGGCTCCTGGGGTACAGCGGCTGCCGATCAGCTCCCCCTCCTAACGCTGGGCCTACCGCCAGGAATGACTCAGCCAGTACGAAAGCAGACGCTCTTTGAGCTTTACAGGTGTGTGCACACGCGGTGCACACAGGCACCCCTCTCCCTCTCGTGGGGCTCGGCCGCGAGGGGACCCACCACCTCCCCGGGGCTGTCTCTATAGCAAACCTGGGATGCCACACACGCGCCAGGGCTGTGCCAGCACTGGAGCCGGCGCGGGGCACAGAGAACCCCCGCAGCCGGGCCGGCACCCGTCACGCTCCTTCTTGGGCCACACTGTGACCCCGGGGCCCCAACTCCTCCAACCAGCCACTTCACGCTGTCGGGACAGCAGTGACGTGTAGGAGGGTAGGGGCAGCTAAGGGCCTCCACACACGGCCTTCCAGGCTGCAGCAGCAGCAGGGGCGTCCATCACAGCTGCTGCCACTCCCAGTGTGGATCCCAAAATTCAGCCTGGAGCCACAGCCAATGCCCACGGCTCCCGCCCAGGCTGCAGGCCCGGCCCAGCCCTACAGTCCCCACAGGCAAAGCCAAGGCCACCTGCCCGAGGGCCGGTCCGGGCTGCCCTTGCAAGCGGGGGAGGTGGGAGGGTGTGAGTGCTCCAGACACGAGCAGCAGTGGGGACGAAGAAGGGGGAGACGGTGGCCGTGGAAGCCTGGGGGAAGCAGAGCCGCGAGCCCGAGGCGGCGTGCAGACCTGTCCCGGGTGTGCGGCGCGCTCACCGGTTGGTGGAGCCATTGTAGCAGTAGTTGGGCAGGAAGTCGTAGTTGAGCTCCCAGAAGACGTGGAGGGTGATTCTCCCGTAGGGCGCCGACACGTTGTGGTTGGCTTCCCGAAACATGGCGTCGAAGCTGTCCAGGGTCAGGTACCGACTCAGCAGCTTGTGGGTCATGCGGTTGATTTCCAAGAGGCCATCTAGCTCCTGTGGGTCACAGAGACGGCATGAGGACCACAGTGCGCCTTGCAGGAAGGAGGCGCAGTCCTCAGGGGACCTAGCACCGGGGGAGGACGGGGACAATGGCGGTCACTGACGTGGCACAGGACACACACAACAGGAACACACTTCTCTCAGCGTCCTCCCCACAGCCCGGCTGCAGGGACGTCCACAGGCGCTAACTGCTCATCGCCCCTTCTGCCCCTCCCCGCCCCTGCCAGCCGGGAGCGGAGTCCCCGCAGATGCCCCACCTCCTCCTGCCCTACAATCCTGCAACAAGCAGACAAAGCCCGAGCCCACCCCACAGCACATGCGAGCGGGCGCGCAGCGCTCAGGTCTCTGCACTGAGTGACAGCTCAGCAACGCCAGGAGCCGTTCAAGGGCAGACGGGGCGTGGGCGTCACTCGGAGCGCAGCACTCACCTAGAGCACACGAGACCCTACGTTCACTGCCAGAAAGCACAGGCCAGGGGGCGGGTGACCAGCAGGCACACCCTGCCCTTGGGAACGCGCCCCTGGCAGCTGTCCCCTGCCACGGCTCGGTTCCCAGGCTGCAGCTACCCACAGAGTCACAGGCCAGAATGCTACGTGCGGCCTCCCAGAGACGGCACTCTGTAAGTTTTAAACAACTTATTCCTGAGCATTATTCTACTTTACTATTAGCTATCATTGCTTATCTCTTACTGTGCCTAACATAAATTATCACAGGTGAATAAAACATTCTTAGAGCAAGTTCTCAGTTCTTTTTCCTTTTCTATTATAATTTTGAGTAAATTTAAATTATATGTATGGCTTGCGTTACCTTTCTATTGTACATTGCTGGTCTGGATCAAAGCCTGAACATTAATTTCCACCAAAATCATACTTGGCCAATTACAATTAAAATACGCGGCCCTGTTCCAAATTATGCGTGTAAGGAGAAGGCAGTCTGGGCTGAGACTCTGCCCGCCGCGCAGATGTGGAAGACGCTTTCACCCTGCACGCGGCCGCAGGTAGGTAGGTGCTGCGAGCCCTGCCCGGCCGTGGCCCCTGTGGGCTCCTCCTGTTCCCCCCGTGGCTCACCCACCTACGGTCGGAGCTGCTTCTCACAGGTGCACTCCCTGCAGCTCCCGCCCTTACGCTTGGAAAATCCACGTGGCTGGCTACAAAACCTGTGCCCACACTTGCTTTCCTTGAGTGCTGGCAAAGGTCCCAGGACAATTAGACTGCCTTTCCCTGAGTCCTGTGCTGAGACAAAGGACTTCTTTCTTGTCCTCAAGGTCTAACACTTTACGGCTCTATTTCTTGATGCTGGCCACGTGAGTGAGCTTCCCAGGCATGGGATACATGTGCCAAACGTTCCACAGAGATGTTACCTGACTCCCACAAGGCACTCACCCTAAGTTGAAAATGTGCGGTCACTACACCTACACTGTCAGACCTCACGGCTCAGGGGGGGCCTGAAAGAGGCTCAGACGCTCACACCAGCCCATAGACGGACACAACGCTGATTTCATAATAAAGGGTTACACATCTCAGGAAACCTGCAGAATACTACACTCCACATAAAAGGAGAATGTGTGCACGAGCATGTTTTCGCACTACCACTTAGATCCTCAGGCCTTGGGAACCTTCTGCACTTTGAAGTTGTCTTTAATTTTATCAGTGTTGTCTTAAAATAAAAATGTTCATCTCTGTTCTTTTCAGTGGAGACCTCTGCATAGAAACGCACACTGATCTTCATATCTTCTGTGTCATTTTCTCTCAAATCTTTTTTGCCTTAGCTTTCTGACTTAAAGAATTTTTCTTCTTTCCACTGAATCTCTCTCTAAAGTCACTGCTCATTGTGTGCCTTCTGATACAACTTTCACTTTTGAAATGATTTTTTGTTTTTAAAATCTTATGTAAGTTCCATCATCTTTTTCAAAACTTTATTTCTACCCTATTTCTAGATTTCAAAACGTTCTGATTCATGCTGTTCTTTCCCAGCAAATACACTTCTTTCATCTTCAGTGCAGGGAACTGAACCCAGGGCCGGCACAAGCACTGTCGCCGAGCCACAACCCTATCTCTTCTCTCTCTTCTGTATTATTCTGAGACAAGGTCTTGCTGAGCTGTACAGACGGGCCTCAAACTTGCACTCCTCCTCCCCAGCTCCCCCAGTGCCTGGACCTGCAGATGTGCACCACCAAGCAAGGCGCGGCGGCCGCTTTCCCAGTGTCTTTCAGCTCATTCTGCTGGTCGCGGTTTTCAGGAGTCTCAAGGCCACCTTCCGAACAGTCCCTCAGGGGCCGCAGCACTGTGCACCCGCACTCCCTCTGATGCGAGTGCATCTCCGTGGCCCGGGACCGCGGCTCTTCCCTGTGGCTACGCTGTTCAGCGCAGGAGTTCGCCTGTGCGTGGAGGAAGGAGTTGGCCGCTGCGACAGTCAATGTGACTTGTCCCCACGAACGCTGACGCTGAGGCTTTTTCACATGCAATGGCTCTGAGACAGGGGCCCTTAAGAAGCATCTGGGGCCTTTCTCTGTATCAATTTTATCGTGCCAGGCTCGTTTCCGGAAGTTTCCATGGTGATGTCTTGGACGTGGAGCGGTCCCCCAAGGGCTGTGTACTGAAGACGCGGCCCCCAGTGCAGAGTGGGGCTTGGGAAGGGGCGGGCTGCGGGGCCGAGGCGTCACGAGTGGGTGGAGCACGCGTGGGGTTCAGGGTTTGAGGCGTCACTGGGAAGTGACGGAAACTCGACACAGGGCCGTTGAAGGGTGGGTCACGGGGGTGGGGCCTGCTCTGGGCCCTGGGCTCTTCCCCCCCGGCTGTCCCTCTGCTTGCTGGCTGCCACAAGGTGAGTATTTCCCTGCCACGTCCTCGCCACGATGTCCCACTTCACCATGGTGCAGAGACAACGGCGCCCAGGGACCACAGCCACAACTCCGAGAGCGAGAGCCGCAATAACCCTCCCCTCCTCTAAGTTGCTCTTCCTTAGGGTTTTCTTCTTTTTTTTGAGGCAGGTTCTTCCCATGAAGTTCAGCGAGGCTTTGAACTCACAATAGAGCCTAGGCTGGCCTTGAACTCTCAGAAACCTCCTGTCTCAGCCTCCTGAGTACTGGGATTGCAGGTGTGTGCCAGCACGCACAGCCCTTCTCAGGTATTTTGTTAGTGATGAAAAGCTGACAAATGTATCCTTTTGTGATTATTACAATAAAGAGTTGAAAACTTGTTTATCAACTAGCTCACTAGTACTACAATACCAGCACGCGACTGAATAGGTAGTATGCTACCTTTTACCCTAGCTGCAGCTCGTTTGAGACTAGGGTTATTTACCCGAAAGTTAACCCAAGTCACAAATATGAAGAGTGGGTGCGGAAAGGGTCCTGACGTGGGCCCAGCTCCGCTGGCGTGGATCTTCTCCTGTTACACAACATGGAAACCAGCTGTTGGTGCAATTTATCGCGAAGGCGAAAGTGAAACTCGTTCCAGTACTTACAACTATGGACGTCAGGTCCTCGCTCTCGAATCGTCCGATCGCCAGCTCCAGAGACTTGTACATGGCTGCGGACACGCGCTGTGTGATCAGGCGATTGAGGTCGATGGATCTGCCCAGGAGCTGAGGCGGGGGTGGGGGTGTCACAGAAAGGAGTGAACAGGAGGGTCTTAGGAACAACACAAGGCAAACCACCAGCCACCAGAGCATGCCCTTAACAGCCGATGTCAAAAGACAGGACAAAGCCGGGCGTGGTGGCGCATGCCTGTAATCCCAGCACTCGAGAGGCTGAGGCAGGAGGATCATTGTGAGTTCGAGATCAGCCTGAGCTACAAAGTGAGCTCAAGGCCAGCCTGAACTGCACAGTGAGACCCTGTCTCAAAAAGACAAAA